>NC_134399.1:120398500-120722772 GCF_050003625.1 Haematobia irritans | reverse complement strand
GAGCTTAATTCATGACCACCCCCAAAAAATCGAAAATTCTCTCAAAATCCTGCAAAAATTGAAATTTTTATATGAAAAACTTGTTTTGCTCATATCTCCTAAACTATGCGTCCTAGAGCGAAAAGGAGCTTAATTCATGACCACCCCAAAAAATCTAAAATTCCATCCAAATTCTGAAAAAATGGAAATTTTTATATGAAAAACTTGTTTTGATCATATCTCCTAAACTATGCGTCCTAGAGCGAAAATGAGCTTAATTCATAACCACCCCCCCAAATATTGAAAATTCCTTCCAAATCTTGATAAAATGTAAATTTTTATATGAAAAACTTGTTTTGCTCATATCTCCTAAACTATGCGTCCTAGAGCGAAAAGGAGCTTAATTCATAACCACCCCCAAAAATTGAAAATTCCCTCAAAATCCTGAATAAATTGAAATTTTTGTATGAAAAACTTGTTTTGCTCATATCTCGTAAACTATGATTCCTAGAGCGAAAAGGAGCTTAATTCATGACCACCCCCAAAAAATCGAAAATTCCATCCAAATTCTGCAAAAATGGAGATTTTTAGATGAAAAACTTGTTTTGCTCATATCTCCTAATCAATGCGTCCTACAGCGAAGAGGAGCATAATTCATGACACCTCCAAAAAATCGAAAATTCCATCCAAATTCTGAAAAAATGGAAATTTTTATATGAAAAACTTGTTTTGCTCATATCTCCTAAACTATGCGTCCTAGAGCGAAAAGGAGCTTAATGACCACCCCCAAAAAATCGAAAATTCTCTCAAAATCCTGCAAAAATTGAAATTTTTATATGAAAAACTTGTTTTGCTCATATCTCCTAAACTATGCGTCCTAGAGCGAAAAGGAGCTTAATTCATGACCACCCCCAAAAAATCGAAAATTCCATCCAAATTCTGCAAAAATGGAGATTTTTATATGAAAAACTTGTTTTGCTCATATCTCCTAAACTATGCGTCCTAGAGCGAAAAGGAGCTTAATTCATGACCACCCCCAAAAAATCGAAAATTCTCTCAAAATCCTGCAAAAATTGAAATTTTTATATGAAAAACTTGTTTTGCTCATATCTCCTAAATTATGCGTCCTAGAGCGAAAAGGAGCTTAATTCATAACCACCCCCAAAAATTTAAAATTTTTGTATGAAAAACTTGTTTTGCTCATATCTCCTAAACTATGATTCCTAGAGCGAAAAGGAGCTTAATTCATGACCACCCCCCCAAAAATCGAGAATTCCATCCAAATTCAGAAAAAATGGAAATTTTTATATGAAAAACTTGTTTTGCTCATATCTCCTAAACTATGCGTCCTAGAGCGAAAAGGAGCTTAATTCATGACCACCTCCAAAAAATCGAAAATTCCATCCAAATTCTGAAAAAATGGAAATTTTTATATGAAAAACTTGTTTTGCTCATATCTCCTAAACTATGCGTCCTAGAGCGAAAAGGAGCTTAATTCATGACCACTCCCAAAAAATCGAAAATTCCATCCAAATTCTGAAAAAATGGAAATTTTTATATGAAAAACTTGTTTTGCTCATATCTCCTAAACTATGCGTCCTAGAGCGAAAAGGAGCTTAATTCATGACCACCCCCCAAAAATTGAAAATTCCATCCAAATCTTGAAAAATTTAAATTTTTATATGAAAAACTTGTATTGCTCATATATCCTAAACAATGCGTCCTAGAGCGAAAAGGAGCTTAATTCATGACCACCCCCAAAAAATCGAAAATTCCATCCAAATTCTGAAAAAATGGAAATTTTTATATGAAAAACTTGTTGTGCTCATATCTCCTAAACTATGCGTCCTAGAGCGAAAAGGAGCTTAATTCATGACCACCCCCCCAAAAATTGAAAATTCCTTCCAAATCTTGAAAAAATGTAAATTTTTATATGAAAAACTTGTTTTGCTCATATCTCCTAAACTATGCGTCCTAGAGCGAAAAGGAGCTTAATTCATAACCACCCCCAAAAATTTAAAATTCCCTCAAAATCCTAAAGAAAATGACATTTTTATATGAAAAACTTGTTTTGCTCATATCTCCTAAACTATGCGTCCTAAAGCGAAAAGGAGCTTAATTCATGACCACCCTCAAAAAATCGAAAATTCCATCAAAATCCTGAAAAAATTGAAATTTTTGTATGAAAAACTTGTTTTGCTCATATCTCCTAAACTATGATTCCTAGAGCGAAAAGGAGCTTAATTCATGACCACCCCCCAAAAATTGAAAATTCCAACAAAGTCCTGAAAAAAATTAAATTTTTATATGAAAAACTTGTTTTGCTCATATCTCCTAAACTATGCGTCCTAGAGCGAAAAGGAGCTTAATTCATGACCACCCCCAAAAAATCGAAAATTCTCTCAAAATCCTGCAAAAATTGAAATTTTTATATGAAAAACTTGTTTTGCTCATATCTCCTAAACTATGCGTCCTAGAGCGAAAAGAAGCTTAATTCATGACAACCCCCCAAAAATTGAAAATTCCATCAAAGTCCTGAAAAAATTTAAATTTTTATATGAAAAACTTGTTTTGCTCATATCTCCTAAACTATGCGTCCTAGAGCGAAAAGGAGCTTAATTCATGACCACCTCCAAAAAATCGAAAATTCCATCCAAATTCTGAAAAAATGGAAATTTTTATATGAAAAACTTGTTTTGCTCATATCTCCTAAACTATGCGTCCTAGAGCGAAAAGGAGCTTAATTCATGACCACCCTCCCAAAAATTGAAAATTCCTTCCAAATCTTGAAAAAATTGAAATTTTTATATGAAAAACTTGTTTTGCTCATATCTCCTAAACTATGCGTCCTAGAGCGAAAAGGAGCGTAATTCATAACAACCCCCAAAAATTGAAAATTCCCTCAAAATCCTGAAAAAAATTGAAATTTTTGTATGAAAAACTTGTTTTGCTCATATCTCCTAAACTATGATTCCTAGTGCGAAAAGGAGCTTAATTCATGACCACCCCCCAAAAATTGAAAATTCCATCCAAATCTTGAAAAAATTTAAATTTTTATATGAAAAACTTGTATTGCTCATATATCCTAAACTATGCGTCCTAGAGCGAAAAGGAGCTTAATTCATGACCACCCCCAAAAAATCGAAAATTCCATCCAAATTCTGAAAAAATGGAAATTTTTATATGAAAAACTTGTTTTGCTCATATCTCCTAAACTATGCGTCCTAGAGCGAAAAGGAGCTTAATTCATGACCACCCCCCAAAAATCGAAAATTCCATCCAAATTCTGAAAAAATGGAAATTTTTATATGAAAAACTTGTTTTGCTCATATCTCCTAAACTATGCCTCCTAGAGCGAAAGGGAGCTTACTTCATGACCACCCCAAAAAAATCGAAAATTCCTTCCAAATCTTGAAAAAAATTTAAATTTTAATATGAAAAACTTGTTTTACTCATATCTCCTAAACTATGCGTCCTAAAGCGAAAAGGAGCTTAATTCATGACCACCCTCAAAAAATCAAAAATTCCTTCAAAATCCTGAAAAAAATGAAATTTTTATATGAAAAACTTGTATTGCTCATATCTCCTAAACTATGATTCCTAGTGCGAAAAGGAGCTTAATTCATGACCACCTCCAAAAAATCGAAAATTCCATCCAAATTCTGAAAAAATGGAAATTTTTATATGAAAAACTTGTTTTGCTCATATCTCCTAAACTATACGTCCTAGAGCGAAAAGGAGCTTAATTCATGACCACCCCCCAAAAATTGAAAATTCCATACAAATCTTGAAAAAATTTAAATTTTTATATGAAAAACTTGTATTGCTCATATCTCCTAAACTATGCGTCCTAGAGCGAAAAGGAGCTTAATTCATGACCACCCCCAAAAAATCGAAAATTCCATCCAAATTCTGAAAAAATGGAAATTTTTAGATGAAAAACTTGTTTCGCTCATATCTCCTAAACAATGCGTCCTAGAGCGAAGAGGAGCTTAATTCATGACCACCTCCAAAAAATCGAAAATTCCATCCAAATTCTGAAAAAAATGGAAATTTTTATATGAAAAACTTGTTTTGCTCATATTTCCTAAATTATGCGTCCTAGAGCGAAAAGGAGCTTAATTCATGACCACCCCCCAAAAATTGAAAATTCCATCAAAGTCCTGAAAAAATTTAAATTTTTATATGAAAAACTTGTTTTGCTCATATCTCTTAAACTATGCGTCCTAGAGCGAAAAGGAGCTTAATTCATGACCACCCCCAAAAAATCGAAAATTCCATCCAAATTCTGAAAAAAATGGAAATTTTTAGATGAAAAACTTGTTTTGCTCATATCTCCTAATCAATGCGTCCTACAGCGAAGAGGAGCATAATTCATGACACCTCCAAAAAATCGAAAATTCCATCCAAATTCTGAAAAAATGGAAATTTTTATATGAAAAACTTGTTTTGCTCATATCTCCTAAACTATGCGTCCTAGAGCGAAAAGGAGCTTAATTCATGACCACCCCCCCAAAAATTGAAAATTCCTTCCAAATCTTGCAAAAATGTAAATTTTTATATGAAAAACTTGTTTTGCTCATATCTCCTAAACTATGCGTCCTAGAGCGAGAAGGAGCTTAATTCATGACCACCCCCAAAAAATCGAAAATGCCATCCAAATTCTGCAAAAATGGAGATTTTTATATGAAAAACTTGTTTTGCTCATATCTCCTAAACTATGCGTCCTAGAGCGAAAAGGAGCTTAATTCATGACCACCCCCAAAAAATCGAAAATTCTCTCAAAATCCTGCAAAAATTGAAATTTTTATATGAAAAACTTGTTTTGCTCATATCTCCTAAATTATGCGTCCTACAGCGAAAAGGAGCTTAATTCATGACCACCCCCCCAAAAATTGAAAATTCCTTCCAAATCTTGAAAAAATGTAAATTTTTATATGAAAAACTTGTTTTGCTCATATCTCCTAAACTATGCGTCCTAGAGCGAAAAGGAGCTTAATTCATAACCACCCCCAAAAATTTAAAATTTTTGTATGAAAAACTTGTTTTGCTCATATCTCCTAAACTATGATTCCTAGAGCGAAAAGGAGCTTAATTCATGACCACCCCCCCAAAAATCGAGAATTCCATCCAAATTCAGAAAAAATGGAAATTTTTATATGAAAAACTTGTTTTGCTCATATCTCCTACTAACTATGCGTCCTAGAGCGAAAAGGAGCTTAATTCATGACCACCTCCAAAAAATCGAAAATTCCATCCAAATTCTGAAAAAATGGAAATTTTTATATGAAAAACTTGTTTTGCTCATATCTCCTAAACTATGCGTCCTAGAGCGAAAAGGAGCTTAATTCATGACCACTCCCAAAAAATCGAAAATTCCATCCAAATTCTGAAAAAATGGAAATTTTTATATGAAAAACTTGTTTTGCTCATATCTCCTAAACTATGCGTCCTAGAGCGAAAAGGAGCTTAATTCATGACCACCCCCCAAAAATTGAAAATTCCATCCAAATCTTGAAAAAATTTAAATTTTTATATGAAAAACTTGTATTGCTCATATATCCTAAACAATGCGTCCTAGAGCGAAAAGGAGCTTAATTCATGACCACCCCCAAAAAATCGAAAATTCCATCCAAATTCTGAAAAAATGGAAATTTTTATATGAAAAACTTGTTGTGCTCATATCTCCTAAACTATGCGTCCTAGAGCGAAAAGGAGCTTAATTCATGACCACCCCCCCAAAAATTGAAAATTCCTTCCAAATCTTGAAAAAATGTAAATTTTTATATGAAAAACTTGTTTTGCTCATATCTCCTAAACTATGCGTCCTAAAGCGAAAAGGAGCTTAATTCATGACCACCATCAAAAAATCGAAAATTCCTTCAAAATCCTGAAAAAATTGAAATTTTTGTATGAAAAACTTGTTTTGCTCATATCTCCTAAACTATGCGTCCTAGAGCGAAAAGGAGCTTAATTCATGACCACTCCCAAAAAATCGAAAATTCCATCCAAATTCTGAAAAAATGGAAATTTTTATATGAAAAACTTGTTTTGCTCATATCTCCTAAACTATGCGTCCTAGAGCGAAAAGGAGCTTAATTCATGACCACCCCCCAAAAATTGAAAATTCCATCCAAATCTTGAAAAAATTTAAATTTTTATATGAAAAACTTGTATTGCTCATATATCCTAAACAATGCGTCCTAGAGCGAAAAGGAGCTTAATTCATGACCACCCCCAAAAAATCGAAAATTCCATCCAAATTCTGAAAAAATGGAAATTTTTATATGAAAAACTTGTTGTGCTCATATCTCCTAAACTATGCGTCCTAGAGCGAAAAGGAGCTTAATTCATGACCACCCCCCCCAAAAATTGAAAATTCCTTCCAAATCTTGAAAAAATGTAAATTTTTATATGAAAAACTTGTTTTGCTCATATCTCCTAAACTATGCGTCCTAAAGCGAAAAGGAGCTTAATTCATGACCACCCTCAAAAAATCGAAAATTCCTTCAAAATCCTGAAAAAATTGAAATTTTTGTATGAAAAACTTGTTTTGCTCATATCTCCTAAACTATGATTCCTAGAGCGAAAAGGAGCTTAATTCATGACCACCCCCCAAAAATTGAAAATTCCATCAAAGTCCTGAAAAAAATTAAATTTTTATATGAAAAACTTGTTTTGCTCATATCTCCTAAACTATGCGTCCTAGAGCGAAAAGGAGCTTAATTCATGACCACCCCCAAAAAATCGAAAATTCTCTCAAAATCCTGCAAAAATTGGAATTTTTATATGAAAAACTTGTTTTGCTCATATCTCCTAAACTATGCGTCCTAGAGCGAAAAGAAGCTTAATTCATGACAACCCCCCAAAAATTGAAAATTCCATCAAAGTCCTGAAAAAATTTAAATTTTTATATGAAAAACTTGTTTTGCTCATATCTCCTAAACTATGCGTCCTAGAGCGAAAAGGAGCTTAATTCATGACCACCCCCCAAAAATCGAAAATTCCATCCAAATTCTGAAAAAATGGAAATTTTTATATGAAAAACTTGTTTTGCTCATATCTCCTAAACTATGCCTCCTAGAGCGAAAAGGAGCTTACTTCATATCCACCCCAAAAAAATCGAAAATTCCTTCCAAATCTTGAAAAAAATTTAAATTTTAATATGAAAAACTTGTTTTACTCATATCGCCTAAACTATGCGTCCTAAAGCGAAAAGGAGCTTAATTCATGACCACCCTCAAAAAATCAAAAATTCCTTCAAAATCCTGAAAAAAATGAAATTTTTATATGAAAAACTTGTATTGCTCATATCTCCTAAACTATGATTCCTAGTGCGAAAAGGAGCTTAATTCATGACCACCTCCAAAAAATCGAAAATTCCATCCAAATTCTGAAAAAATGGAAATTTTTATATGAAAAACTTGTTTTGCTCATATCTCCTAAACTATACGTCCTAGAGCGAAAAGGAGCTTAATTCATGACCACCCCCCAAAAATTGAAAATTCCATACAAATCTTGAAAAAATTCAAATTTTTATATGAAAAACTTGTATTGCTCATATCTCCTAAACTATGCGTCCTAGAGCGAAAAGGAACTTAATTCATGACCACCCCCAAAAAATCGAAAATTCCATCCAAATTCTGAAAAAATGGAAATTTTTAGATGAAAAACTTGTTTCGCTCATATCTCCTAAACAATGCGTCCTAGAGCGAAGAGGAGCTTAATTCATGACCACCTCCAAAAAATCGAAAATTCCATCCAAATTCTGAAAAAAATGGAAATTTTTATATGAAAAACTTGTTTTGCTCATATTTCCTAAACTATGCGTCCTAGAGCGAAAAGGAGCTTAATTCATGACCACCCCCCAAAAATTGAAAATTCCATCAAAGTCCTGAAAAAATTTAAATTTTTTTATGAAAAACTTGTTTTGCTCATATCTCTTAAACTATGCGTCCTAGAGCGAAAAGGAGCTTAATTCATGACCACCCCCAAAAAATCGAAAATTCTCTCAAAATCCTGCAAAAATTGAAATTTTTATATGAAAAACTTGTTTTGCTCATATCTCCTAAACTATGCGTCCTAGAGCGAAAAGGAGCTTAATTCATGACCACCCCCAAAAAATCGAAAATTCCTTCCAAATCTTGAAAAAAATTTAAATTTTAATATGAAAAACTTGTTTTGCTCATATCTCCTAAACTATGCGTCCTAAAGCGAAAAGGAGCTTAATTCATGACAACCCTCAAAAAATCGAAAATTCCTTCAAAATCCTGAAAAAATTGAAATTTTTATATTAAAAACTTGTATTGCTCATATCTCCTAAACTATGCGTCCTAGAGCGAAAAGGAGCTTAATTCATGACCACCCCCAAAAAATCGAAAATTCCATCCAAATTCTGAAAAAATGGAAATTTTTATATGAAAAACTTGTTTTGCTCATATCTCCTAAACTATGCGTCCTAGAGCGAAAAGGAGCTTAATTCATGACCACCCCCAAAAAATCGAAAATTCCATCCAAATTCTGAAAAAATGGAAATTTTTATATGAAAAACTTGTTTTGCTCATATCTCCTAAACTATGCGTCCTAGAGCGAAGAGGAGCTTAATTCATGACCACCTCCAAAAAATCGAAAATTCCATCCAAATTCTGAAAAAATGGAAATTTTTAGATGAAAAACTTGTTTTGCTCATATCTCCTAAACTATGCGTCCTAGAGCGAAGAGGAGCTTAATTCATGACCACCCCCAAAAAATCGAAAATTCCATCCAAATTCTGAAAAAATGGAAATTTTTATATGAAAAACTTGTTTTGCTCATATCTCCTAAACTATGCGTCCTAGAGCGAAGAGGAGCTTAATTCATGACCACCCCCAAAAAATCGAAAATTCCATCCAAATTCTGAAAAAATGGAAATTTTTATATGAAAAACTTGTTTTGCTCATATCTCCTAAACTATGCGTCCTAGAGCGAAAAGGAGCTTAATTCATGACCACCCCCAAAAAATAGAAAAATTCCTTCAAAATCCTGAAAATTTTAAATTTTTATATGAAAAACTTGTTTTGCTCATATCTCCTAAACTATGCGTCCTAGAGCGAAAAGGAGCTTAATTCATGACCACCCCCCAAAAATTGAAAATTCCATCAAAATTCTGAAAAAATGGAAATTTTTATATGAAAAACTTGTTTTGCTCATATCTCCTAAACTATGCGTCCTAGAGCGAAAAGGAGCCACCCCCAAAAAAATTGAAAATTCCATCCAAATCTTGAAAAAATTTAAATTTTTATATGAAAAACTTGAATTGCTCATATCTCCTAAACTATGCGTCCTAGAGCGAAAAGGAGCCTAATTCATGACCACCCCCAAAAAATCGAAAATTCCATCCAAATTCTGAAAAAATGGAAATTTTTAGATGAAAAACTTGTTTTGCTCATATCTCCTAAACAATGCGTCCTAGAGCGAAAAGGAGCCTAATTCATGACCACCCCCAAAAAATCGAAAATTCCATCCAAATTCTGAAAAAATGAAAATTTTTATATGAAAAACTTGTTTTGCTCATATCTCCTAAACTATGCGTCCTAGAGCGAAAAGGAGCTTAATTCATGACCACCCCCAAAAAATCGAAAATTCCATCCAAATTCTGAAAAAATGGAAATTTTTATATGAAAAACTTGTTTTGCTCATATTTCCTAAATTATGCGTCCTAGAGCGAAAAGGAGCTTAATTCATGACCACCCCCCAAAAATTGAAAATTCCATCAAAGTCCTGAAAAAATTTAAATTTTTATATGAAAAACTTGTTTTGCTCATATCTCTTAAACTATGCGTCCTAGAGCGAAAAGGAGCTTAATTCATGACCACCCCCAAAAAATCGAAAATTCCATCCAAATTCTGAAAAAAATGGAAATTTTTAGATGAAAAACTTGTTTTGCTCATATCTCCTAATCAATGCGTCCTACAGCGAAGAGGAGCATAATTCATGACCACCTCCAAAAAATCGAAAATTCCATCCAAATTCTGAAAAAATGGAAATTTTTATATGAAAAACTTGTTTTGCTCATATCTCCTAAACTATGCGTCCTAGAGCGAAAAGGAGCTTAATTCATGACCACCCCCCCAAAAATTGAAAATTCCTTCCAAATCTTGCAAAAATGTAAATTTTTATATGAAAAACTTGTTTTGCTCATATCTCCTAAACTATGCGTCCTAGAGCGAAAAGGAGCTTAATGACCACCCCCAAAAAATCGAAAATTCTCTCAAAATCCTGCAAAAATTGAAATTTTTATATGAAAAACTTGTTTTGCTCATATCTCCTAAATTATGCGTCCTACAGCGAAAAGGAGCTTAATTCATGACCACCCCCCCAAAAATTGAAAATTCCTTCCAAATCTTGAAAAAATGTAAATTTTTATATGATAAACTTGTTTTGCTCATATCTCCTAAACTATGCGTCCTAGAGCGAAAAGGAGCTTAATTCATGACCACCCCCAAAAAATCGAAAATTCTCTCAAAATCCTGCAAAAATTGAAATTTTTATATGAAAAACTTGTTTTGCTCATATCTCCTAAATTATGCGTCCTACAGCGAAAAGGAGCTTAATTCATGACCACCCCCCCAAAAATTGAAAATTCCTTCCAAATCTTGAAAAAATGTAAATTTTTATATGAAAAACTTGTTTTGCTCATATCTCCTAAACTATGCGTCCTAGAGCGAAAAGGAGCTTAATTCATAACCACCCCCAAAAATTTAAAATTTTTGTATGAAAAACTTGTTTTGCTCATATCTCCTAAACTATGATTCCTAGAGCGAAAAGGAGCTTAATTCATAACCACCCCCCCAAAAATCGAGAATTCCATCCAAATTCAGAAAAAATGGAAATTTTTATATGAAAAACTTGTTTTGCTCATATCTCCTACTAACTATGCGTCCTAGAGCGAAAAGGAGCTTAATTCATGACCACCTCCAAAAAATCGAAAATTCCATCCAAATTCTGAAAAAATGGAAATTTTTATATGAAAAACTTGTTTTGCTCATATCTCCTAAACTATGCGTCCTAGAGCGAAAAGGAGCTTAATTCATGACCACTCCCAAAAAATCGAAAATTCCATCCAAATTCTGAAAAAATGGAAATTTTTATATGAAAAACTTGTTTTGCTCATATCTCCTAAACTATGCGTCCTAGAGCGAAAAGGAGCTTAATTCATGACCACCCCCCAAAAATTGAAAATTCCATCCAAATCTTGAAAAAATTTAAATTTTTATATGAAAAACTTGTATTGCTCATATATCCTAAACAATGCGTCCTAGAGCGAAAAGGAGCTTAATTCATGACCACCCCCAAAAAATCGAAAATTCCATCCAAATTCTGAAAAAATGGAAATTTTTATATGAAAAACTTGTTGTGCTCATATCTCCTAAACTATGCGTCCTAGAGCGAAAAGGAGCTTAATTCATGACCACCCCCCCAAAAATTGAAAATTCCTTCCAAATCTTGAAAAAATGTAAATTTTTATATGAAAAACTTGTTTTGCTCATATCTCCTAAACTATGCGTCCTAAAGCGAAAAGGAGCTTAATTCATGACCACCCTCAAAAAATCGAAAATTCCTTCAAAATCCTGAAAAAATTGAAATTTTTGTATGAAAAACTTGTTTTGCTCATATCTCCTAAACTATGATTCCTAGAGCGAAAAGGAGCTTAATTCATGACCACCCCCCAAAAATTGAAAATTCCATCAAAGTCCTGAAAAAAATTAAATTTTTATATGAAAAACTTGTTTTGCTCATATCTCCTAAACTATGCGTCCTAGAGCGAAAAGGAGCTTAATTCATGACCACCCCCAAAAAATCGAAAATTCTCTCAAAATCCTGCAAAAATTGAAATTTTTATATGAAAAACTTGTTTTGCTCATATCTCCTAAATTATGCGTCCTAGAGCGAAAAGAAGCTTAATTCATGACAACCCCCCAAAAATTGAAAATTCCATCAAAGTCCTGAAAAAATTTAAATTTTTATATGAAAAACTTGTTTTGCTCATATCTCCTAAACTATGCGTCCTAGAGCGAAAAGGAGCTTAATTCATGACCACCCCCCAAAAATCGAAAATTCCATCCAAATTCTGAAAAAATGGAAATTTTTATATGAAAAACTTGTTTTGCTCATATCTCCTAAACTATGCCTCCTAGAGCGAAAAGGAGCTTACTTCATGACCACCCCAAAAAAATCGAAAATTCCTTCCAAATCTTGAAAAAAATTTAAATTTTAATATGAAAAACTTGTTTTACTCATATCTCCTAAACTATGCGTCCTAAAGCGAAAAGGAGCTTAATTCATGACCACCCTCAAAAAATCAAAAATTCCTTCAAAATCCTGAAAAAAATGAAATTTTTATATGAAAAACTTGTATTGCTCATATCTCCTAAACTATGATTCCTAGTGCGAAAAGGAGCTTAATTCATGACCACCTCCAAAAAATCGAAAATTCCATCCAAATTCTGAAAAAATGGAAATATGAAAATATGAAAAACTTGTTTTGCTCATATCTCCTAAACTATACGTCCTAGAGCGAAAAGGAGCTTAATTCATGACCACCCCCCAAAAATTGAAAATTCCATACAAATCTTGAAAATATTTAAATTTTTATATGAAAAACTTGTATTGCTCATATCTCCTAAACTATGCGTCCTAGAGCGAAAAGGAACTTAATTCATGACCACCCCCAAAAAATCGAAAATTCCATCCAAATTCTGAAAAAATGGAAATTTTTAGATGAAAAACTTGTTTCGCTCATATTTCCTAAACTATGCGTCCTAGAGCGAAAAGGAGCTTAATTCATGACCACCCCCCAAAAATTGAAAATTCCATCAAAGTCCTGAAAAAATTTAAATTTTTTTATGAAAAACTTGTTTTGCTCATATCTCTTAAACTATGCGTCCTAGAGCGAAAAGGAGCTTAATTCATGACCACCCCCAAAAAATCGAAAATTCTCTCAAAATCCTGCAAAAATTGAAATTTTTATATGAAAAACTTGTTTTGCTCATATCTCCTAAACTATGCGTCCTAGAGCGAAAAGGAGCTTAATTCATGACCACCCCCAAAAAATCGAAAATTCCTTCCAAATCTTGAAAAAAATTTAAATTTTAATATGAAAAACTTGTTTTGCTCATATCTCCTAAACTATGCGTCCTAAAGCGAAAAGGAGCTTAATTCATGACAACCCTCAAAAAATCGAAAATTCCTTCAAAATCCTGAAAAAATTGAAATTTTTATATTAAAAACTTGTATTGCTCATATCTCCTAAACTATGCGTCCTAGAGCGAAAAGGAGCTTAATTCATGACCACCCCCAAAAAATCGAAAATTCCATCCAAATTCTGAAAAAATGGAAATTTTTATATGAAAAACTTGTTTTGCTCATATCTCCTAAACTATGCGTCCTAGAGCGAAAAGGAGCTTAATTCATGACCACCCCCAAAAAATCGAAAATTCCATCCAAATTCTGAAAAAATGGAAATTTTTATATGAAAAACTTGTTTTGCTCATATCTCCTAAACTATGCGTCCTAGAGCGAAGAGGAGCTTAATTCATGACCACCTCCAAAAAATCGAAAATTCCATCCAAATTCTGAAAAAAATGGAAATTTTTAGATGAAAAACTTGTTTTGCTCATATCTCCTAAACTATGCGTCCTAGAGCGAAGAGGAGCTTAATTCATGACCACCCCCAAAAAATCGAAAATTCCATCCAAATTCTGAAAAAATGGAAATTTTTAGATGAAAAACTTGTTTTGCTCATATCTCCTAAACTATGCGTCCTAGAGCGAAGAGGAGCTTAATTCATGACCACCCCCAAAAAATCGAAAATTCCATCCAAATTCTGAAAAAATGGAAATTTTTATATGAAAAACTTGTTTTGCTCATATCTCCTAAACTATGCGTCCTAGAGCGAAAAGGAGCTTAATTCATGACCACCCCCAAAAAATCGAAAATTCCTTCAAAATCCTGAAAATTTTAAATTTTTATATGAAAAACTTGTTTTGCTCATATCTCCTAAACTATGCGTCCTAGAGCGAAAAGGAGCTTAATTCATGACCACCCCCCAAAAATTGAAAATTCCATCAAAATTCTGAAAAAATGGAAATTTTTATATGAAAAACTTGTTTTGCTCATATCTCCTAAACTATGCGTCCTAGAGCGAAAAGGAGCCACCCCAAAAAAATTGAAAATTCCATCCAAATCTTGAAAAAATTTAAATTTTTATATGAAAAACTTGAATTGCTCATATCTCCTAAACTATGCGTCCTAGAGCGAAAACCACCCCCAAAAAATCGAAAATTCCATCCAAATTCTGAAAAAATGGAAATTTTTAGATGAAAAACTTGTTTTGCTCATATCTCCTAAACAATGCGTCCTAGAGCGAAAAGGAGCCTAATTCATGACCACCCCCAAAAAATCGAAAATTCCATCCAAATTCTGAAAAAATGGAAATTTTTATATGAAAAACTTGTTTTGCTCATATCTCCTAAACTATGCGTCCTAGAGCGAAAAGGAGCTTAATTCATGACCACCCCCAAAAAATCGAAAATTCCATCCAAATTCTGAAAAAATGGAAATTTTTATATGAAAAACTTGTTTTGCTCATATCTCCTAAACTATGCGTCCTAGAGCGAAAAGGAGCTTAATTCATGACCACCCCCAAAAAATCGAAAATTCCATCCAAATTCTGAAAAAATGGAAATTTTTATATGAAAAACTTGTTTTGCTCATATCTCCTAAACTATGCGTCCTAGAGCGAAGAGGAGCTTAATTCATGACCACCTCCAAAAAATCGAAAATTCCATTCAAATTCTGAAAAAATGGAAATTTTTAGATGAAAAACTTGTTTTGCTCATATCTCCTAAACTATGCGTCCTAGAGCGAAGAGGAGCTTAATTCATGACCACCCCCAAAAAATCGAAAATTCCATCCAAATTCTGAAAAAATGGAAATTTTTATATGAAAAACTTGTTTTGCTCATATCTCCTAAACTATGCGTCCTAGAGCGAAAAGGAGCCACCCCAAAAAAATTGAAAATTCCATCCAAATCTTGAAAAAATTTAAATTTTTATATGAAAAACTTGAATTGCTCATATCTCCTAAACTATGCGTCCTAGAGCGAAAAGGAGCCTAATTCATGACCACCCCCAAAAAATCGAAAATTCCATCCAAATTCTGAAAAAATGGAAATTTTTAGATGAAAAACTTGTTTTGCTCATATCTCTTAAACAATGCGTCCTAGAGCGAAAAGGAGCCTAATTCATGACCACCCCCAAAAAATCGAAAATTCCTTCAAAATCCTGAAAATTTTAAATTTTTATATGAAAAACTTGTTTTGCTCATATCTCCTAAACTATGCGTCCTAGAGCGAAAAGGAGCTTAATTCATGACCACCCCCCAAAAATTGAAAATTCCATCAAAATTCTGAAAAAATGGAAATTTTTATATGAAAAACTTGTTTTGCTCATATCTCCTAAACTATGCGTCCTAGAGCGAAAAGGAGCCACCCCAAAAAAATTGAAAATTCCATCCAAATCTTGAAAAAATTTAAATTTTTATATGAAAAACTTGAATTGCTCATATCTCCTAAACTATGCGTCCTAGAGCGAAAAGGAGCCTAATTCATGACCACCCCCAAAAAATCGAAAATTCCATCCAAATTCTGAAAAAATGGAAATTTTTAGATGAAAAACTTGTTTTGCTCATATCTCCTAAACTATGCGTCCTAGAGCGAAAAGGAGCTTAATTCATGACCACCCCCAAAAAATCGAAAAATCCATCCAAATTCTGAAAAAATGGAAATTTGTATATGAAAAACTTGTTTTCCTCATATCTCCTAAACTATGCGTCCTAGAGCGAAAAGGAGCCTAATTCATGACCACCCCCAAAAAATCGAAAATTCCATCCAAATTCTGAAAAAATGGAAATTTTTATATGAAAAACTTGTTTTGCTCATATCTCCTAAACTATGCGTCCTAGAGCGAAAAGGAGCTTAATTCATGACCACCCCCCCCAAAAATTGAAAATTCCTTCAAAATCTTGAAAAAATGGAAATTTTTATATGAAAAACTTGTTTTGCTCATATCTCCTAAACTATGCGTCCTAGAGCGAAAAGGAGCTTAATTCATGACCACCCCCAAAAAATCGAAAATTCAATCCAAATTCTGAAAAAATGGAAATTTTTATATGAAAAACTTGTTTTGCTCATATCACCTAAACTATGCGTCCTAGAGCGAAAAGGAGCTTAATTCATGACCACCCCCAAAAAATCGAAAATTTCTTCCAAATCTTGAAAAAAATTTAAATTTTAATATGAAAAACTTGTTTTGCTCATATCTCCTAAACTATGCGTCCTAAAGCGAAAAGGAGCTTAATTCATGACCACCCTCAAAAAATCAAAAATTCCTTCAAAATCCTGAAAAAAATGAAATTTTTATATGAAAAACTTGTATTGCTCATATCTCCTAAACTATGCGTCCTAGAGCGAAAAGGAGCTTAATTCATGACAACCCTCAAAAAATCGAAAATTCCTTCAAAATCCTGAAAAAATTGAAATTTTTATATGAAAAACTTGTTTTGCTCATATCTCCTAAACTATGCGTCCTAGAGCGAAAAGGAGCTTAATTCATGACCACCCCCAAAAAATCGAAAATTCCTTCCAAATCTTGAAAAAAATTTAAATTTTAATATGAAAAACTTGTTTTGCTCATATCTCCTAAACTATGCGTCCTAAAGCGAAAAGGAGCTTAATTCATGACAACCCTCAAAAAATCGAAAATTCCTTCAAAATCCTGAAAAAATTGAAATTTTTATATTAAAAACTTGTATTGCTCATATCTCCTAAACTATGCGTCCTAGAGCGAAAAGGAGCTTAATTCATGACCACCCCCAAAAAATCGAAAATTCCATCCAAATTCTGAAAAAATGGAAATTTTTATATGAAAAACTTGTTTTGCTCATATCTCCTAAACTATGCGTCCTAGAGCGAAAAGGAGCTTAATTCATGACCACCCCCAAAAAATCGAAAATTCCATCCAAATTCTGAAAAAATGGAAATTTTTATATGAAAAACTTGTTTTGCTCATATCTCCTAAACTATGCGTCCTAGAGCGAAGAGGAGCTTAATTCATGACCACCTCCAAAAAATCGAAAATTCCATCCAAATTCTGAAAAAATGGAAATTTTTAGATGAAAAACTTGTTTTGCTCATATCTCCTAAACTATGCGTCCTAGAGCGAAGAGGAGCTTAATTCATGACCACCCCCAAAAAATCGAAAATTCCATCCAAATTCTGAAAAAATGGAAATTTTTAGATGAAAAACTTGTATTGCTCATATCTCCTAAACTATGCGTCCTAGAGCGAAAAGGAGCTTAATTCATGACCACCCCCAAAAAATCGAAAATTCCTTCAAAATCCTGAAAATTTTAAATTTTTATATGAAAAACTTGTTTTGCTCATATCTCCTAAACTATGCGTCCTAGAGCGAAAAGGAGCCACCCCAAAAAAATTGAAAATTCCATCCAAATCTTGAAAAAATTTAAATTTTTATATGAAATACTTGAATTGCTCATATCTCCTAAACTATGCGTCCTAGAGCGAAAAGGAGCCTAATTCATGACCACCCCCAAAAAATCGAAAATTCCATCCAAATTCTGAAAAAATGGAAATTTTTAGATGAAAAACTTGTTTTGCTCATATCTCCTAAACTATGCGTCCTAGAGCGAAAAGGAGCCTAATTCATGACCACCCCCAAAAAATCGAAAATTCCATCCAAATTCTGAAAAAATGGAAATTTTTATATGAAAAACTTGTTTTGCTCATATCTCCTAAACTATGCGTCCTAGAGCGAAAAGGAGCTTAATTCATGACCACCCCCCCAAAAATTGAAAATTCCTTCAAAATCTTGAAAAAATGGAAATTTTTATATGAAAAACTTGTTTTGCTCATATCTCCTAAACTATGCGTCCTAGAGCGAAAAAGAGCTTAATTCATGACCACCCCCAAAAAATCGAAAATTCAATCCAAATTCTGAAAAAATGGAAATTTTTATATGAAAAACTTGTTTTGCTCATATCACCTAAACTATGCGTCCTAGAGCGAAAAGGAGCTTAATTCATGACCACCCCCAAAAAATCGAAAATTCCATCCAAATTCTGAAAAAATGGAAATTTTTATATGAAAAACTTGTTTTGCTCATATCTCCTAAACTATGCGTCCTAGAGCGAAAAGGAGCTTAATTCATGACCACCCCCAAAAAATCGAAAATTCCATCCAAATTCTGAAAAAATGGAAATTTTTATATGAAAAACTTGTTTTGCTCATATCTCCTAAACTATGCGTCCTAGAGCGAAAAGGAGCTTACTTCATGACCACCCCCACAAAATCGAAAATTTCTTCCAAATCTTGAAAAAATGTAAATTTTTATATGAAAAACTTGTTTTGCTCATATCTCCTAAACTATGCGTCCTAGAGCGAAAAGGAGCTTAATTCATGACCACCCCCAAAAAATCGAAAATTCTCTCAAAATCCTGCAAAAATTGAAATTTTTATATGAAAAACTTGTTTTGCTCATATCTCCTAAACTATGCGTCCTAGAGCGAAAAGGAGCTTAATTCATGACCACCCCCAAAAAATCGAAAATTCTCTCAAAATCCTGCAAAAATTGAAATTTTTATATGAAAAACTTGTTTTGCTCATATCTCCTAAACTATGCGTCCTAGAGCGAAAAGGAGCTTAATTCATAACCACCCCCCAAAAATTGAAAATTCCATCAAAGTCCTGAAAAAATTTAAATTTTTATATGAAAAACTTGTTTTGCTCATATCTACAAAACTATGCGTCCTAGAGCGAAAAGGAGCTTAATTCATGACCACCCCCCCAAAAATTAAAAATTCCTTCCAAATCTTGAAAAAATGTAAATTTTTATATGAAAAACTTGTTTTGCTCATATCTCCTAAACTATGCGTCCTAGAGCGAAAAGGAGCTTAATTCATGACCACCCCCAAAAAATCGAAAATTCTCTCAAAATCCTGCAAAAATTGAAATTTTTATATGAAAAACTTGTTTTGCTCATATCTCCTAAACTATGCGTCCTAGAGCGAAAAGGAGCTTAATTCATGACCACCCCCAAAAAATCGAAAATTCTCTCAAAATCCTGCAAAAATTTAAATTTTTATATGAAAAACTTGTTTTGCTCATATCTCCTAAACTATGCGTCCTAGAGCGAAAAGGAGCTTAATTCATGACCACCCCCAAAAAATCGAAAATTCTCTCAAAATCCTGCAAAAATTTAAATTTTTATATGAAAAACTTGTTTTGCTCATATCTACTAAACTATGCGTCCTAGAGCGAAAAGGAGCTTAATTCATGACCACCCCCCCCCCCCCCCCAAAATCGAAAATTCCTTCCAAATCTTGAAAAAATGTAAATTTTTATATGAAAAACTTGTTTTGCTCATATCTCCTAAACTATGCGTCCTAGAGCGAAAAGGAGCTTAATTCATGACCACCCCCAAAAAATCGAAAATTCTCTCAAAATCCTGCAAAAATTGAAATTTTTATATGAAAAACTTGTTTTGCTCATATCTCCTAAACTATGCGTCCTAGAGCGAAAAGGAGCTTAATTCATGACCACCCCCAAAAAATCGAAAATTCTCTCAAAATCCTGCAAAAATTTAAATTTTTATATGAAAAACTTGTTTTGCTCATATCTACTAAACTATGGGTCCTAGAGCGAAAAGGAGCTTAATTCAAGACCACCCCCCCCCCCCAAAAATCGAAAATTCCTTCCAAATCTTGAAAAAATGTAAATTTTTATATGAAAAACTTGTTTTGCTCATATCTCCTAAACTATGCGTCCTAGAGCGAAAAGGAGCTTAATTCATAACCACCCCCCCAAAAATTGAAAATTCCATCAAAGTCCTGAAAAATTTTAAATTTTTATATGAAAAACTTGTTTTGCTCATATCTCCTAAACTATGCGTCCTAGAGCGAAAAGGAGCTTAATTCATGACCACCCCCAAAAAATCGAAAATTCTCTCAAAATCCTGCAAAAATTGAAATTTTTATATGAAAAACTTGTTTTGCTCATATCTCCTAAACTATGCGTCCTAGAGCGAAAAGGAGCTTAATTCATGACCACCCCCAAAAAATCAAAAATTCTCTCAAAATCCTGCAAAAATTGAAATTTTTATATGAAAAACTTGGTTTGCTCATATCTCCTAAACTATGCGTCCTAGCGCGAAAAGGAGCTTAATTCATGACCACCCCCAAAAAATCGAAAATTCTCTCAAAATCCTGCAAAAATTGAAATTTTTATATGAAAAACTTGTTTTGCTCATATCTCCTAAACTATGCGTCCTAGCGCGAAAAGGAGCTTAATTCATGACCACCCCCAAAAAATCGAAAAATCTCTCAAAATCCTGCAAAAATTGAAATTTTTATATGAAAAACTTGTGTTGCTCATATCTCCTAAACTATGCGTCCTAGAGCGAAAAGGAGCTTAATTCATGACCACCCCACCAAAAATTGAAAATTCCTTCCAAATCTTGAAAAAATGTAAATTTTTATATGAAAAACTTGTTTTGCTCATATCTCCTAAACTATGCGTCCTAGAGCGAAAAGGAGCTTAATTCATAACCACCCCCCAAAAATTGAAAATTCCATCAAAGTCCTGAAAAAATTTAAATTTTTATATGAAAAACTTGTTTTGCTCATATCTCCTAAACTATGCGCCCTAGAGCGAAAAGGAGCTTAATTCATGACCACCCCACCAAAAATTGAAAATTCCTTCCAAATCTTGAAAAAATTGAAATTTTTATATGAAAAACTTGTGTTGCTCATATCTCCTAAACTATGCGTCCTAGAGCGAAAGGGAGCTTAATTCATGACCACCCCACCAAAAATTGAAAATTCCTTCCAAATCTTGAAAAAATGTAAATTTTTATATGAAAAACTTGTTTTGCTCATTTCTCCTAAACTATGCGTCCTAGAGCGAAAAGGAGCTTAATTCATAACCACCCCCCAAAAATTGAAAATTCCATCAAAGTCCTGAAAAAATTTAAATTTTTATATGAAAAACTTGTTTTGCTCATATCTCCTAAACTATGCGTCCTAGAGCGAAAAGGAGCTTAATTCATGACCACCCCCAAAAAATCGAAAATTCCATCCAAATTCTGAAAAAATGGAAATTTTTATATGAAAAACTTGTTTTGCTCATATCTCCTAAGCTATGCGTCCTAGAGCGAAAAGGAGCGTAATTCATGACCACCCCCAAAAAATCGAAAATTCTCTCAAAATCCTGCAAAAATTGAAATTTTTATATGAAAAACTTGTTTTGCTCATATCTCCTAAACTATGCGTCCTAGAGCGAAAAGGAGCTTAATTCATGACCACCCCCAAAAAATCGAAAATTCTCTCAAAATCCTGCAAAAATTTAAATTTTTATATGAAAAACTTGTTTTGCTCATATCTACTAAACTATGGGTCCTAGAGCGAAAAGGAGCTTAATTCATGACCACCCCCCCCCCCCCCAAAATCGAAAATTCCTTCCAAATCTTGAAAAAATGTAAATTTTTATATGAAAAACTTGTTTTGCTCATATCTCCTAAACTATGCGTCCTAGAGCGAAAAGGAGCTTAATTCATAACCACCCCCCAAAAATTGAAAATTCCATCAAAGTCCTGAAAAATTTTAAATTTTTATATGAAAAACTTGTTTTGCTCATATCTCCTAAACTATGCGTCCTAGAGCGAAAAGGAGCTTAATTCATGACCACCCCCCAAAAATTGAAAATTCCATCAAAGTCCTGAAAAAATTTAAATTTTTATATGAAAAACTTGTTTTGCTCATATCTCCTAAACTATGCGTCCTAGAGCGGAAAGGAGCTTAATTCATGACCACCCCCAAAAAATCGAAAATTCTCTCAAAATCCTGCAAAAATGTAAATTTTTATATGAAAAACTTGTTTTGCTCATATCTCCTAAACTATGCGTCCTAGAGCGAAAAGGAGCTTAATTCATGACCACCCCCAAAAAATCGAAAATTCTCTCAAAATCCTGCAAAAATTGAAATTTTTATATGAAAAACTTGTTTTGCTCATATCTACTAAACTATGGGTCCTAGAGCGAAAAGGAGCTTAATTCATGACCACCCCCCCCCCAAAAATCGAAAATTCCTTCCAAATCTTGAAAAAATGTAAATTTTTATATGAAAAACTTGTTTTGCTCATATCTCCTAAACTATGCGTCCTAGAGCGAAAAGGAGCTTAATTCATAACCACCCCCCAAAAATTGAAAATTCCATCAAAGTCCTGAAAATTTTTAATTTTTTATATGAAAAACTTGTTTTGCTCATATCTCCTAAACTATGCGTCCTAGAGCGAAAAGGAGCTTAATTCATGAGCACCCCCAAAAAATCGAAAATTCTCTCAAAATCCTGCAAAAATTGAAATTTTTATATGAAAAACTTGTTTTGCTCATATCTCCTAAACTATGCGTCCTAGAGCGAAAAGGAGCTTAATTCATGACCACCCCCAAAAAATCAAAAATTCTCTCAAAATCCTGCAAAAATTGAAATTTTTATATGAAAAACTTGTTTTGCTCATATCTCCTAAACTATGCGTCCTAGCGCGAAAAGGAGCTTAATTCATGACCACCCCCAAAAAATCGAAAATTCTCTCAAAATCCTGCAAAAATTGAAATTTTTATATGAAAAACCTGTTTTGCTCATATCTCCTAAACTATGCGTCCTAGCGCGAAAAGGAGCTTAATTCATGACCACCCCACCAAAAATTGAAAATTCCTTCCAAATCTTGAAAAAATGTAAATTTTTATATGAAAAACTTGTTTTGCTCATTTCTCCTAAACTATGCGTCCTAGAGCGAAAAGGAGCTTAATTCATAACCACCCCCCAAAAATTGAAAATTCCATCAAAGTCCTGAAAAAATTTAAATTTTTATATGAAAAACTTGTTTTGCTCATATCTCCTAAACTATGCGTCCTAGAGCGAAAAGGAGCTTAATTCATGACCACCCCCAAAAAATCGAAAATTCCATCCAAATTCTGAAAAAATGGAAATTTTTATATGAAAAACTTGTTTTGCTCATATCTCCTAAGCTATGCGTCCTAGAGCGAAAAGGAGCGTAATTCATGACCACCCCCAAAAAATCGAAAATTCTCTCAAAATCCTGCAAAAATTGAAATTTTTATATGAAAAACTTGTTTTGCTCATATCTCCTAAACTATGCGTCCTAGAGCGAAAAGGAGCTTAATTCATGACCACCCCCAAAAAATCGAAAATTCTCTCAAAATCCTGCAAAAATTTAAATTTTTATATGAAAAACTTGTTTTGCTCATATCTACTAAACTATGGGTCCTAGAGCGAAAAGGAGCTTAATTCATGACCACCCCCCCCCCAAAATCGAAAATTCCTTCCAAATCTTGAAAAAATGTAAATTTTTATATGAAAAACTTGTTTTGCTCATATCTCCTAAACTATGCGTCCTAGAGCGAAAAGGAGCTTAATTCATAACCACCCCCCAAAAATTGAAAATTCCATCAAAGTCCTGAAAAATTTTAAATTTTTATATGAAAAACTTGTTTTGCTCATATCTCCTAAACTATGCGTCCTAGAGCGAAAAGGAGCTTAATTCATGACCACCCCCCAAAAATTGAAAATTCCATCAAAGTCCTGAAAAAATTTAAATTTTTATATGAAAAACTTGTTTTGCTCATATCTCCTAAACTATGCGTCCTAGAGCGAAAAGGAGCTTAAATCATGACCACCCCCAAAAAATCGAAAATTCTCTCAAAATCCTGCAAAAATGTAAATTTTTATATGAAAAACTTGTTTTGCTCATATCTCCTAAACTATGCGTCCTAGAGCGAAAAGGAGCTTAATTCATGACCACCCCCAAAAAATCGAAAATTCTCTCAAAATCCTGCAAAAATTTAAATTTTTATATGAAAAACTTGTTTTGCTCATATCTACTAAACTATGGGTCCTAGAGCGAAAAGGAGCTTAATTCATGACCACCCCCCCCCCCCCAAAATCGAAAATTCCTTCCAAATCTTGAAAAAATGTAAATTTTTATATGAAAAACTTGTTTTGCTCATATCTCCTAAACTATGCGTCCTAGAGCGAAAAGGAGCTTAATTCATAACCACCCCCCAAAAATTGAAAATTCCATTAAAATCCTGAAAATTTTTAAATTTTTATATGAAAAACCTGTTTTGCTCATATCTCCTAAACTATGCGTCCTAGAGCGAAAAGGAGCTTAATTCATGAGCACCCCCAAAAAATCGAAAATTCTCTCAAAATCCTGCAAAAATTGAAATTTTTATATGAAAAACTTGTTTTGCTCATATCTCCTAAACTATGCGTCCTAGAGCGAAAAGGAGCTTAATTCATGACCACCCCCAAAAAATCAAAAATTCTCTCAAAATCCTGCAAAAATTGAAATTTTTATATGAAAAACTTGTTTTGCTCATATCTCCTAAACTATGCGTCCTAGCGCGAAAAGGAGCTTAATTCATGACCACCCCCAAAAAATCGAAAATTCTCTCAAAATCCTGCAAAAATTGAAATTTTTATATGAAAAACCTGTTTTGCTCATATCTCCTAAACTATGCGTCCTAGCGCGAAAAGGAGCTTAATTCATGACCACCCCACCAAAAATTGAAAATTCCTTCCAAATCTTGAAAAAATTGAAATTTTTATATGAAAAACTTGTGTTGCTCATATCTCCTAAACTATGCGTCCTAGAGCGAAAAGGAGCTTAATTCATGACCACCCCCCCAAAAATTGAAAATTCCTTCCAAATCTTGAAAAAATGTAAATTTTTATATGAAAAACTTGTTTTGCTCATATCTCCTAAACTATGCGTCCTAGAGCGAAAAGGAGCTTAACTCATAACCACCCCCAAAAATTGAAAATTGCCTCAAAATCCTGAAAAAATTGAAATTTTTGTATGAAAAACTTGTTTTGCTCATATCTCCTAAACTATGCGTCCTAGAGCGAAAAGGAGCTTAATTCATGACCACCCCCAAAAAATCGAAAATTCCATCCAAATTCTGAAAAAATGGAAATTTTTATATGAAAAACTTGTTTTGCTCATATCTCCTAAGCTATGCGTCCTAGAGCGAAAAGGAGCGTAATTCATGACCACCCCCAAAAAATCGAAAATTCTCTCAAAATCCTGCAAAAATTGAAATGTTTATATGAAAAACTTGTTTTGCTCATATCTCCTAAACTATGCGTCCTAGAGCGAAAAGGAGCTTATTTCATGACCACCCCCAAAAAATCGAAAATTCTCTCAAAATCCTGCAAAAATTTAAATTTTTATATGAAAAACTTGTTTTGCTCATATCTACTAAACTATGGGTCCTAGAGCGAAAAGGAGCTTAATTCATGACCACCCCCCCCCAAAATCGAAAATTCCTTCCAAATCTTGAAAAAATGTAAATTTTTATATGAAAAACTTGTTTTGCTCATATCTCCTAAACTATGCGTCCTAGAGCGAAAAGGAGCTTAATTCATAACCACCCCCCAAAAATTGAAAATTCCATCAAAGTCCTGAAAAATTTTAAATTTTTATATGAAAAACTTGTTTTGCTCATATCTCCTAAACTATGCGTCCTAGAGCGAAAAGGAGCTTAATTCATGACCACCCCCAAAAAATCGAAAATTCTCTCAAAATCCTGCAAAAATGTAAATTTTTATATGAAAAACTTGTTTTGCTCATATCTCCTAAACTATGCGTCCTAGAGCGAAAAGGAGCTTAATTCATGACCACCCCCAAAAAATCGAAAATTCTCTCAAAATCCTGCAAAAATTTAAATTTTTATATGAAAAACTTGTTTTGCTCATATCTACTAAACTATGGGTCCTAGAGCGAAAAGGAGCTTAATTCATGACCACCCCCCCCCAAAATCGAAAATTCCTTCCAAATCTTGAAAAAATGTAAATTTTTATATGAAAAACTTGTTTTGCTCATATCTCCTAAACTATGCGTCCTAGAGCGAAAAGGAGCTTAATTCATAACCACCCCCCAAAAATTGAAAATTCCATCAAAGTCCTGAAAAATTTTAAATTTTTATATGAAAAACTTGTTTTGCTCATATCTCCTAAACTATGCGTCCTAGAGCGAAAAGGAGCTTAATTCATGACCACCCCCAAAAAATCGAAAATTCTCTCAAAATCCTGCAAAAATGTAAATTTTTATATGAAAAACTTGTTTTGCTCATATCTCCTAAACTATGCGTCCTAGAGCGAAAAGGAGCTTAATTCATGACCACCCCCAAAAAATCGAAAATTCTCTCAAAATCCTGCAAAAATTTAAATTTTTATATGAAAAACTTGTTTTGCTCATATCTACTAAACTATGCGTCCTAGAGCGAAAAGGAGCTTAATTCATGACCACCCCCAAAAAATCGAAAATTCTCTCAAAATCCTGCAAAAATGTAAATTTTTATATGAAAAACTTGTTTTGCTCATATCTCCTAAACTATGCGTCCTAGAGCGAAAAGGAGCTTAATTCATAACCACCCCCCAAAAATTAAAAATTCCATCAAAGTCCTGAAAATTTTTAAATTTTTATATGAAAAACCTGTTTTGCTCATATCTCCTAAACTATGCGTCCTAGAGCGAAAAGGAGCTTAATTCATGAGCACCCCCAAAAAATCGAAAATTCTCTCAAAATCCTGCAAAAATTGAAATTTTTATATGAAAAACTTGTTTTGCTCATATCTCCTAAACTATGCGTCCTAGAGCGAAAAGGAGCTTAATTCATGACCACCCCCAAAAAATCAAAAATTCTCTCAAAATCCTGCAAAAATTGAAATTTTTATATGAAAAACTTGTTTTGCTCATATCTCCTAAACTATGCGTCCTAGCGCGAAAAGGAGCTTAATTCATGACCACCCCCAAAAAATCGAAAATTCTCTCAAAATCCTGCAAAAATTGAAATTTTTATATGAAAAACTTGTTTTGCTCATATCTCCTAAACTATGCGTCCTAGAGCGAAAAGGAGCTTAATTCATGACCACCCCCCCAAAAATTGAAAATTCCTTCCAAATCTTGAAAAAATGTAAATTTTTATATGAAAAACTTGTTTTGCTCATATCTCCTAAACTATGCGTCCTAGAGCGAAAAGGAGCTTAACTCATAACCACCCCCAAAAATTGAAAATTCCCTCAAAATCCTGAAAAAATTGAAATTTTTGTATGAAAAACTTGTTTTGCTCATATCTCCTAAACTATGCGTCCTAGAGCGAAAAGGAGCTTAATTCATGACCACCCCCAAAAAATCGAAAATTCCATCCAAATTCTGAAAAAATGGAAATTTTTATATGAAAAACTTGTTTTGCTCATATCTCCTAAGCTATGCGTCCTAGAGCGAAAAGGAGCGTAATTCATGACCACCCCCAAAAAATCGAAAATTCTCTCAAAATCCTGCAAAAATTGAAATGTTTATATGAAAAACTTGTTTTGCTCATATCTCCTAAACTATGCGTCCTAGAGCGAAAAGGAGCTTAATTCATGACCACCCCCAAAAAATCGAAAATTCTCTCAAAATCCTGCAAAAATTTAAATTTTTATATGAAAAACTTGTTTTGCTCATATCTACTAAACTATGGGTCCTAGAGCGAAAAGGAGCTTAATTCATGACCTCCCCCCCCCCCCAAAATCGAAAATTCCTTCCAAATCTTGAAAAAATGTAAATTTTTATATGAAAAACTTGTTTTGCTCATATCTCCTAAACTATGCGTCCTAGAGCGAAAAGGAGCTTAATTCATAACCACCCCCCAAAAATTGAAAATTCCATCAAAGTCCTGAAAAATTTTAAATTTTTATATGAAAAACTTGTTTTGCTCATATCTCCTAAACTATGCGTCCTAGAGCGAAAAGGAGCTTAATTCATGACCACCCCCCAAAAATTGAAAATTCCATCAAAGTCCTGAAAAAATTTAAATTTTTATATGAAAAACTTGTTTTGCTCATATCTCCTAAACTATGCGTCCTAGAGCGAAAAGGAGCTTAATTCATGACCACCCCCAAAAAATCGAAAATTCTCTCAAAATCCTGCAAAAATGTAAATTTTTATATGAAAAACTTGTTTTGCTCATATCTCCTAAACTATGCGTCCTAGAGCGAAAAGGAGCTTAATTCATGACCACCCCCAAAAAATCGAAAATTCTCTCAAAATCCTGCAAAAATTTAAATTTTTATATGAAAAACTTGTTTTGCTCATATCTACTAAACTATGGGTCCTAGAGCGAAAAGGAGCTTAATTCATGACCACCCCCCCCCCCCAAAAATCGAAAATTCCTTCCAAATCTTGAAAAAATGTAAATTTTTATATGAAAAACTTGTTTTGCTCATATCTCCTAAACTATGCGTCCTAGAGCGAAAAGGAGCTTAATTCATAACCACCCCCCAAAAATTGAAAATTCCATCAAAGTCCTGAAAATTTTTAAATTTTTATATGAAAAACTTGTTTTGCTCATATCTCCTAAACTATGCGTCCTAGAGCGAAAAGGAGCTTAATTCATGAGCACCCCCAAAAAATCGAAAATTCTCTCAAAATCCTGCAAAAATTGAAATTTTTATATGAAAAACTTGTTTTGCTCATATCTCCTAAACTATGCGTCCTAGAGCGAAAAGGAGCTTAATTCATGACCACCCCCAAAAAATCAAAAATTCTCTCAAAATCCTGCAAAAATTGAAATTTTTATATGAAAAACTTGTTTTGCTCATATCTCCTAAACTATGCGTCCTAGCGCGAAAAGGAGCTTAATTCATGACCACCCCCAAAAAATCGAAAATTCTCTCAAAATCCTGCAAAAATTGAAATTTTTATATGAAAAACCTGTTTTGCTCATATCTCCTAAACTATGCGTCCTAGCGCGAAAAGGAGCTTAATTCATGACCACCCCACCAAAAATTGAAAATTCCTTCCAAATCTTGAAAAAATTGAAATTTTTATATGAAAAACTTGTGTTGCTCATATCTCCTAAACTATGCGTCCTAGAGCGAAAGGGAGCTTAATTCATGACCACCCCACCAAAAATTGAAAATTCCTTCCAAATCTTGAAAAAATGTAAATTTTTATATGAAAAACTTGTTTTGCTCATTTCTCCTAAACTATGCGTCCTAGAGCGAAAAGGAGCTTAATTCATAACCACCCCCCAAAAATTGAAAATTCCATCAAAGTCCTGAAAAAATTTAAATTTTTATATGAAAAACTTGTTTTGCTCATATCTCCTAAACTATGCGTCCTAGAGCGAAAAGGAGCTTAATTCATGACCACCCCCAAAAAATCGAAAATTCCATCCAAATTCTGAAAAAATGGAAATTTTTATATGAAAAACTTGTTTTGCTCATATCTCCTAAGCTATGCGTCCTAGAGCGAAAAGGAGCGTAATTCATGACCACCCCCAAAAAATCGAAAATTCTCTCAAAATCCTGCAAAAATTGAAATTTTTATATGAAAAACTTGTTTTGCTCATATCTCCTAAACTATGCGTCCTAGAGCGAAAAGGAGCTTAATTCATGACCACCCCCAAAAAATCGAAAATTCTCTCAAAATCCTGCAAAAATTTAAATTTTTATATGAAAAACTTGTTTTGCTCATATCTACTAAACTATGGGTCCTAGAGCGAAAAGGAGCTTAATTCATGACCACCCCCCCCCCCAAAATCGAAAATTCCTTCCAAATCTTGAAAAAATGTAAATTTTTATATGAAAAACTTGTTTTGCTCATATCTCCTAAACTATGCGTCCTAGAGCGAAAAGGAGCTTAATTCATAACCACCCCCCAAAAATTGAAAATTCCATCAAAGTCCTGAAAAATTTTAAATTTTTATATGAAAAACTTGTTTTGCTCATATCTCCTAAACTATGCGTCCTAGAGCGAAAAGGAGCTTAATTCATGACCACCCCACCAAAAATTGAAAATTCCTTCCAAATCTTGAAAAAATGTAAATTTTTATATGAAAAACTTGTTTTGCTCATATCTCCTAAACTATGCGTCCTAGAGCGAAAAGGAGCTTAATTCATAACCACCCCCCAAAAATTGAAAATTCCATCAAAGTCCTGAAAAAATTTAAATTTTTATATGAAAAACTTGTTTTGCTCATATCTACTAAACTATGGGTCCTAGAGCGAAAAGGAGCTTAATTCATGACCACCCCCCCCCCCCCAAAAATCGAAAATTCCTTCCAAATCTTGAAAAAATGTAAATTTTTATATGAAAAACTTGTTTTGCTCATATCTCCTAAACTATGCGTCCTAGAGCGAAAAGGAGCTTAATTCATAACCACCCCCCAAAAATTGAAAATTCCATCAAAGTCCTGAAAATTTTTAAATTTTTATATGAAAAACTTGTTTTGCTCATATCTCCTAAACTATGCGTCCTAGAGCGAAAAGGAGCTTAATTCATGAGCACCCCCAAAAAATCGAAAATTCTCTCAAAATCCTGCAAAAATTGAAATTTTTATATGAAAAACTTGTTTTGCTCATATCTCCTAAACTATGCGTCCTAGAGCGAAAAGGAGCTTAATTCATGACCACCCCCAAAAAATCAAAAATTCTCTCAAAATCCTGCAAAAATTGAAATTTTTATATGAAAAACTTGTTTTGCTCATATCTCCTAAACTATGCGTCCTAGCGCGAAAAGGAGCTTAATTCATGACCACCCCCAAAAAATCGAAAATTCTCTCAAAATCCTGCAAAAATTGAAATTTTTATATGAAAAACCTGTTTTGCTCATATCTCCTAAACTATGCGTCCTAGCGCGAAAAGGAGCTTAATTCATGACCACCCCACCAAAAATTGAAAATTCCTTCCAAATCTTGAAAAAATTGAAATTTTTATATGAAAAACTTGTGTTGCTCATATCTCCTAAACTATGCGTCCTAGAGCGAAAGGGAGCTTAATTCATGACCACCCCACCAAAAATTGAAAATTCCTTCCAAATCTTGAAAAAATGTAAATTTTTATATGAAAAACTTGTTTTGCTCATTTCTCCTAAACTATGCGTCCTAGAGCGAAAAGGAGCTTAATTCATAACCACCCCCCAAAAATTGAAAATTCCATCAAAGTCCTGAAAAAATTTAAATTTTTATATGAAAAACTTGTTTTGCTCATATCTCCTAAACTATGCGTCCTAGAGCGAAAAGGAGCTTAATTCATGACCACCCCCAAAAAATCGAAAATTCCATCCAAATTCTGAAAAAATGGAAATTTTTATATGAAAAACTTGTTTTGCTCATATCTCCTAAGCTATGCGTCCTAGAGCGAAAAGGAGCGTAATTCATGACCACCCCAAAAAATCGAAAATTCTCTCAAAATCCTGCAAAAATTGAAATTTTTATATGAAAAACTTGTTTTGCTCATATCTCCTAAACTATGCGTCCTAGAGCGAAAAGGAGCTTAATTCATGACCACCCCCAAAAAATCGAAAATTCTCTCAAAATCCTGCAAAAATTTAAATTTTTATATGAAAAACTTGTTTTGCTCATATCTACTAAACTATGGGTCCTAGAGCGAAAAGGAGCTTAATTCATGACCACCCCCCCCCCAAAATCGAAAATTCCTTCCAAATCTTGAAAAAATGTAAATTTTTATATGAAAAACTTGTTTTGCTCATATCTCCTAAACTATGCGTCCTAGAGCGAAAAGGAGCTTAATTCATAACCACCCCCCAAAAATTGAAAATTCCATCAAAGTCCTGAAAAATTTTAAATTTTTATATGAAAAACTTGTTTTGCTCATATCTCCTAAACTATGCGTCCTAGAGCGAAAAGGAGCTTAATTCATGACCACCCCCCAAAAATTGAAAATTCCATCAAAGTCCTGAAAAAATTTAAATTTTTATATGAAAAACTTGTTTTGCTCATATCTCCTAAACTATGCGTCCTAGAGCGAAAAGGAGCTTAATTCATGACCACCCCCAAAAAATCGAAAATTCTCTCAAAATCCTGCAAAAATGTAAATTTTTATATGAAAAACTTGTTTTGCTCATATCTCCTAAACTATGCGTCCTAGAGCGAAAAGGAGCTTAATTCATGACCACCCCCAAAAAATCGAAAATTCTCTCAAAATCCTGCAAAAATTTAAATTTTTATATGAAAAACTTGTTTTGCTCATATCTACTAAACTATGGGTCCTAGAGCGAAAAGGAGCTTAATTCATGACCACCCCCCCCCCCCCAAAATCGAAAATTCCTTCCAAATCTTGAAAAAATGTAAATTTTTATATGAAAAACTTGTTTTGCTCATATCTCCTAAACTATGCGTCCTAGAGCGAAAAGGAGCTTAATTCATAACCACCCCCCAAAAATTGAAAATTCCATCAAAGTCCTGAAAATTTTTAAATTTTTATATGAAAAACCTGTTTTGCTCATATCTCCTAAACTATGCGTCCTAGAGCGAAAAGGAGCTTAATTCATGAGCACCCCCAAATAATCGAAAATTCTCTCAAAATCCTGCAAAAATTGAAATTTTTATATGAAAAACTTGTTTTGCTCATATCTCCTAAACTATGCGTCCTAGAGCGAAAAGGAGCTTAATTCATGACCACCCCCAAAAAATCAAAAATTCTCTCAAAATCCTGCAAAAATTGAAATTTTTATATGAAAAACTTGTTTTGCTCATATCTCCTAAACTATGCGTCCTAGCGCGAAAAGGAGCTTAATTCATGACCACCCCCAAAAAATCGAAAATTCTCTCAAAATCCTGCAAAAATTGAAATTTTTATATGAAAAACCTGTTTTGCTCATATCTCCTAAACTATGCGTCCTAGCGCGAAAAGGAGCTTAATTCATGACCACCCCACCAAAAATTGAAAATTCCTTCCAAATCTTGAAAAAATTGAAATTTTTATATGAAAAACTTGTGTTGCTCATATCTCCTAAACTATGCGTCCTAGAGCGAAAAGGAGCTTAATTCATGACCACCCCCCCAAAAATTGAAAATTCCTTCCAAATCTTGAAAAAATGTAAATTTTTATATGAAAAACTTGTTTTGCTCATATCTCCTAAACTATGCGTCCTAGAGCGAAAAGGAGCTTAACTCATAACCACCCCACCAAAAATTGAAAATTGCCTCAAAATCCTGAAAAAATTGAAATTTTTGTATGAAAAACTTGTTTTGCTCATATCTCCTAAACTATGCGTCCTAGAGCGAAAAGGAGCTTAATTCATGACCACCCCCAAAAAATCGAAAATTCTCTCAAAATCCTGCAAAAATTGAATTTTTTATATGAACAACTTCTTTTGCTCATATCTCCTAAACTATGCGTCCTAGAGCGAAAAGGAGCTTAATTCATGACCACCCCCCAAAAAATTAAAAATTCCTTCCAAATCTTGAAAAAATGTAAATTTTTATATGAAAAACTTGTTTTGCTCATATCTACTAAACTATGCGTCCTAGAGCGAAAAGGAGCTTAATTCATGACCACCCCCAAAAAATCGAAAATTCCTTCCAAATCTTGAAAAAAATTTAAATTTTAATATGAAAAACTTGTTTTGCTCATATCTCCTAAACTATGCGTCCTATAGCGAAAAGGAGCTTAATTCATGACCACCCCCAAAAAATCGAAAATTCTCTCAAAATCCTGCAAAAATTGAAATTTTTATATGAAAAACTTCTGTTGCTCATATCTCCTAAACTATGCGTCCTAGAGCGAAAAGGAGCTTAATTCATGACCACCCCCCCAAAAATTGAAAATTCCTTCCAAATCTTGAAAAAATGTAAATTTTTATATGAAAAACTTGTTTTGCTCATACCTCCAAACTATGCGTCCTAGAGCGAAAAGGAGCTTAATTCATGACCACCCCCAAAAAATCGAAAATTCTCTCAAAATCCTGAAAAAATTGAAATTTTTATATGAAAAACTTGTTTTGCTCATATCTCCTAAACTATGCGTCCTAGAGCGAAAAGGAGCTTAATTCATAACCACCCCCCAAAAATTGAAAATTCCATCAAAGTCCTGAAAAAATTTAAATTTTTATATGAAAAACTTGTTTTGCTCATATCTCCTAAACTATGCGTCCTAGAGCGAAAAGGAGCTTAATTCATGACCACCCCCCCAAAAATTAAAAATTCCTTCCAAATCTTGAAAAAATGTAAATTTTTATATGAAAAACTTGTTTTGCTCATATCTCCTAAACTATGCGTCCTAGAGCGAAAAGGAGCTTAATTCATGACCACCCCCAAAAAATCGAAAATTCTCTCAAAATCCTGCAAAAATTTTTATATGAAAAACTTGTGTTGCTCATATCTCCTAAACTATGCGTCCTAGAGCGAAAAGGAGCTTAATTCATAACCACCCCCCAAAAATTGAAAATTCCATCAAAGTCCTGAAAAAATTTAAATTTTTATATGAAAAACTTGTTTTGCTCATATCTCCTAAACTATGCGTCCTAGAGCGAAAAGGAGCTTAATTCATGACCACCCCCCCAAAAATTAAAAATTCCTTCCAAATCTTGAAAAAATGTAAATTTTTATATGAAAAACTTGTTTTGCTCATATCTCCTAAACTATGCGTCCTAGAGCGAAAAGGAGCTTAATTCATGACCACCCCCAAAAAATCGAAAATTCTCTCAAAATCCTGCAAAAATTGAAATTTTTATATGAAAAACTTCTTTTGCTCATATCTCCTAAACTATGCGTCCTAGAGCGAAAAGGAGCTTAATTCATGACCACCCCCCCAAAAATTGAAAATTCCTTCCAAATCTTGAAAAAATGTAAATTTTTATATGAAAAACTTGTTTTGCTCATATCTCCTAAATTTTTATATGAAAAACTTGTTTTGCTCATATCTCCTAAACTATGCGTCCTATAGCGAAAAGGAGCTTAATTCATAACCACCCCCCAAAAATTGAAAATTCCATCAAAGTCCTGAAAAAATTTAAATTTTTATATGAAAAACTTGTTTTGCTCATATCTCCTAAACTATGCGTCCTAGAGCGAAAAGGAGCTTAATTCATGACCACCCCCCCAAAAATTAAAAATTCCTCCCAAATCTTGAAAAAATGTAAATTTTTATATGAAAAACTTGTTTTGCTCATATCTCCTAAACTATGCGTCCTAGAGCGAAAAGGAGCTTAATTCATGACCACCCCCAAAAAATCGAAAATTCTCTCAAAATCCTGCAAAAATTTAAATTTTTATATGAAAAACTTGTTTTGCTCATATCTACTAAACTATGCGTCCTAGAGCGAAAAGGAGCTTAATTCATGACCACCCCCCCCCCTCCCCCCAAAAATCGAAAATTCCTTGCAAATCTTGAAAAAATGTAAATTTTTATATGAAAAACTTGTTTTGCTCATATCTCCTAAACTATGCGTCCTAGAGCGAAAAGGAGCTTAATTCATGACCACCCCCAAAAAATCGAAAATTCTCTCAAAATCCTGCAAAAATTGAAATTTTTATATGAAAAACTTGTTTTGCTCATATCTCCTAAACTATGCGTCCTAGAGCGAAAAGGAGCTTAATTCATGACCACCCCCAAAAAATCGAAAATTCTCTCAAAATCCTGCAAAAATTTAAATTTTTATATGAAAAACTTGTTTTGCTCATATCTACTAAACTATGGGTCCTAGAGCGAAAAGGAGCTTAATTCAAGACCACCCCCCCCCCCAAAAATCGAAAATTCCTTCCAAATCTTGAAAAAATGTAAATTTTTATATGAAAAACTTGTTTTGCTCATATCTCCTAAACTATGCGTCCTAGAGCGAAAAGGAGCTTAATTCATAACCACCCCCCAAAAATTGAAAATTCCATCAAAGTCCTGAAAAATTTTAAATTTTTATATGAGAAACTTGTTTTGCTCATATCTCCTAAACTATGCGTCCTAGAGCGAAAAGGAGCTTAATTCATGACCACCCCCAAAAAATCAAAAATTCTCTCAAAATCCTGCAAAAATTGAAATTTTTATATGAAAAACTTGTTTTGCTCATATCTCCTAAACTATGCGTCCTAGCGCGAAAAGGAGCTTAATTCATGACCACCCCCAAAAAATCGAAAATTCTCTCAAAATCCTGCAAAAATTGAAATTTTTATATGAAAAACTTGTTTTGCTCATATCTCCTAAACTATGCGTCCTAGCGCGAAAAGGAGCTTAATTCATGACCACCCCCAAAAAATCGAAAAATCTCTCAAAATCCTGCAAAAATTGAAATTTTTATATGAAAAACTTGTGTTGCTCATATCTCCTAAACTATGCGTCCTAGAGCGAAAAGGAGCTTAATTCATGACCACCCCACCAAAAATTGAAAATTCCTTCCAAATCTTGAAAAAATGTAAATTTTTATATGAAAAACTTGTTTTGCTCATATCTCCTAAACTATGCGTCCTAGAGCGAAAAGGAGCTTAATTCATAACCACCCCCCAAAAATTGAAAATTCCATCAAAGTCCTGAAAAAATTTAAATTTTTATATGAAAAACTTGTTTTGCTCATATCTCCTAAACTATGCGCCCTAGAGCGAAAAGGAGCTTAATTCATGACCACCCCACCAAAAATTGAAAATTCCTTCCAAATCTTGAAAAAATTGAAATTTTTATATGAAAAACTTGTGTTGCTCATATCTCCTAAACTATGCGTCCTAGAGCGAAAGGGAGCTTAATTCATGACCACCCCACCAAAAATTGAAAATTCCTTCCAAATCTTGAAAAAATGTAAATTTTTATATGAAAAACTTGTTTTGCTCATTTCTCCTAAACTATGCGTCCTAGAGCGAAAAGGAGCTTAATTCATAACCACCCCCCAAAAATTGAAAATTCCATCAAAGTCCTGAAAAAATTTAAATTTTTATATGAAAAACTTGTTTTGCTCATATCTCCTAAACTATGCGTCCTAGAGCGAAAAGGAGCTTAATTCATGACCACCCCCAAAAAATCGAAAATTCCATCCAAATTCTGAAAAAATGGAAATTTTTATATGAAAAACTTGTTTTGCTCATATCTCCTAAGCTATGCGTCCTAGAGCGAAAAGGAGCGTAATTCATGACCACCCCCAAAAAATCGAAAATTCCATCCAAATTCTGAAAAAATTTAAATTTTTATATGAAAAACTTGTTTTGCTCATATCTCCTAAACTATGCGTCCTAGAGCGAAAAGGAACTTAATTCATGACCACCCCCAAAAAATCGAAAATTCTCTCAAAATCCTGCAAAAATTTAAATTTTTATATGAAAAACTTGTTTTGCTCATATCTACTAAACTATGGGTCCTAGAGCGAAAAGGAGCTTAATTCATGACCACCCCCCCCCCCCCCCAAAATCGAAAATTCCTTCCAAATCTTGAAAAAATGTAAATTTTTATATGAAAAACTTGTTTTGCTCATATCTCCTAAACTATGCGTCCTAGAGCGAAAAGGAGCTTAATTCATAACCACCCCCCAAAAATTGAAAATTCCATCAAAGTCCTGAAAAATTTTAAATTTTTATATGAAAAACTTGTTTTGCTCATATCTCCTAAACTATGCGTCCTAGAGCGAAAAGGAGCTTAATTCATGACCACCCCCCAAAAATTGAAAATTCCATCAAAGTCCTGAAAAAATTTAAATTTTTATATGAAAAACTTGTTTTGCTCATATCTCCTAAACTATGCGTCCTAGAGCGAAAAGGAGCTTAATTCATGACCACCCCCAAAAATTCGAAAATTCTCTCAAAATCCTGCAAAAATTTAAATTTTTATATGAAAAACTTGTTTTGCTCATATCTACTAAACTATGGGTCCTAGAGCGAAAAGGAGCTTAATTCATGACCACCCCCCCCCCCCAAAAATCTAAAATTCCTTCCAAATCTTGAAAAAATGTAAATTTTTATATGAAAAACTTGTTTTGCTCATATCTCCTAAACTATGCGTCCTAGAGCGAAAAGGAGCTTAATTCATAACCACCCCCCAAAAATTGAAAATTCCATCAAAGTCCTGAAAATTTTTAAATTTTTATATGAAAAACTTGTTTTGCTCATATCTCCTAAACTATGCGTCCTAGAGCGAAAAGGAGCTTAATTCATGACCACCCCCAAAAAATCGAAAATTCTCTCAAAATCCTGCAAAAATTGAAATTTTTATATGAAAAACTTGTTTTGCTCATATCTCCTAAACTATGCGTCCTAGAGCGAAAAGGAGCTTAATTTATGACCACCCCCAAAAAATCGAAAATTCCATCCAAATTCTGAAAATATGGAAATTTTTATATGAAAAACTTGTTTTGCTCATATCTCCTAAACTATGCGTCCTAGAGCGAAAAGGAGCTTAATTCATGACCACCCCCAAAAAATCGAAAATTCCATCCAAATTCTGACAAAATGGAAATTTTTATAAGAAAAACTTGTTTTGCTCATATCTCCTAAACTATGCGTCCTAGAGCGAAAAGGAGCTTAATTCATGACCACCCCCAAAAAATCGAAAATTCTCTCAAAATCCTGCAAAAATTGAAATTTTTATATGAAAAACTTGTTTTGCTCATATCTCCTAAACTATGCGTCCTAGAGCGAAAAGGAGCTTAATTCATGACCACCCCCAAAAAATCAAAAATTCTCTCAAAATCCTGCAAAAATTGAAATTTTTATATGAAAAACTTGTTTTGCTCATATCTCCTAAACTATGCGTCCTAGCGCGAAAAGGAGCTTAATTCATGACCACCCCCAAAAAATCGAAAATTCTCTCAAAATCCTGCAAAAAATATGAAAAACCTGTTTTGCTCATATCTCCTAAACTATGCGTCCTAGCGCGAAAAGGAGCTTAATTCATGACCACCCCACCAAAAATTGAAAATTCCTTCCAAATCTTGAAAAAATTGAAATTTTTATATGAAAAACTTGTGTTGCTCATATCTCCTAAACTATGCGTCCTAGAGCGAAAAGGAGCTTAATTCATGACCACCCCACCAAAAATTGAAAATTCCTTCCAAATCTTGAAAAAATGTAAATTTTTATATGAAAAACTTGTTTTGCTCATATCTCCTAAACTATGCGTCCTAGAGCGAAAAGGAGCTTAATTCATAACCACCCCCCAAAAATTGAAAATTCCATCAAAGTCCTGAAAAAATTTAAATTTTTATATGAAAAACTTGTTTTGCTCATATCTCCTAAACAATGCGTCCTAGAGCGAAAAGGAGCTTAATTCATGACCACCCCCAAAAAATCGAAAATTCCATCCAAATTCTGAAAAAATGGAAATTTTTATATGAAAAACTTGTTTTGCTCATATCTCCTAAACTATGCGTCCTAGAGCGAAAAGGAGCTTAATTCATGACCACCCCCAAAAAATCGAAAATTCCATCCAAATTCTGAAAAAATTTAAATTTTTATATGAAAAACTTGTTTTGCTCATATCTCCTAAACTATGCGTCCTAGAGCGAAAAGGAACTTAATTCATGACCACCCCCAAAAAATCGAAAATTCTCTCAAAAGCCTGCAAAAATTGAAATTTTTATATGAAAAACTTGTGTTGCTCATATCTCCTAAACTATGCGTCCTAGAGCGAAAAGGAGCTTAATTCATGACCACCCCCAAAAAATCGAAAATTCTCGCAAAAACCTGCAAAAATTGAAATTTTTATATGAAAAACTTGTTTTGCTCATATCTCCTAAACTATGCGTCCTAGAGCGAAAAGGAGCTTAATTCATGACCACCCCCCCAAAAAGTGAAAATTCCTTCCAAATCTTGAAAAAATGTAAATTTTTATATGAAAAACTTGTTTTGCTCATATCTCCTAAACTATCCTAGAGCGAAAAGGAGCTTAATTCATGACCACCCCCAAAAAATCGAAAATTCCATCCAAATTCTGAAAATATGGAAATTTTTATAAGAAAAACTTGTTTTGCTCATATCTCCTAAACTATGCGTCCTAGAGCGAAAAGGAGCTTAATTCATGACCACCCCCAAAAAATCGAAAATTCTCTCAAAATCCTGCAAAAATTGAAATTTTTATATGAAAAACTTGTTTTGCTCATATCTCCTAAACTATGCGTCCTAGAGCGAAAAGGAGCTTAATTCATGACCACCCCCCCCAGAAAGTGAAAATTCCTTCCAAATCTTGAAAAAATGTAAATTTTTATATGAAAAACTTGTTTTGCTCATATCTCCTAAACTATGCGTCCTAGAGCGAAAAGGAGCTTAATTCATGACCACCCCCAAAAAATCGAAAATTCCATCCAAATTCTGACAAAATGGAAATTTTTATAAGAAAAACTTGTTTTGCTCATATCTCCTAAACTATGCGTCCTAGAGCGAAAAGGAGCTTAATTCATGACCACCCCCAAAAAATCGAAAATTCTCTCAAAATCCTGCAAAAATTGAAATTTTTAGATGAAAAACTTGTTTTGCTCATATCTCCTAAACAATGCGTCCTAGAGCGAAGATGAGCTTAATTCATGACCACCTCCAAAAAATCGAAAATTCCATCCAAATTCTGAAAAAATGGAAATTTTTATATGAAAAACTTGTTTTGCTCATATCTCCTAAACTATGCGTCCTAGAGCGAAAAGGAGCTTAATTCATGACCACCCCCAAAAAATCGAAAAATCCATCCAAATTCTGAAAAAATGGAAATTTTTATATGAAAAACTTGTTTTGCTCATATCTCCTAAACTATGCGTCCTAGAGCGAAAAGGAGCTTAATTCATGACCACCTCCAAAAAATCGAAAATTCCATCCAAATTCTGAAAAAATGGAAATTTTTATATGAAAAACTTGTGTTGCTCATATCTCCTAAACTATGCGTCCTAGAGCGAAAAGGAGCTTAATTCATAACCACCCCCAAAAAATCGAAAATTCTCTCAAAATCCTGCAAAAATTGAAATTTTTAGATGAAAAACTTGTTTTGCTCATATCTCCTAAACAATGCGTCCTAGAGCGAAGAGGAGCTTAATTCATGACCACCTCCAAAAAATCGAAAATTCCATCCACATTCTGAAAAAATGGAAATTTTTATATGAAAAACTTGTTTTGCTCATATCTCCTAAACTATGCGTCCTAGAGCGAAAAGGAGCTTAATTCATGACCACCCCCAACAAATCGAAAATTCCATCCAAATTCTGAAAAAATGTAAATTTTTATATGAAAAACTTGTTTTGCTCATATCTCCTAAACTATGCGTCCTAGAGCGAAAAGGAGCTTAATTCATGACCACCCCCAAAAAATCGAAAATTCCTTCCAAATCTTGAAAAAAATTTAAATTTTAATATGAAAAACTTGTTTTGCTCATATCTCCTAAACTATGCGTCCTAGAGCGAAAAGGAGCTTAATTCATGACCATCCCCAAAAAATCGAAAATTCTCTCAAAATCCTGCAAAAATTGAAATTTTTAGATGAAAAACTTGTTTTGCTCATATCTCCTAAACAGTGCGTCCTAGAGCGAAGAGGAGCTTAATTCATGACCACCTCCAAAAAATCGAAAATTCCATCCAAATTCTGAAAAAATGGAAATTTTTATATGAAAAACTTGTTTTGCTCATATCTCCTAAACTATGCGTCCTAGAGCGAAAAGGAGCTTAATTCATGACCACCCCCAAAAAATCGAAAATTCCATCCAAATTCTGAAAAAATGGAAATTTTTATATGAAAAACTTGTTTTGCTCATATCTCCTAAACTATGCGTCCTAGAGCGAAAAGGAGCTTAATTCATGACCACCCCCAAAAAATCGAAAATTCCATCCAAATTCTGAAAAAATGGAAATTTTTAGATGAAAAACTTGTTTTGCTCATATCTCCTAAACAATGCGTCCTAGAGCGAAGAGGAGCTTAATTCATGACCACCTCCAAAAAATCGAAAATTCCATCCAAATTCTAAAAAAATGGAAATTTTTATATGAAAAACTTGTTTTGCTCATATCTCCTAAACTATGCGTCCTAGAGCGAAAAGGAGCTTAATTCATGACCACCCCCAAAAAATCGAAAATTCCATCCAAATTCTGAAAAAATGGAAATTTTTATATGAAAAACTTGTTTTTCTCATATCTCCTAAACTATGCGTCCTAGAGCGAAAAGGAGCTTAATTCATGACCACCCCCAAAAAATCGAAAATTCCTTCCAAATCTTGAAAAAAATTTAAATTTTAATGTGAAAAACTTGTTTTGCTCATATCTCCTAAACTATGCGTCCTAGAGCGAAAAGGAGCTTAATTCATGACCACCCCCAAAAAATCGAAAATTCTCTCAAAATCCTGCAAAAATTGAAATTTTTAGATGAAAAACTTGTTTTGCTCATATCTCCTAAACAATGCGTCCTAGAGCGAAGAGGAGCTTAATTCATGACCACCTCCAAAAAATCGAAAATTCCATCCAAATTCTGAAAAAATGGAAATTTTTATATGAAAAACTTGTTTTGCTCATATCTCCTAAACTATGCGTCCTAGAGCGAAAAGGAGCTTAATTCATGACCACCCCCAAAAAATCGAAAATTCCATCCAAATTCTGAAAAAATGGAAATTTTTATATGAAAAACTTGATTTGCTCATATCTCCTAAACTATGCGTCCTAGAGCGAAAAGGAGCTTAATTCATGACCACCCCCAAAAAATCGAAAATTCCTTCCAAATCTTGAAAAAAATTTAAATTTTAATATGAAAAACTTGTTTTGCTCATATCTCCTAAACTATGCGTCCTAAAGCGAAAAGGAGCTTAATTCATGACCACCCTCAAAAAATCGAAAATTCCTTCAAAATCCTGAAAAAATTGAAATTTTTATAGGAAAAAGTTGTTTTGCTCATATCTCCTAAACTATGCGTCCTAGAGCGAAAAGGAGCTTAATTCATGACCACCCCCCAAATATTGAAAATTCCATCCAAATTCTGAAAAAATGGAAATTTTTATATGAAAAACTTGTTTTGCTCATATCTCCTAAACTATGCGTCCTAGAGCGAAAAGGAGCTTAATTCATGACCACCCCCCAAAAATTGAAAATTCCATCAAAGTCCTGAAAAAATTTAAATTTTTATATGAAAAACTTGTTTTGCTCATATCTGCTAAACTATGCGTCCTAGAGCGAAAAGGAGCTTAATTCATGACCACCCCCAAAAAATCGAAAATTCCATCCAAATTCTGAAAAAATGGAAATTTTTATATGAAAAACTTGTTTTGCTCATATCTCCTAAACTATGCGTCCTAGAGCGAAAAGGAGCTTAATTCATGACCACTCCCAAAAAATCGAAAATTCCATCCAAATTCTGAAAAAATGGAAATTTTTATATGAAAAACTTGTTTTGCTCATATCTCCTAAACTATGCGTCCTAGAGCGAAAAGGAGCTTAATTCATGACCACCCCCAAAAAATCGAAAATTCCATCCAAATTCTGAAAAAATGGAAATTTTTATATGAAAAACTTGATTTGGTCATATCTCCTAAACTATGCGTCCTAGAGCGAAAAGGAGCTTAATTCATGACCACCCCCAAAAAATCGAAAATTCCTTCCAAATCTTGAAAAAAATTTAAATTTTAATATGAAAAACTTATTTTGCTCATATCTCCTAAACTATGCGTCCTAAAGCGAAAAGGAGCTTAATTCATGACCACCCTCAAAAAATCGAAAATTCCTTCAAAATCCTGAAAAAATTTAAATTTTTATATGAAAAACTTGTTTTGCTCATATCTCCTAAACTATGCGTCCTAGAGCGAAAAGGAGCTTAATTCATGACCACCCCTCAAAAATCGAAAATTCCATCCAAATTCTGAAAAAATAGAAATTTTTATATGAAAAACTTGTTTTGCTCATATCTCCTAAACTATGCGTCCTAGAGCGAAAAGGAGCTTAATTCATGACCACCCCCAAAAAATCGAAAATTCCTTCCAAATCTTGAAAAAAATTTAAATTTTAATATGAAAAACTTGTTTTGCTCGTATCTCCTAAACTATGCGTCCTAAAGCGAAAAGGAGCTTAATTCATGACCACCCTCAAAAAATCGAAAATTCCTTCAACATCCTGAAAAAATTGAAATTTTTATATGAAAAACTTGTTTTGCTCATATCTCCTAAACTATGCGTCCTAGAGCGAAAAGGAGCTTAATTCATGACCACCCCCAAAAAATCGAAAATTCTCTCAAAATCCTGCAAAAATTGAAATTTTTATATGAAAAACTTGTTTTGCTCATATCTCCTAAACTATGCGTCCTAGAGCGAAAAGGAGCTTAATTCATGACCACCCCCAAAAAATCGAAAATTCTCTCAAAATCCTGCAAAAATTGAAATTTTTATATGAAAAACTTGTTTTGCTCATATCTCCTAAACTATGCGTCCTAGAGCGAAAAGGAGCTTAATTCATGACCACCCCCAAAAAATCGAAAATTCTCTCAAAATCCTGCATAAATTGAAATTTTTATATGAAAAACTTGTTTTGCTCATATCTCCTAAACTATGCGTCCTAGAGCGAAAAGGAGCTCAATTCATGACCACCCCCAAAAAATCGAAAATTCCATCCAAATTCTGAAAAAATGGAAATTTTTATATGAAAAACTTGTTTTGCTCATATCTCCTAAACTATGCGTCCTAGAGCGAAAAGGAGCTTAATTCATGACAACCCCCAAAAAATCGAAAATTCCATCCAAATTCTGAAAAAATGGAAATTTTTATATGAAAAACTTGTTTTGCTCATATCTCCTAAACTATGCGTCCTAGAGCGAAAAGGAGCTTAATTCATAAACACCCCCCAAAAATTGAAAATTCCATCAAAGTCCTGAAAAAATTTAAATTTTTACATGAAAAACTTGTTTTGCTCATATCTCCTAAACTATGCGTCCTAGAGCGAAAAGGAGCTTAAGTCATGACCACCCTCAAAAAATCGAAAATTCTCTCAAAATCCTGCAAAAATTGAAATTTTTATATGAAAAACTTGTTTTGCTCATATCTCCTAAACTATGCGTCCTAGAGCGAAAAGGAGCTTAATTCATGACCACCCCCAAAAAATCGAAAATTATCTCAAAATCCTGCAAAAATTTAAATTTTTATATGAAAAACTTGTTTTGCTCATATCTCCTAACCTATGCGTCCTAGAGCGAAAAGGAGCTTAATTCATGACCACCCCCAAAAAATCGAAAATTATCTCAAAATCCTGCAAAAATTGAAATTTTTATATGAAAAACTTGTTTTGCTCATATCTCCTAAACTATGCGTCCTAGAGCGAAAAGGAGCTTAATTCATGACAACCCCCAAAAAATCGAAAATTCCATCCAAATTCTGAAAAAATGGAAATTTTTATATGAAAAACTTGTTTTGCTCATATCTCCCAAACTATGCGTCCTAGAGCGAAAAGGAGCTTAATTCATGACAACCCCCAAAAAATCGAAAATTCCATCCAAATTCTGAAAAAATGGAAATTTTTATATGGAAAACTTGTTTTGCTCATATCTCCTAAACTATGCGTCCTAGAGCGAAAAGGAGCTTAATTCATAAACACCCCCCAAAAATTGAAAATTCCATCAAAGTCCTGAAAAAATTTAAATTTTTACATGAAAAACTTGTTTTGCTCATATCTCCTAAACTATGCGTCCTAGAGCGAAAAGGAGCTTAATTCATGACCACCCCCAAAAAATCGAAAATTCTCTCAAAATCCTGCAAAAATTGAAATTTTTATATGAAAAACTTGTTTTGCTCATATCTCCTAAACTATGCGTCCTAGAGCGAAAAGGAGCTTAATTCATAAACATCCCCCAAAAATTGAAAATTCCATCAAAGTCCTGAAAAAATTTAAATTTTTATATGAAAAACTTGTTTTGCTCATATCTCCTAAACTATGCGTCCTAGAGCGAAAAGGAGCTTAATTCATGACCACCCCCAAAAAATCGAAAATTCTCTCAAAATCCTGCAAAAATTGAAATTTTTATATGAAAAACTTGTGTTGCTCATATCTCCTCAACTATGCGTCCTAGAGCGAAAAGGAGCTTAATTCATGACCACCCCACCAAAAATTGAAAATTCCTTCCAAATCTTGAAAAAATGTAAATTTTTATATGAAAAACTTGTTTTGCTCATATCTCCTAAACTATGCGTCCTAGAGCGAAAAGGAGCTTAATTCATAAACACCCCCCAAAAATTGAAAATTCCATCAAAGTCCTGAAAAAATTTAAATTTTTATATGAAAAACTTGTTTTGCTCATATCTCCTAAACTATGCGTCCTAGAGCGAAAAGGAGCTTAATTCATGACCACCCCCAAAATATCGAAAATTCTCTCAAAATCATGCAAAAATTGAAATTTTTATATGAAAAACTTGTTTTGCTCATATCTCCGAAAATTCCATCCAAATTTTAAAAAAATTGAAATTTTTATATGAAAAACTTGTTTTGCTCATATCTCCTAAACTATGCGTCCTAGAGCGAAAAGGAGCTTAATTCATGACCCCCCCAAAAAATCGAAAATTCCATCCAAATTCTGAAAAAATGGAAATTTTTATATGAAAAACTTGTTTTGCTCATATCTCCAAAACTATGCGTCCTAGAGCGAAAAGGAGCTTAATTCATAAACACCCCCCAAAAATTGAAAATTCCATCAAAGTCCTGAAAAAATTTAAATTTTTACATGAAAAACTTGTTTTGCTCATATCTCCTAAACTATGCGTCCTAGAGCGAAAAGGAGCTTAATTCATGACCACCCCCAAAAAATCGAAAATTATCTCAAAATCCTGCAAAAATTGAAATTTTTATATGAAAAACTTGTTTTGCTCATATCTCCTAAACTATGCGTCCTAGAGCGAAAAGGAGCTTAATTCATGACCACCCCCAAAAAATCGAAAATTATCTCAAAATCCTGCAAAAATTTAAATTTTTATATGAAAAACTTGTATTGCTCATATCTCCTAAACTATGCGTCCTAGAGCGAAAAGGAGCTTAATTCATGACCACCCCACCAAAAATTGAAAATTCCTTCCAAATCTTGAAAAAATGTAAATTTTTATATGAAAAACTTGTTTTGCTCATATCTCCTAAACTATGCGTCCTAGAGCGAAAAGGAGCTTAATTCATAAACACCCCCCAAAAATTGAAAATTCCATCAAAGTCCTGAAAAAATTTAAATTTTTATATGAAAAACTTGTTTTGCTCATATCTCCTAAACTATGCGTCCTAGAGCGAAAAGGAGCTTAATTCATGACCACCCCCAAAAAATCTAAAATTCTCTCAAAATCCTGCAAAAATTGAAATTTTTATATGAAAAACTTGTTTTGCTCATATCTCCTAAACTATGCGTCCTAGAGCGAAAAGGAGCTTAATTCATGACCACCCCCAAAAAATCGAAAATTCCATCCAAATTCTGAAAAAATGTAAATTTTTACATGAAAAACTTGTTTTGCTCATATCTCCTAAACTATGCGTCCTAGAGCGAAAAGGAGCTTAATTCATGACCACCCCCAAAAAATCGAAAATTATCTCAAAATCCTGCAAAAATTTAAATTTTTATATGAAAAACTTGTTTTGCTCATATCTCCTAACCTATGCGTCCAAGAGCGAAAAGGAGCTTAATTCATGACCACCCCACCAAAAATTGAAAATTCCTTCCAAATCTTGAAAAAATGTAAATTTTTATATGAAAAACTTGTTTTGCTCATATCTCCTAAACTATGCGTCCTAGAGCGAAAAGGCGCTTAATTCATAAACACCCCCCAAAAATTGAAAATTCCATCAAAGTCCTGAAAAAATTTAAATTTTTATATGAAAAACTTGTTTTGCTCATATCTCCTAAACTATGCGTCCTAGAGCGAAAAGGAGCTTAATTCATGACCACCCCCAAAAAATCGAAAATTCTCTCAAAATCCTGCATAAATAGAAATTTTTATATGAAAAACTTGTTTTGCTTATATCTCCTAAACTATGCGTCCTAGAGCGAAAAGGAGCTCAATTCATGACCACCCCCAAAAAATCGAAAATTCCATCCAAATTCTGAAAAAATGGAAATTTTTATATGAAAAACTTGTTTTGCTCATATCTCCCAAACTATGCGTCCTAGAGCGAAAAGGAGCTTAATTCATGACAACCCCCAAAAAATCGAAAATTCCATCCAAATTCTGAAAAAATGGAAATTTTTATATGAAAAACTTGTTTTGCTCATATCTCCTAAACTATGCGTCCTAGAGCGAAAAGGAGCTTAATTCATAAACACCCCCCAAAAATTGAAAATTCCATCAAAGTCCTGAAAAAATTTAAATTTTTACATGAAAAACTTGTTTTGCTCATATCTCCTAAACTATGCGTCCTAGAGCGAAAAGGAGCTTAATTCATGACCACCCCCAAAAAATCGAAAATTCTCTCAAAATCCTGCAAAAATTGAAATTTTTATATGAAAAACTTGTGTTGCTCATATCTCCTCAACTATGCGTCCTAGAGCGAAAAGGAGCTTAATTCATGACCACCCCACCAAAAATTGAAAATTCCTTCCAAATCTTGAAAAAATGTAAATTTTTATATGAAAAACTTGTTTTGCTCATATCTCCTAAACTATGCGTCCTAGAGCGAAAAGGAGCTTAATTCATAAACACCCCCCAAAAATTGAAAATTCCATCAAAGTCCTGAAAAAATTTAAATTTTTATATGAAAAACTTGTTTTGCTCATATCTCCTAAACTATGCGTCCTAGAGCGAAAAGGAGCTTAATTCATGACCACCCCCAAAAAATCGAAAATTCTCTCAAAATCATGCAAAAATTGAAATTTTTATATGAAAAACTTGTTTTGCTCATATCTCCGAAAATTCCATCCAAATTCTGAAAAAATGGAAATTTTTATATGAAAAACTTGTTTTGCTCATATCTCCTAAACTATGCGTCCTAGAGCGAAAAGGAGCTTAATTCATGACCACCCCCAAAAAATCGAAAATTCCATCCAAATTCTGAAAAAATGGAAATTTTTATATGAAAAACTTGTTTTGCTCATATCTCCAAAACTATGCGTCCTAGAGCGAAAAGGAGCTTAATTCATAAACACCCCCCAAAAATTGAAAATTCCATCAAAGTCCTGAAAAAATTTAAATTTTTACATGAAAAACTTGTTTTGCTCATATCTCCTAAACTATGCGTCCTAGAGCGAAAAGGAGCTTAATTCATGACCACCCCCAAAAAATCGAAAATTCTCTCAAAATCCTGCAAAAATTGAAATTTTTATATGAAAAACTTGTTTTGCTCATATCTCCTAAACTATGCGTCCTAGAGCGAAAAGGAGCTTAATTCATAAACATCCCCCAAAAATTGAAAATTCCATCAAAGTCCTGAAAAAATTTAAATTTTTATATGAAAAACTTGTTTTGCTCATATCTCCTAAACTATGCGTCCTAGAGCGAAAAGGAGCTTAATTCATGACCACCCCCAAAAAATCGAAAATTCTCTCAAAATCCTGCAAAAATTGAAATTTTTATATGAAAAACTTGTGTTGCTCATATCTCCTCAACTATGCGTCCTAGAGCGAAAAGGAGCTTAATTCATGACCACCCCACCAAAAATTGAAAATTCCTTCCAAATCTTGAAAAAATGTAAATTTTTATATGAAAAACTTGTTTTGCTCATATCTCCTAAACTATGCGTCCTAGAGCGAAAAGGAGCTTAATTCATAAACACCCCCCAAAAATTGAAAATTCCATCAAAGTCCTGAAAAAATTTAAATTTTTATATGAAAAACTTGTTTTGCTCATATCTCCTAAACTATGCGTCCTAGAGCGAAAAGGAGCTTAATTCATGACCACCCCCAAAATATCGAAAATTCTCTCAAAATCATGCAAAAATTGAAATTTTTATATGAAAAACTTGTTTTGCTCATATCTCCGAAAATTCCATCCAAATTTTAAAAAAATTGAAATTTTTATATGAAAAACTTGTTTTGCTCATATCTCCTAAACTATGCGTCCTAGAGCGAAAAGGAGCTTAATTCATGACCCCCCCAAAAAATCGAAAATTCCATCCAAATTCTGAAAAAATGGAAATTTTTATATGAAAAACTTGTTTTGCTCATATCTCCAAAACTATGCGTCCTAGAGCGAAAAGGAGCTTAATTCATAAACACCCCCCAAAAATTGAAAATTCCATCAAAGTCCTGAAAAAATTTAAATTTTTACATGAAAAACTTGTTTTGCTCATATCTCCTAAACTATGCGTCCTAGAGCGAAAAGGAGCTTAATTCATGACCACCCCCAAAAAATCGAAAATTATCTCAAAATCCTGCAAAAATTGAAATTTTTATATGAAAAACTTGTTTTGCTCATATCTCCTAAACTATGCGTCCTAGAGCGAAAAGGAGCTTAATTCATGACCACCCCCAAAAAATCGAAAATTATCTCAAAATCCTGCAAAAATTTAAATTTTTATATGAAAAACTTGTATTGCTCATATCTCCTAAAGTATGCGTCCTAGAGCCAAAAGGAGCTTAATTCATGACCACCCCACCAAAAATTGAAAATTCCTTCCAAATCTTGAAAAAATGTAAATTTTTATATGAAAAACTTGTTTTGCTCATATCTCCTAAACTATGCGTCCTAGAGCGAAAAGGAGCTTAATTCATAAACACCCCCCAAAAATTGAAAATTCCATCAAAGTCCTGAAAAAATTTAAATTTTTATATGAAAAACTTGTTTTGCTCATATCTCCTAAACTATGCGTCCTAGAGCGAAAAGGAGCTTAATTCATGACCACCCCCAAAAAATCTAAAATTCTCTCAAAATCCTGCAAAAATTGAAATTTTTATATGAAAAACTTGTTTTGCTCATATCTCCTAAACTATGCGTCCTAGAGCGAAAAGGAGCTTAATTCATGACCACCCCCAAAAAATCGAAAATTCCATCCAAATTCTGAAAAAATGTAAATTTTTACATGAAAAACTTGTTTTGCTCATATCTCCTAAACTATGCGTCCTAGAGCGAAAAGGAGCTTAATTCATGACCACCCCCAAAAAATCGAAAATTATCTCAAAATCCTGCAAAAATTTAAATTTTTATATGAAAAACTTGTTTTGCTCATATCTCCTAACCTATGCGTCCAAGAGCGAAAAGGAGCTTAATTCATGACCACCCCACCAAAAATTGAAAATTCCTTCCAAATCTTGAAAAAATGTAAATTTTTATATGAAAAACTTGTTTTGCTCATATCTCCTAAACTATGCGTCCTAGAGCGAAAAGGCGCTTAATTCATAAACACCCCCCAAAAATTGAAAATTCCATCAAAGTCCTGAAAAAATTTAAATTTTTATATGAAAAACTTGTTTTGCTCATATCTCCTAAACTATGCGTCCTAGAGCGAAAAGGAGCTTAATTCATGACCACCCCCAAAAAATCGAAAATTCTCTCAAAATCCTGCATAAATTGAAATTTTTATATGAAAAACTTGTTTTGCTTATATCTCCTAAACTATGCGTCCTAGAGCGAAAAGGAGCTCAATTCATGACCACCCCCAAAAAATCGAAAATTCCATCCAAATTCTGAAAAAATGGAAATTTTTATATGAAAAACTTGTTTTGCTCATATCTCCCAAACTATGCGTCCTAGAGCGAAAAGGAGCTTAATTCATGACAACCCCCAAAAAATCGAAAATTCCATCCAAATTCTGAAAAAATGGAAATTTTTATATGAAAAACTTGTTTTGCTCATATCTCCTAAACTATACGTCCTAGAGCGAAAAGGAGCTTAATTCATAAACACCCCCCAAAAATTGAAAATTCCATCAAAGTCCTGAAAAAATTTAAATTTTTACATGAAAAACTTGTTTTGCTCATATCTCCTAAACTATGCGTCCTAGAGCGAAAAGGAGCTTAATTCATGACCACCCCCAAAAAATCGAAAATTCTCTCAAAATCCTGCATAAATTGAAATTTTTATGTGAAAAACTTGTTTTGCTCATATCTCCTAAACTATGCGTCCTAGAGCGAAAAGGAGCTCAATTCATGACCACCCCCAAAAAATCGAAAATTCCATCCAAATTCTGAAAAAATGGAAATTTTTATATGAAAAACTTGTTTTGCTCATATCTCCCAAACTATGCGTCCTAGAGCGAAAAGGAGCTTAATTCATGACAACCCCCAAAAAATCGAAAATTCCATCCAAATTCTGAAAAAATGGAAATTTTTATATGAAAAACTTGTTTTGCTCATATCTCCTAAACTATGCGTCCTAGAGCGAAAAGGAGCTTAATTCATAAACACCCCCCAAAAATTGAAAATTCCATCAAAGTCCTGAAAAAATTTAAATTTTTACATGAAAAACTTGTTTTGCTCATATCTCCTAAACTATGCGTCCTAGAGCGAAAAGGAGCTTAATTCATGACCACCCCCAAAAAATCGAAAATTCTCTCAAAATCCTGCAAAAATTGAAATTTTTATATGAAAAACTTGTGTTGCTCATATCTCCTCAACTATGCGTCCTAGAGCGAAAAGGAGCTTAATTCATGACCACCCCACCAAAAATTGAAAATTCCTTCCAAATCTTGAAAAAATGTAAATTTTTATATGAAAAACTTGTTTTGCTCATATCTCCTAAACTATGCGTCCTAGAGCGAAAAGGAGCTTAATTCATAAACACCCCCCAAAAATTGAAAATTCCATCAAAGTCCTGAAAAAATTTAAATTTTTATATGAAAAACTTGTTTTGCTCATATCTCCTAAACTATGCGTCCTAGAGCGAAAAGGAGCTTAATTCATGACCACCCCCAAAAAATCGAAAATTCTCTCAAAATCATGCAAAAATTGAAATTTTTATATGAAAAACTTGTTTTGCTCATATCTCCGAAAATTCCATCCAAATTCTGAAAAAATGGAAATTTTTATATGAAAAACTTGTTTTGCTCATATCTCCTAAACTATGCGTCCTAGAGCGAAAAGGAGCTTAATTCATGACCACCCCCAAAAAATCGAAAATTCCATCCAAATTCTGAAAAAATGGAAATTTTTATATGAAAAACTTGTTTTGCTCATATCTCCAAAACTATGCGTCCTAGAGCGAAAAGGAGCTTAATTCATAAACACCCCCCAAAAATTGAAAATTCCATCAAAGTCCTGAAAAAATTTAAATTTTTACATGAAAAACTTGTTTTGCTCATATCTCCTAAACTATGCGTCCTAGAGCGAAAAGGAGCTTAATTCATGACCACCCCCAAAAAATCGAAAATTCTCTCAAAATCCTGCAAAAATTGAAATTTTTATATGAAAAACTTGTTTTGCTCATATCTCCTAAACTATGCGTCCTAGAGCGAAAAGGAGCTTAATTCATGACCACCCCCAAAAAATCGAAAATTATCTCAAAATCCTGCAAAAATTTAAATTTTTATATGAAAAACTTGTATTGCTCATATCTCCTAAACTATGCGTCCTAGAGCGAAAAGGAGCTTAATTCATGACCACCCCCAAAAAATCGAAAATTCCATCCAAATTCTGAAAAAATGTAAATTTTTATATGAAAAACTTGTTTTGCTCATATCTCCTAAACTATGCGTCCTAGAGCGAAAAGGAGCTTAATTCATGACCACCCCACCAAAAATTGAAAATTCCTTCCAAATCTTGAAAAAATGTAAATTTTTATATGAAAAACTTGTTTTGCTCATATCTCCTAAACTATGCGTCCTAGAGCGAAAAGGAGCTTAATTCATGACCACCCCCAAAAAATCGAAAATTCTCTCAAAATCCTGCAAAAATTGAAATTTTTATATGAAAAACTTGTTTTGCTCATATCTCCTAAACTATGCGTCCTAGAGCGAAAAGGAGCTTAATTCATGACCACCCCCAAAAAATCGAAAATTCCATCCAAATTCTGAAAAAATGGAAATTTTTATATGAAAAACTTGTTTTGCTCATATCTCCTAAACTATGCGTCCTAGAGCGAAAAGGAGCTTAATTCATGACCACCCCCAAAAAATCGAAAATTCTCTCAAAATCCTGCAAAAATTGAAATTTTTATATGAAAAACTTGTTTTGCTCATATCTCCTAAACTATGCGTCCTAGAGGGAAAAGGAGCTTAATTCATGACCACCCCCAAAAAATCGAAAATTCCATCCAAATTCTGAAAAAATGGAAATTTTTATATGAAAAACTTGTTTTGCTCATATCTCCTAAACTATGCGTCCTAGAGCGAAAAGGAGCTTAATTCATGACCACCCCCAAAAAATCGAAAATTCCATCCAAATTCTGAAAAAATGGAAATTTTTATATGAAAAACTTGTTTTGCTCATATCTCCTAAACTATGCGTCCTAGAGCGAAAAGGAGCTTAATTCATGACCACCCCCAAAAAATCGAAAATTCTCTCAAAATCCTGCAAAAATTGAAATTTTTAGATGAAAAACTTGTTTTGCTCATATCTCCTAAACAATGCGTCCTAGAGCGAAGAGGAGCTTAATTCATGACCACCTCCAAAAAATCGAAAATTCCATTCAAATTCTGAAAAAATGGAAATTTTTATATGAAAAACTTGTTTTGCTCATATCTCCTAAACTATGCGTCCTAGAGCGAAAAGGAGCTTAATTCATGACCACCCCCAAAAAATCGAAAATTCCATCCAAATTCTGAAAAAATGGAAATTTTTATATGAAAAACTTGTTTTGCTCATATCTCCTAAACTATGCGTCCTAGAGCGAAAAGGAACTTAATTCATGACCACCCTCAAAAAATCGAAAATTCCTTCCAAATCTTGAAAAAAATTTAAATTTTAATATGAAAAACTTGTTTTGCTCATATCTCCTAAACTATGCGTCCTAAAGCGAAAAGGAGCTTAATTCATGACCACCCTCAAAAAATCGAAAATTCCTTCAAAATCCTGAAAAAATTGAAATTTTTATATGAAAAACTTATTTTGCTCATATCTCCTAAACTATGCGTCCTAGAGCGAAAAGGAGCTTAATTCATGACCACCCCCCAAAAATTGAAAATTCCATCCAAATTCTGAAAAAATGGAAATTTTTATATGAAAAACTTGTTTTGCTCATATCTCCTAAACTATGCGTCCTAGAGCGAAAAGGAGCTTAATTCATGACCACCCCCCAAAAATTGAAAATTCCGTCAAAGCCCTGAAAAAAATTAAAATTTTTATATGAAAAACTTGTTTTGCTCATATCTCCTAAACTATGCGTCCTAGAGCGAAAAGGAGCTTAATTCATGACCACCCCCAAAAAATCGAAAATTCTCTCAAAATCCTGCAAAAATTGAAATTTTTATATGAAAAACTTGTTTTGCTCATATCTCCTAAACTATGCGTCCTAGAGCGAAAAGGAGCTTAATTTATGACCCCCCCCCCCCCCAAAAATTGAAAATTCCTTCCAAATCTTGAAAAAATGTAAATTTTTATATGAAAAACTTGTTTTGCTCATATCTCCTAAACTATGCGTCCTAGAGCGAAAAGGAGCTTAAATCATAACCACCCCCCCAAAAATTGAAAATTCCATCAAAGTCCTGAAAAATTTAAATTTTTATATGAAAAACTTGTTTTGCTCATATCTCCTAAACTATGCGTCCTAGAGCGAAAAGGAGCTTAATTCATGACCACCCCCCAAAAATTGAAAATTCCGTCAAAGCCCTGAAAAAAATTAAAATTTTTATATGAAAAACTTGTTTTGCTCATATCTCCTAAACTATGCGTCCTAGAGCGAAAAGGAGCTTAATTCATGACCACCCCCAAAAAATCGAAAATTCTCTCAAAATCCTGCAAAAATTGAAATTTTTATATGAAAAACTTGTTTTGCTCATATCTCCTAAACTATGCGTCCTAGAGCGAAAAAGAGCTTAATTTATGACCACCCCCCCCCCCCCCCAAAAATTGAAAATTCCTTCCAAATCTTGAAAAAATGTAAATTTTTATATGAAAAACTTGTTTTGCTCATATCTCCTAAACTATGCGTCCTAGAGCGAAAAGGAGCTTAATTCAACACCACCCCCAAAAATCGAAAATTCTCTCAAAATCCTGCAAAAATTGAAATTTTTATATGAAAAACTTGTTTTGCTCATATCTCCTAACTATGCGTCCTAGAGCGAAAAGGAGCTTAATTCATGACCACCCCCCAAAAATTGAAAATTCCATCCAAATTCTGAAAAAATGGACATTTTTATATGAAAAACATGTTTTGCTCATATCTCCTAAACTATGCGTCCTAGAGCGAAAAGGAGCTTAATTCATGACCACCCCCAAAAAATCGAAAATTCCATCCAAATTCTGAAAAAATGGAAATTTTAATATGAAAAACTTGTTTTGCTCATATCTCCTAAACTATGCGTCCTAGAGCGAAAAGGAGCTTAATTCATGACCACCCCCAAAAAATCGAAAATTCCATCCAAATTCTGAAAAAATGGAAATTTTTATATGAAAAACTTGTTTTGCTCATATCTCCTAAACTATGCGTCCTAAAGCGAAAAGGAGCTTAATTCATGACCACCCTCAAAAAATCGAAAATTCCTTCAAAATCCTGAAAAAAATTTAAATTTTTATATGAAAAACTTGTTTTGCTCATATCTCCTAAACTATGCGTCCTAGAGCGAAAAGGAGCTTAATTCATGACCACCCCCCAAAAATTGAAAATTCCATCCAAATTCTGAAAAATGGAATTTTTTTATATGAAAAACTTGTTTGGCTCATATCTCCTAAACTATGCGTCCTAGAGCGAAAAGGAGCTTAATTCATGACCACCCCCCAAAAATTGAAAATTCCATCAAAGTCCTGAAAAAATTTAAATTTTTATATGAAAAACTTGTTTTGCTCATATCTCCTCAACTATGCGTCCTAGAGCGAAAAGGAGCTTAATTCATGACCACCCCCCAAAAATTGAAAATTCCGTCAAAGCCCTGAAAAAAATTAAAATTTTTATATGAAAAACTTGTTTTGCTCATATCTCCTAAACTATGCGTCCTAGAGCGAAAAGGAGCTTAATTCATGACCACCCCCAAAAAATCGAAAATTCTCTCAAAATCCTGCAAAAATTGAAATTTTTATATGAAAAACTTGTTTTGCTCATATCTCCTAAACTATGCGTCCTAGAGCGAAAAGGAGCTTAATTTATGACCACCCCCCCCCCCCCCAAAAATTGAAAATTCCTTCCAAATCTTGAAAAAATGTAAATTTTTATATGAAAAACTTGTTTTGCTCATATCTCCTAAACTATGCGTCCTAGAGCGAAAAGGAGCTTAAATCATAACCACCCCCCCAAAAATTGAAAATTCCATCAAAGTCCTGAAAAATTTAAATTTTTATATGAAAAACTTGTTTTGCTCATATCTCCTAAACTATGCGTCCTAGAGCGAAAAGGAGCTTAATTCATGACCACCCCCCAAAAATTGAAAATTCCATCAAAGTCCTGAAAAAATTTAAATTTTTATATGAAAAACTTGTTTTGCTCATATCTCCTAAACTATGCGTCCTAGAGCGAAAAGGAGCTTAATTCATGACCACCCCAAAAAAATCGAAAATTCTCTCAAAATCCTGCAAAAATTTAAATTTTTATATGAAAAACTTATTTTGCTCATATCTCCTAAACTATGCGTCCTAGAGCGAAAAGGAGCTTAATTCATGACCACCCCAAAAAAATCGAAAATTCTCTCAAAATCCTGCAAAAATTTAAATTTTTATATGAAAAACTTGTTTTGCTCATATCTCGTAAACTATGCGTCCTAGAGCGAAAAGGAGCTTAATTCATGACCACCCCCCCCAGAAAGTGAAAATTCCTTCCAAATCTTGAAAAAATGTAAATTTTTATATGAAAAACTTGTTTTGCTCATATCTCCTAAACTATGCGTCCTAGAGCGAAAAGGAGCTTAATTCATGACCACCCCCAAAAAATCGAAAATTCCATCCAAATTCTGAAAAACTGGAAATTTTTATATGAAAAACTTGTGTTGCTCATATCTCCTAAACTATGCGTCCTAGAGCGAAAAGGAGCTTAATTCATGACCAACCCCAAAAAATCGAAAATTCCATCCAAATTCTGAAAAAATTTAAATTTTAATATGTAAAACTTGTTTTGCTCATATCTCCTAAACTATGCGTCCTAAAGCGAAAAGGAGCTTAATTCATGACCACCCTCAAAAAATCGAAAATTCCTTCAAAATCCTGGAAAAATTTAAATTTTTATATGAAAAACTTGTTTTGCTCATATCTCCTAAACTATGCGTCCTAGAGCGAAAAGGAGCTTAATTCATGACCACCCCCCAAAAATTGAAAATTCCATCCAAATTCTGAAAAAATTTAAATTTTTATATGAAAAACTTGTTTTGCTCATATCTCCTAAACTATGCGTCCTAGAGCGAAAAGGAGCTTAATTCATGACCACCCCCAAAAATTGAAAATTCCATCAAAACCCTAAAAAATTTAAATTTTTATATGAAAAACTTGTTTTGCTCATATCTCCTAAACTATGCGTCCTAGAGCGAAAAGGAGCTTAATTCATGAACACCCCCCAAAAATTGAAAATTCCATCCAAATTCTGAAAAAATGGAAATTTTTTATATGAAAAACTTGTTTTGCTCATATCTCCTAAACTATGCGTCCTAGAGCGAAAAGGAGCTTAATTCATGACCACCCCCAAAAAATCGAAAATTCCATCCAAATTCTGAAAAAATGGAAATTTTAATATGGAAAACTTGTTTTGCTCATATCTCCTAAACTATGCGTCCTAGAGCGAAAAGGAGCTTAATTCATGACCACCCCCAAAAAATCGAAAATTCCATCCAAATTCTGAAAAAATGGAAATTTTTATATGAAAAACTTGTTTTGCTCATATCTCCTAAACTATGCGTCCTAGAGCAAAAAGGAGCTTAATTCATGACCACCCCCCAAAAATTGAAAATTCCATCAAAGTCCTGAAAAAATTTAAATTTTTATATGAAAAACTTGTTTTGCTCATATCTCCTAAACTATGCGTCCTAGAGCGAAAAGGAGCTTAATTCATAACCACCCCCCAAAAATTGAAAATTCCATCAAAGTTCTGAAAAAATTTAAATTTTTATATGAAAAACTTGTTTTGCTCATATCTCCTAAACTATGCGTCCTAGAGCGAAAAGGAGCTTAATTCATGACCACCCCAAAAAAATCGAAAATTCTCTCAAAATCCTGCAAAAATTTAAATTTTTATATGAAAAACTTATTTTGCTCATATCTCCTAAACTATGCGTCCTAGAGCGAAAAGGAGCTTAATTCATGACCACCCCAAAAAAATCGAAAATTCTCTCAAAATCCTGCAAAAATTTAAATTTTTATATGAAAAACTTGTTTTGCTCATATCTCGTAAACTATGCGTCCTAGAGCGAAAAGGAGCTTAATTCATGACCACCCCCCCAAAAAGTGAAAATTCCTTCGAAATCTTGAAAAAATGTAAATTTTTATATGAAAAACTTGTTTTGCTCATATCTCCTAAACTATGCGTCCTAGAGCGAAAAGGAGCTTAATTCATGACCACCCCCAAAAAATCGAAAATTCCATCCAAATTCTGAAAAAATGGAAATTTTTATATGAAAAACTTGTTTTGCTCATATCTCCTAAACTATGCGTCCTAGAGCGAAAAGGAGCTTAATTCATGACCAACCCCAAAAAATCGAAAATTCCATCCAAATTCTGAAAAAATTTAAATTTTAATATGTAAAACTTGTTTTGCTCATATCTCCTAAACTATGCGTCCTAAAGCGAAAAGGAGCTTAATTCATGACCACCCCCAAAAAATCGAAAATTCCATCCAAATTCTGAAAAAATGGAAATTTTTATATGAAAAACTTGTATTGCTCATATCTCCTAAACTATGCGTCCTAGAGCGAAAAGGAGCTTAATTCATGACCACCCCCCAAAAATTAAAAATTCTATCAAAATCCTAAAGAAAATGAAATTTTTATATGAAAAACTTGTTTTGCTCATATCTCCTAAACTATGCGTCCTAGAGCGAAAAAGAGCTTAATTCATGACCACCCCCAAAAAATCGAAAATTCTCTCAAAATCCTGCAAAAATTGAAATTTTTATACGAAAAACTAGTTTTGCTCATATCTCCTAAACTATGCGTCCTAGAGCGAAAAGGAGCTTAATTCATGACCACCCCCCAAAAATTGAAAATTCCTTCCAAATCTTGAAAAAATGTAAATTTTTATATGAAAAACTTGTTTTGCTCATATCTCCTAAACTATGCGTCCTAGAGCGAAAAGGAGCTTAATTCATGACCACCCCAAAAAAAATCGAAAATTCTCTCAAAATCCTGCAAAAATTGAAATTTTTATATGAAAAACTTGTTTTGCTCATATCTCGTAAACTATGCGTCCTAGAGCGAAAAGGAGCTTAATTCATGACCAACCCCAAAAAATCGAAAATTCCATCCAAATTCTGAAAAAATGGAAATTTTTATATGAAAAACTTGTTTTGCTCATATCTCCTAAACTATGCGTCCTAGAGCGGAAAGGAGCTTAGTTCATGACCAACCCCAAAAAATCGAAAATTCCATCCAAATTCTGAAAAAATGGAAATTTTTATATGAAAAACTTGTTTTGCTCATATCTCCTAAACTATGCGTCCTAGAGCGAAAAGGAGCTTCATTCATGACCACCCCCAAAAAATCGAAAATTCTCTCAATATCCTGCAAAAATTGAAATTTTTATATGAAAAACTTGTTTTGCTCATATCTCCTAAACTATGCGTCCTAGAGCGAAAAGGAGCTTAATTCATGACCACCCCCAAAAAATCGAAAATTCCTTCCAAATCTTGAAAAAAATTTAAATTTTAATATGTAAAACTTGTTTTGCTCATATCTCCTAAACTATGCGTCCTAAAGCGAAAAGGAGCTTAATTCATGACCACCCCACCCCCCAAAAATTGAAAATTCCTTCCAAATCTTGAAAAAATGTAAATTTTTATATGAAAAACTTGTTTTGCTCATATCTCCTAAACTATGCGTCCTAGAGCGAAAAGGAGCTTAATTCATGACCACCCCCCAAAAATTGAAAATTCCATCAAAATCCTGAAAAAATTGAAATTTTTATATGAAAAACTTGTTTTGCTCATATCTCCTAAACTATGCGTCCTAGAGCGAAAAGGAGCTTAATTCATGACCACCCCCAAAAAATCGAAAATTCCATCCAAATTCTGAAAAAATGGAAATTTTTAGATGAAAAACTTGTTTTGCTCATATCTCCTAAACTATGCGTCCTAGAGCGAAAAGGAGCTTAATTCATAACCACCCCCAAAAAATCGAAAATTCTCTCAAAATCCTGCAAAAATTGAAATTTTTATATCAAAAACTTGTTTTGCTCATATCTCCTAAACTATGCGTCCTAGAGCGAAAAGGAGCTTAATTCATGACCACCCCCAAAAAATCGAAAATTCCATCCAAATTCTGAAAAAATGGAAATTTTTATATGAAAAACTTGTTTTGCTCATATCTCCTAAACTATGCGTCCTAGAGCGAAAAGGAGCTTAATTCATGACCACCCCACCCCCCAAAAATTGAAAATTCCTTCCAAATCTTGAAAAAATGTAAATTTTTATATGAAAAACTTGTTTTGCTCATATCTCCTAAACTATGCGTCCTAGAGCGAAAAGGAGCTTAATTCATGACCACCCCCCAAAAATTGAAAATTCCATCAAAATTCTGAAAAAATGGAAATTTTTATATGAAAAACTTGTATTGCTCATATCTCCTAAACTATGCGTCCTAGAGCGAAAAGGAGCTTAATTCATGACCACCCTCAAAAAATCGAAAATTCCATCCAAATCCTGAAAAAATTGAAATTTTTATATGAAAAACTTGTTTTGCTCATATCTCCTAAACTATGCGTCCTAGAGCGAAAAGGAGCTGAATTCATGACCACCCCCCAAAAATTGAAAATTCCATCAAAGTCCTGAAAAAATTTAAATTTTTATATGAAAAACTTGTTTTGCTCATATCTCCTAAACTATGCGTCCTAAAGCGAAAAGGATCTTAATTCATGACCACCCTCAAAAAATCGAAAATTCCTTCAAAATCCTGAAAAAATTGAAATTTTTATATGAAAAACTTGTTTTGCTCATATCTCCTAAACGATGCGTCCTAGAGCGAAAAGGAACTTAATTCATGACCACCCCCCAAAAATTGAAAATTCCATCCAAACCTTGAAAAAATTTAAATTTTTATATGAAAAACTTGTTTTGCTCATATCTCCTAAACTATGCGTCCTAGAGCGAAAAGGAGCTTAATTCATGACCACCCCCAAAATATCGAAAATTCTCTCAAAATCCTGCAAAAATTGAAATTTTTATATGAAAAACTTGTTTTGCTCATATCTCCTAAACTATGCGTCCTAGAGCGAAAAGGAGCTTAATTCATGACCACCCCCCCAAAAATTGAAAATTCCTTCCAAATCTTGAAAAAATGTAAATTTTTATATGAAAAACTTGTTTTGCTCATATCTCCTAAACTATGCGTCCTAGAGCGAAAAGGAGCTTAATTCATAACCACCCCCCAAAAATTGAAAATTCCATCAAAGTCCTGAAAAAATTTAAATTTTTATATGAAAAACTTGTTTTGCTCATATCTCCTAAACTATGCGTCCTAGAGCGAAAAGGAGCTTAATTCAGGACCACCCCCAAAAAATCGAAAATTCCATCCAAATTCTGAAAAAATGGAAATTTTTATATGAATAACTTGTTTTGCTCTTATCTCCTAAACTATGCGTCCTAGAGCGAAAAGAAGCTTAATTCATGACCACCCCCAAAAAATCGAAAATTCTCTCAAAATCCTGCAAAAATTGAAATTTTTAGATGAAAAACTTGTTTTGCTCATATCTCCTAACAATGCGTCATAGAGCGAAAAGGAGCTTAATTCATGACCACCCCCCAAAAATTAAAAATTCCATCAAAATCCTAAAGAAAATGAAATTTTTATATGAAAAACTTGTTTTGCTCATATCTCCTAAACTATGCGTCCTAGAGCGAAAAAGAGCTTAATTCATGACCACCCCCAAAAAATCGAAAATTCCATCCAAATTCTGAAAAAATGGAAATTTTTATATGAAAAACTTGTTTTGCTCATATCTCCTAAACTATGCGTCCTAGAGCGAAAAGGAGCCTAATTCAAATTGTTTTGCTCATATCTCCTAAACTATGCGTCCTAGAGCGAAAAGGAGCTTAATTCATGACCACCCCCAAAAAATTGAAAATTCCCTCAAAATCCTGAAAAAATTGAAATTTTTATATGAAAAACTTGTTTTGCTCATATCTCCTACACTATGCGTCCTAGAGCGAAAAGGAGCTTAATTCATGACCACCCCCAAAAAATTGAAAATTCCATCAAAACCCTAAAAAATTGAAATTTTTATATGAAAAACTTGTTTTGCTCATATCTCCTAAACTATGCGTCCTAGAGCGAAAAGGAGCCACCCCCAAAAAATTGAAATTTTTATATGAAAAACTTGTTTTGCTCATACCTCCTAAACTATGCGTCCTAGAGCGAAAAGGAGCTTAATTCATGACCACCCCCAAAAAATCGAAAATTCCATCCAAATTCTGACAAAATGGAAATTTTTATAAGAAAAACTTGTTTTGCTCATATCGCCTAAACTATGCGTCCTAGAGCGAAAAGGAGCTTAATTCATGACCACCCCCAAAAAATCGAAAATTCTCTCAAAATCCTGCAAAAATTGAAATTTTTAGATGAAAAACTTGTTTTGCTCATATCTCCTAAACAATGCGTCCTAGAGCGAAGAGGAGCTTAATTCATGACCACCTCCAAAAAATCGAAAATTCCATCCAAATTCTGAAAAAATGGAAATTTTTATATGAAAAACTTGTTTTGCTCATATCTCCTAAACTATGCGTCCTAGAGCGAAAAGGAGCTTAATTCATGACCACCCCCAAAAAATCGAAAATTCCATCCAAATTCTGAAAAAATGGAAATTTTTATATGAAAAACTTGTTTTGCTCATATCTCCTAAACTATGCGTCCTAGAGCGAAAGGGAGCTTAATTCATGACCACCCCCAAAAAATCGAAAATTCCTTCCAAATCTTGAAAAAAATTTAAATTTTAATATGAAAAACTTGTTTTGCTCATATCTCCTAAACTATGCGTCCTAAAGCGAAAAGGAGATTAATTCATGACCACCCTCAAAAAATCGAAAATTCCTTCAAAATCCTGAAAAAATTGAAATTTTTATATGAAAAACTTGTTTTGCTCATATCTCCTAAACTATGCGTCCTAGAGCGAAAAAGAGCTTAATTCATGACCACCCCCCAAAAATTGAAAATTCCATCCAAATTCTGAAAAAATGGAAATTTTTATATGAAAAACTTGTTTTGCTCATATCTCCTAAACTATGCGTCCTAGAGCGAAAAGGAGCTTAATTCATGACCACCCCCAAAAAATCGAAAATTCTCTCAAAATCCTGCAAAAATTGAAATTTTTATATGAAAAACTTGTTTTGCTCATATCTCCTAAACTATGCGTCCTAGAGCGAAAAGGAGCTTAATTCATGACCACCCCCCCAAAAATTGAAAATTCCTTCCAAATCTTGAAAAAATGTAAATTTTTATATGAAAAACTTGTTTTGCTCATATCTCCTAAACTATGCGTCCTAGAGCGAAAAGGAGCTTAATTCATAACCACCCCCCAAAAATTGAAAATTCCATCAAAGTCCTGAAAAATTTAAATTTTTATATGAAAAACTTGTTTTGCTCATATCTCCTAAACTATGCGTCCTAGAGCGAAAAGGAGCTTAATTCATGACCACCCCCCAAAAATTGAAAATTCCATCAAAGTCCTGAAAAAATTTAAATTTTTATATGAAAAACTTGTTTTGCTCATATCTCCTAAACTATGCGTCCTCGAGCGAAAAGGAGCTTAATTCATGACCACCCCCAAAAAATCGAAAATTCTCTCAAAATCCTGCAAAAATTGAAATTTTTTATATGAAAAACTTGTTTTGCTCATATCTCCTAAACTATGCGTCCTAGAGCGAAAAGGAGCTTTTTTCATGACCACCCCCAAAAAATTGAAAATTCTCTCAAAATCCTGCAAAAATTGAAATTTTTATATGAAAAACTTGTTTTGCTCATATCTCCTAAACTATGCGTCCTAGAGCGAAAAGGAGCTTAATTCATGACCACCCCCCCAAAAAGTGAAAATTCCTTCCAAATCTTGAAAAAATGTAAATTTTTATATGAAAAACTTGTTTTGCTCATATCTCCTAAACTATGCGTCCTAGAGCGAAAAAGAGCTTAATTCATGACCACCCCCAAAACACTGAAAATTCCATCAAAATCCTGAAAAAATTTAAATTTTTATATGAAAAACTCATTATTCTCATATCTCCTAAACTATGCGTCCTAGAGCGAAAAGGAGCTTAATTCATGAACACCCACCAACAATTGAAAATTCCCTCAAAATTGAAATTTTTATATGAAAAACTTGTTTTGCTCATATCTCCTAAACTATGCGTCCTAGAGCGAAAAGGAGCTTAATTCATGACCACCCCCAAAAAATTGAAAATTCTCTCAAAATCCACCCCCCAAAAATTGAAAATTCCATCCAAATCTTGAAAAAATTTAAATTTTTATATGAAAAACTTGTATTGCTCATATCTCCTAAACTATGCGTCCTAGAGCGAAAAGGAGCTTAATTCATGACCACCCTCAAAAAACCAAAAATTCCATCCAAATTCTGAAAAAATGGAAATTTGTATATGAAAAACTTGTTTTGCTCATATCTCCTAAACTATGCGTCTTAGTGCGAAAAGGAGCTTAATTCATGACCACCCCCAAAAATTGAAAATTCCATCAAAATCCTGAAAAAATGAAATATTTATATGAAAAATTTGTTTTGCTCATATCTCCTAAACTATGCGTCCTAGAGCGAAACGGAGCTTAATCCATGACCACCCCCCAAAAATTGAAAATTCCATCAAAATCCTGAAGACAATGAAAATTTTATATGAAAAATTTGTTTTGCTCATATCTCCTAAACTATGTGTCCTAGAGCGAAAAGGAGCTTAATTCATAACCACCCCCAAAAATCGAAAATTCCTTCCAACTCTTGAAAAAATTGAAATTTTTATATGAAAAACTTGTTTTGCTCATAACTCCTAAACTATGCGTCCTAGAGCGAAAAGGAGCTTAATCCATGACCAACTCCAAAAAATCGAAAATTCCATCCAAATTCTGAAAAAATGGAAATTTGTATATGAAAAACTTGTTTTGCTCATATCTCCTAAACTATGCGACCTAGAGCGAAACGGAGCTTAATCCATGACCAGCCCCCAAAAATTGAAAATTCCATCAAAATCCTGAAGACAATGAAAATTTTATATGAAAAATTTGTTTTGCTCATATCTCCTAAACTATGTGTCCTAGAGCGAAAAGGAGCTTAATTCATAACCACCCCTAAAAATTGAAAATTCCCTCAAAATCCTGAAAAAATGAAATATTTATATGAAAAATTTGTTTTGCTCATATCTCCTAAACTATGCGTCCTAGAGCGAAAAGGAGCTTAATTCATGACCACCCCCAAAAAATCGAAAAATCCATCCAAATTTTGAAAAAATGGAAATTTTTATATCAAACTTGTTTTGCTCATATCTCCTAAACTACGCGTCCTAGAGCGAAAAGGAGCTTAATTCATGACCACCTCCAAAAAATCGAAAATTCCATCCAAATTCTGAAAAACTGGAAATTTGTATATGAAAAACTTGTTTTGCTCATATCTCCTAAACTATGCGTCCTAGAGCGAAAAGGAGCTTAATTCAAGACCACCCCCCAAAAATCGAAAATTCCATCCAAATTCTGAAAAAAATAGAATTTTTTATATGAAAAACTTGTTTTGCTCACATCTCCTAAACTATGCGTCCTAGAGCGAAAAGGAGCTTAATTCATGACCACCCCCCAAAAATTGAAAATTCCATCAAAATCCTGAAAAAATTGAAATTTTTATATGAAAAACTTGTTTTGCTCATATCTCCTAAACTATGCGTCCTAAAGCGAAAAGGAGCTTAATTCATGACCACCCCCCAAAAATTGAAAATTCCCTCAAAATCCTGAAAAAATTGAAATTTTTATATGAAAAACTTGTTTTGCTCATATCTCCTAAACTATGCGTCCTAGAGCGAAAAGGAGCTTAATTCATGACCACCCCCCAAAAATTGAAAATTCCTTCCAAATCTTGAAAAAATGGAAATTTTTATATGAAAAATTTGTTTTTCTCATATCTCCTAAACTACGCGTCCTAGAGCGAAAAGGAGCTTAACTCATGACCACCTCCAAAAAATCGAAAATTCCATCCAAATTTTGAAAAACTGGAAATTTGTATATGAAAAACTTGTTTTGCTCATATCTCCTAAACTATGCGTCCTAGAGCGAAAAGGAGCTTAATTCATGACCACCCCCCAAAAATCGAAAATTCCATCCAAATTCTGAAAAAAATAGAATTTTTTATATGAAAAACTTGTTTTGCTCATATCTCCTAAACTACGCGTCCTAGAGCGAAAAGGAGCTTAATTCATGACCACCTCCAAAAAATCGAAAATTCCATCCAAATTTTGAAAAACTGGAAATTTGTATATGAAAAACTTGTTTTGCTCATATCTCCTAAACTATGCGTCCTAGAGCGAAAAGGAGCTTAATTCATGAACACCCACCAACAATTGAAAATTCCATCCAAATTCTGAAAAAATTGAAATTTTTATATGAAAAACTTGTTTTGCTCATGTCTCCTAAACTATGCGTCCTAGAGCGAAAAGGAGCTTAATTCATGACCACCCCCCAAAAATTGAAAATTCCATCAAAGTCCTGAAAAAATAGAATTTTTTATATGAAAAACTTGTTTTGCTCATATCTCCTAAACTACGCGTCCTAGAGCGAAAAGGAGCTTAATTCATGACCACCCCCAAAAAATCGAAAATTCCATCCAAATTCTGAAAAAATGGAAATTTTTATATGAAAAACTTGTTTTGCTCATATCTCCTAAACTATGCGTCCTAGAGCGAAAAGGAGCTTAATTCATGACCACCCCCCAAAAATTGAAAATTCCTTTCAAATCTTGAAAAAATGGAAATTTTTATATGAAAAACTTGTTTTGCTCATATCTCCTAAACTATGCGTCCTAGAGCGAAAAAGAGCTTAATTCATGACCACCCCCAAAACACTGAAAATTCCATCAAAATCCTGAAAAAATTTAAATTTTTATATGAAAAACTCATTATTCTCATATCTCCTAAACTATGCGTCCTAGAGCGAAAAGGAGCTTAATTCATGAACACCCACCAACAATTGAAAATTCCCTCAAAATTGAAATTTTTATATGAAAAACTTGTTTTGCTCATATCTCCTAAACTATGCGTCTTAGTGCGAAAAGGAGCTTAATTCATGACCACCCCCAAAAATTGAAAATTCCATCAAAATCCTGCAAAAATGAAATATTTATATGAAAAATTTGTTTTGCTCATATCTCCTAAACTATGCGTCCTAGAGCGAAACGGAGCTTAATCCATGACCACCCCCCAAAAATTGAAAATTCCATCAAAATCCTGAAGACAATGAAAATTTTATATGAAAAATTTGTTTTGCTCATATCTCCTAAACTATGTGTCCTAGAGCGAAAAGGAGCTTAATTCATAACCACCCCCAAAAATCGAAAATTCCTTCCAACTCTTGAAAAAATTGAAATTTTTATATGAAAAACTTGTTTTGCTCATAACTCCTAAACTATGCGTCCTAGAGCGAAAAGGAGCTTAATCCATGACCAACTCCAAAAAATCGAAAATTCCATCCAAATTCTGAAAAAATGGAAATTTGTATATGAAAAACTTGTTTTGCTCATATCTCCTAAACTATGTGTCCTAGAGCGAAAAGGAGCTTAATTCATAACCACCCCCAAAAATTGAAAATTCCCTCAAAATCCAAAAAAAAATGAAATATTTATATGAAAAATTTGTTTTGCTCATATCTCCTAAACTATGCGACCTAGAGCGAAACGGAGCTTAATCCATGACCAGCCCCCAAAAATTGAAAATTCCATCAAAATCCTGAAGACAATGAAAATTTTATATGAAAAATTTGTTTTGCTCATATCTCCTAAACTATGTGTCCTAGAGCGAAAAGGAGCTTAATTCATAACCACCCCTAAAAATTGAAAATTCCCTCAAAATCCTGAAAAAATGAAATATTTATATGAAAAATTTGTTTTGCTCATATCTCCTAAACTATGCGTCCTAGAGCGAAAAGGAGCTTAATTCATGACCACCCCCAAAAAATCGAAAATTCCATCCAAATTTTGAAAAAATGGAAATTTTTATATCAAACTTGTTTTGCTCATATCTCCTAAACTACGCGTCCTAGAGCGAAAAGGAGCTTAATTCATGACCACCTCCAAAAAATCGAAAATTCCATCCAAATTCTGAAAAAATTGAAATTTTTATATGAAAAACTTGTTTTGCTCATATCTCCTAAACGATGCGTCCTAGAGCGAAAAGGAACTTAATTCATGACCACCCCCCAAAAATTGAAAATTCCATCCAAACCTTGAAAAAATTTAAATTTTTATATGAAAAACTTGTTTTGCTCATATCTCCTAAACTATGCGTCCTAGAGCGAAAAGGAGCTTAATTCATGACCACCCCCCAAAAATTGAAAATTCCATCCAAACCTTGAAAAAATTTAAATTTTTATATGAAAAACTTGTTTTGCTCATATCTCCTAAACTATGCGTCCTAGAGCGAAAAGGAGCTTAATTCATGACCACCCCCAAAATATCGAAAATTCTCTCAAAATCCTGCAAAAATTGAAATTTTTATATGAAAAACTTGTTTTGCTCATATCTCCTAAACGATGCGTCCTAGAGCGAAAAGGAACTTAATTCATGACCACCCCCCAAAAATTGAAAATTCCATCCAAACCTTGAAAAAATTTAAATTTTTATATGAAAAACTTGTTTTGCTCATATCTCCTAAACTATGCGTCCTAGAGCGAAAAGGAGCTTAATTCATGACCACCCCCAAAATATCGAAAATTCTCTCAAAATCCTGCAAAAATTGAAATTTTTATATGAAAAACTTGTTTTGCTCATATCTCCTAAACTATGCGTCCTAGAGCGAAAAGGAGCTTAATTCATGACCACCCCCCCAAAAATTGAAAATTCCTTCCAAATCTTGAAAAAATGTAAATTTTTATATGAAAAACTTGTTTTGCTCATATCTCCTAAACTATGCGTCCTAGAGCGAAAAGGAGCTTAATTCATAACCACCCCCCAAAAATTGAAAATTCCATCAAAGTCCTGAAAAAATTTAAATTTTTATATGAAAAACTTGTTTTGCTCATATCTCCTAAACTATGCGTCCTAGAGCGAAAAGGAGCTTAATTCAGGACCACCCCCAAAAAATCGAAAATTCCATCCAAATTCTGAAAAAATGGAAATTTTTATATGAATAACTTGTTTTGCTCTTATCTCCTAAACTATGCGTCCTAGAGCGAAAAGAAGCTTAATTCATGACCACCCCCAAAAAATCGAAAATTCTCTCAAAATCCTGCAAAAATTGAAATTTTTAGATGAAAAACTTGTTTTGCTCATATCTCCTAACAATGCGTCATAGAGCGAAAAGGAGCTTAATTCATGACCACCCCCCAAAAATTAAAAATTCCATCAAAATCCTAAAGAAAATGAAATTTTTATATGAAAAACTTGTTTTGCTCATATCTCCTAAACTATGCGTCCTAGAGCGAAAAAGAGCTTAATTCATGACCACCCCCAAAAAATCGAAAATTCCATCCAAATTCTGAAAAAATGGAAATTTTTATATGAAAAACTTGTTTTGCTCATATCTCCTAAACTATGCGTCCTAGAGCGAAAAGGAGCCTAATTCAAATTGTTTTGCTCATATCTCCTAAACTATGCGTCCTAGAGCGAAAAGGAGCTTAATTCATGACCACCCCCAAAAAATTGAAAATTCCCTCAAAATCCTGAAAAAATTGAAATTTTTATATGAAAAACTTGTTTTGCTCATATCTCCTACACTATGCGTCCTAGAGCGAAAAGGAGCTTAATTCATGACCACCCCCAAAAAATTGAAAATTCCATCAAAACCCTAAAAAATTGAAATTTTTATATGAAAAACTTGTTTTGCTCATATCTCCTAAACTATGCGTCCTAGAGCGAAAAGGAGCCACCCCCAAAAAATTGAAATTTTTATATGAAAAACTTGTTTTGCTCATACCTCCTAAACTATGCGTCCTAGAGCGAAAAGGAGCTTAATTCATGACCACCCCCAAAAAATCGAAAATTCCATCCAAATTCTGACAAAATGGAAATTTTTATAAGAAAAACTTGTTTTGCTCATATCGCCTAAACTATGCGTCCTAGAGCGAAAAGGAGCTTAATTCATGACCACCCCCAAAAAATCGAAAATTCTCTCAAAATCCTGCAAAAATTGAAATTTTTAGATGAAAAACTTGTTTTGCTCATATCTCCTAAACAATGCGTCCTAGAGCGAAGAGGAGCTTAATTCATGACCACCTCCAAAAAATCGAAAATTCCATCCAAATTCTGAAAAAATGGAAATTTTTATATGAAAAACTTGTTTTGCTCATATCTCCTAAACTATGCGTCCTAGAGCGAAAAGGAGCTTAATTCATGACCACCCCCAAAAAATCGAAAATTCCATCCAAATTCTGAAAAAATGGAAATTTTTATATGAAAAACTTGTTTTGCTCATATCTCCTAAACTATGCGTCCTAGAGCGAAAGGGAGCTTAATTCATGACCACCCCCAAAAAATCGAAAATTCCTTCCAAATCTTGAAAAAAATTTAAATTTTAATATGAAAAACTTGTTTTGCTCATATCTCCTAAACTATGCGTCCTAAAGCGAAAAGGAGATTAATTCATGACCACCCTCAAAAAATCGAAAATTCCTTCAAAATCCTGAAAAAATTGAAATTTTTATATGAAAAACTTGTTTTGCTCATATCTCCTAAACTATGCGTCCTAGAGCGAAAAAGAGCTTAATTCATGACCACCCCCCAAAAATTGAAAATTCCATCCAAATTCTGAAAAAATGGAAATTTTTATATAAAAAACTTGTTTTGCTCATATCTCCTAAACTATGCGTCCTAGAGCGAAAAGGAGCTTAATTCATGACCACCCCCAAAAAATCGAAAATTCTCTCAAAATCCTGCAAAAATTGAAATTTTTATATGAAAAACTTGTTTTGCTCATATCTCCTAAACTATGCGTCCTAGAGCGAAAAGGAGCTTAATTCATGACCACCCCCCCAAAAATTGAAAATTCCTTCCAAATCTTGAAAAAATGTAAATTTTTATATGAAAAACTTGTTTTGCTCATATCTCCTAAACTATGCGTCCTAGAGCGAAAAGGAGCTTAATTCATAACCACCCCCCAAAAATTGAAAATTCCATCAAAGTCCTGAAAAATTTAAATTTTTATATGAAAAACTTGTTTTGCTCATATCTCCTAAACTATGCGTCCTAGAGCGAAAAGGAGCTTAATTCATGACCACCCCCCAAAAATTGAAAATTCCATCAAAGTCCTGAAAAAATTTAAATTTTTATATGAAAAACTTGTTTTGCTCATATCTCCTAAACTATGCGTCCTAGAGCGAAAAGGAGCTTAATTCATGACCACCCCCAAAAAATCGAAAATTCTCTCAAAATCCTGCAAAAATTGAAATTTTTTATATGAAAAACTTGTTTTGCTCATATCTCCTAAACTATGCGTCCTAGAGCGAAAAGGAGCTTTTTTCATGACCACCCCCAAAAAATTGAAAATTCTCTCAAAATCCTGCAAAAATTGAAATTTTTATATGAAAAACTTGTTTTGCTCATATCTCCTAAACTATGCGTCCTAGAGCGAAAAGGAGCTTAATTCATGACCACCCCCCCAAAAAGTGAAAATTCCTTCCAAATCTTGAAAAAATGTAAATTTTTATATGAAAAACTTGTTTTGCTCATATCTCCTAAACTATGCGTCCTAGAGCGAAAAAGAGCTTAATTCATGACCACCCCCAAAACACTGAAAATTCCATCAAAATCCTGAAAAAATTTAAATTTTTATATGAAAAACTCATTATTCTCATATCTCCTAAACTATGCGTCCTAGAGCGAAAAGGAGCTTAATTCATGAACACCCACCAACAATTGAAAATTCCCTCAAAATTGAAATTTTTATATGAAAAACTTGTTTTGCTCATATCTCCTAAACTATGCGTCCTAGAGCGAAAAGGAGCTTAATTCATGACCACCCCCAAAAAATTGAAAATTCTCTCAAAATCCACCCCCCAAAAATTGAAAATTCCATCCAAATCTTGAAAAAATTTAAATTTTTATATGAAAAACTTGTATTGCTCATATCTCCTAAACTATGCGTCCTAGAGCGAAAAGGAGCTTAATTCATGACCACCCCCAAAAAACCAAAAATTCCATCCAAATTCTGAAAAAATGGAAATTTGTATATGAAAAACTTGTTTTGCTCATATCTCCTAAACTATGCGTCTTAGTGCGAAAAGGAGCTTAATTCATGACCACCCCCAAAAATTGAAAATTCCATCAAAATCCTGAAAAAATGAAATATTTATATGAAAAATTTGTTTTGCTCATATCTCCTAAACTATGCGTCCTAGAGCGAAACGGAGCTTAATCCATGACCACCCCCCAAAAATTGAAAATTCCATCAAAATCCTGAAGACAATGAAAATTTTATATGAAAAATTTGTTTTGCTCATATCTCCTAAACTATGTGTCCTAGAGCGAAAAGGAGCTTAATTCATAACCACCCCCAAAAATCGAAAATTCCTTCCAACTCTTGAAAAAATTGAAATTTTTATATGAAAAACTTGTTTTGCTCATAACTCCTAAACTATGCGTCCTAGAGCGAAAAGGAGCTTAATCCATGACCAACTCCAAAAAATCGAAAATTCCATCCAAATTCTGAAAAAATGGAAATTTGTATATGAAAAACTTGTTTTGCTCATATCTCCTAAACTATGCGACCTAGAGCGAAAAGGAGCTTAATTCATAACCACCCCTAAAAATTGAAAATTCCCTCAAAATCCTGAAAAAATGAAATATTTATATGAAAAATTTGTTTTGCTCATATCTCCTAAACTATGCGTCCTAGAGCGAAAAGGAGCTTAATTCATGACCACCCCCAAAAAATCGAAAAATCCATCCAAATTTTGAAAAAATGGAAATTTTTATATCAAACTTGTTTTGCTCATATCTCCTAAACTACGCGTCCTAGAGCGAAAAGGAGCTTAATTCATGACCACCTCCAAAAAATCGAAAATTCCATCCAAATTCTGAAAAACTGGAAATTTGTATATGAAAAACTTGTTTTGCTCATATCTCCTAAACTATGCGTCCTAGAGCGAAAAGGAGCTTAATTCAAGACCACCCCCCAAAAATCGAAAATTCCATCCAAATTCTGAAAAAAATAGAATTTTTTATATGAAAAACTTGTTTTGCTCACATCTCCTAAACTATGCGTCCTAGAGCGAAAAGGAGCTTAATTCATGACCACCCCCCAAAAATTGAAAATTCCATCAAAATCCTGAAAAAATTGAAATTTTTATATGAAAAACTTGTTTTGCTCATATCTCCTAAACTATGCGTCCTAAAGCGAAAAGGAGCTTAATTCATGACCACCCCCCAAAAATTGAAAATTCCCTCAAAATCCTGAAAAAATTGAAATTTTTATATGAAAAACTTGTTTTGCTCATATCTCCTAAACTATGCGTCCTAGAGCGAAAAGGAGCTTAATTCATGACCACCCCCCAAAAATTGAAAATTCCTTCCAAATCTTGAAAAAATGGAAATTTTTATATGAAAAATTTGTTTTTCTCATATCTCCTAAACTACGCGTCCTAGAGCGAAAAGGAGCTTAACTCATGACCACCTCCAAAAAATCGAAAATTCCATCCAAATTTTGAAAAACTGGAAATTTGTATATGAAAAACTTGTTTTGCTCATATCTCCTAAACTATGCGTCCTAGAGCGAAAAGGAGCTTAATTCATGACCACCCCCCAAAAATCGAAAATTCCATCCAAATTCTGAAAAAAATAGAATTTTTTATATGAAAAACTTGTTTTGCTCATATCTCCTAAACTACGCGTCCTAGAGCGAAAAGGAGCTTAATTCATGACCACCTCCAAAAAATCGAAAATTCCATCCAAATTTTGAAAAACTGGAAATTTGTATATGAAAAACTTGTTTTGCTCATATCTCCTAAACTATGCGTCCTAGAGCGAAAAGGAGCTTAATTCATGAACACCCACCAACAATTGAAAATTCCATCCAAATTCTGAAAAAATTGAAATTTTTATATGAAAAACTTGTTTTGCTCATGTCTCCTAAACTATGCGTCCTAGAGCGAAAAGGAGCTTAATTCATGACCACCCCCCAAAAATTGAAAATTCCATCAAAGTCCTGAAAAAATTTAAATTTTTATATGAAAAACTTGTTTTGCTCATATCTCCTAAACTATGAGTCCTAGAGCGAAAAGGAGCTTAATTCATGACCACCCCCCAAAAATTGAAAATTCCTTTCAAATCTTGAAAAAATGGAAATTTTTATATGAAAAACTTGTTTTGCTCATATCTCCTAAACTATGCGTCCTAGAGCGAAAAAGAGCTTAATTCATGACCACCCCCAAAACACTGAAAATTCCATCAAAATCCTGAAAAAATTTAAATTTTTATATGAAAAACTCATTATTCTCATATCTCCTAAACTATGCGTCCTAGAGCGAAAAGGAGCTTAATTCATGAACACCCACCAACAATTGAAAATTCCCTCAAAATTGAAATTTTTATATGAAAAACTTGTTTTGCTCATATCTCCTAAACTATGCGTCTTAGTGCGAAAAGGAGCTTAATTCATGACCACCCCCAAAAATTGAAAATTCCATCAAAATCCTGCAAAAATGAAATATTTATATGAAAAATTTGTTTTGCTCATATCTCCTAAACTATGCGTCCTAGAGCGAAACGGAGCTTAATCCATGACCACCCCCCAAAAATTGAAAATTCCATCAAAATCCTGAAGACAATGAAAATTTTATATGAAAAATTTGTTTTGCTCATATCTCCTAAACTATGTGTCCTAGAGCGAAAAGGAGCTTAATTCATAACCACCCCCAAAAATCGAAAATTCCTTCCAACTCTTGAAAAAATTGAAATTTTTATATGAAAAACTTGTTTTGCTCATAACTCCTAAACTATGCGTCCTAGAGCGAAAAGGAGCTTAATCCATGACCAACTCCAAAAAATCGAAAATTCCATCCAAATTCTGAAAAAATGGAAATTTGTATATGAAAAACTTGTTTTGCTCATATCTCCTAAACTATGTGTCCTAGAGCGAAAAGGAGCTTAATTCATAACCACCCCCAAAAATTGAAAATTCCCTCAAAATCCAAAAAAAAATGAAATATTTATATGAAAAATTTGTTTTGCTCATATCTCCTAAACTATGCGACCTAGAGCGAAACGGAGCTTAATCCATGACCAGCCCCCAAAAATTGAAAATTCCATCAAAATCCTGAAGACAATGAAAATTTTATATGAAAAATTTGTTTTGCTCATATCTCCTAAACTATGTGTCCTAGAGCGAAAAGGAGCTTAATTCATAACCACCCCTAAAAATTGAAAATTCCCTCAAAATCCTGAAAAAATGAAATATTTATATGAAAAATTTGTTTTGCTCATATCTCCTAAACTATGCGTCCTAGAGCGAAAAGGAGCTTAATTCATGACCACCCCCAAAAAATCGAAAATTCCATCCAAATTTTGAAAAAATGGAAATTTTTATATCAAACTTGTTTTGCTCATATCTCCTAAACTACGCGTCCTAGAGCGAAAAGGAGCTTAATTCATGACCACCTCCAAAAAATCGAAAATTCCATCCAAATTCTGAAAAACTGGAAATTTGTATATGAAAAACTTGTTTTGCTCATATCTCCTAAACTATGCGTCCTAGAGCGAAAAGGAGCTTAATTCATGACCACCCACCAAAAATCGAAAATTCCATCCAAATTCTGAAAAAAATAGAAATTTTTATATGAAAAACTTGTTTTGCTCATATCTCCTAAACTATGCGTCCTAGAGCGAAAAGGAGCTTAATTCATGACCACCTCCAAAAAATCGAAAATTCCATCCAAATTCTGAAAAAATGGAAATTTGTATATGAAAAACTTGTTTTGCTCATATCTCCTAAACTATGCGTCCTAGAGCGAAAAGGAGCTTAATTCATGACTACCTCCAAAAAATTGAAAATTCCATCAAAATCCTGAAGAAACTGAAATTTTTATATGAAAAATTTGTTTTGCTCATATCTCCTAAACTACGCGTCCTAGAGCGAAAAGGAGCTTAATTCATGACCACCTCCAAAAAATCGAAAATTCCATCCAAATTCTGAAAAACTGGAAATTTGTATATGAAAAACTTGTTTTGCTCATATCTCCTAAACTATGCGTCCTAGAGCGAAAAGGAGCTTAATTCATGACCACCCCCCAAAAATCGAAAATTCCATCCAAATTCTGAAAAAAATAGAATTTTTTATATGAAAAACTTGTTTTGCTCACATCTCCTAAACTATGCGTCCTAGAGCGAAAAGGAGCTTAATTCATGACCACCCCCCAAAAATTGAAAATTCCATCAAAATCCTGAAAAAATTGAAATTTTTATATGAAAAACTTGTTTTGCTCATATCTCCTAAACTATGCGTCCTAAAGCGAAAAGGAGCTTAATTCATGACCACCCCCCAAAAATTGAAAATTCCCTCAAAATCCTGAAAAAATTGAAATTTTTATATGAAAAACTTGTTTTGCTCATATCTCCTAAACTACGCGTCCTAGAGCGAAAAGGAGCTTAATTCATGACCACCCCCCAAAAAATGAAAATTCCTTCCAAATCTTGAAAAAATGGAAATTTTTATATGAAAAATTTGTTTTGCTCATATCTCCTAAACTACGCGTCCTAGAGCGAAAAGGAGCTTAATTCACGACCACCCCCCAAAAATTGAAAATTCCTTCCAAATCTTGAAAAAATGGAAATTTTTATATGAAAAACTTGTTTTGCTCATATCTCCTAAACTATGCGTCCTAGAGCGAAAAGGAGCTTAATTCATGACCACCCCCCCAAAAAGTGAAAATTCCTTCCAAATCTTGAAAAAATGTAAATTTTTATATGAAAAACTTGTTTTGCTCATATCTCCTAAACTATGCGTCCTAGAGCGAAAAGGAGCTTAATTCATGACCACCCCCCAAAAATTGAAAATTCCATCCAAATTCTGAAAAAATTGAAATTTTTATATGAAAAACTTGTTTTGCTCATGTCTCCTAAACTATGCGTCCTAGAGCGAAAAGGAGCTTAATTCATGACCACCCCCCAAAAATTGAAAATTCCATCAAAGTCCTGAAAAAATTTAAATTTTTATATGAAAAACTTGTTTTGCTCATATCTCCTAAACTATGAGTCCTAGAGCGAAAAGGAGCTTAATTCATGACCACCCCCAAAAAATCGAAAATTCCATCCAAATTCTGAAAAAATGGAAATTTTTATATGAAAAACTTGTTTTGCTCATATCTCCTAAACTATGCGTCCTAGAGCGAAAAGGAGCTTAATTCATGACCACCCCCCAAAAATTGAAAATTCCTTCCAAATCTTGAAAAAATGGAAATTTTTATATGAAAAACTTGTTTTGCTCATATCTCCTAAACTATGCGTCCTAGAGCGAAAAGGAGCTTAATTCATGACCACCCCCAAAACACTGAAAATTCCATCATAATCCTGAAAAAATTTAAATTTTTATATGAAAAACTTGTTTTGCTCATATCTCCTAAACTATGCGTCCCAGAGCGAAAAGGAGCTTAATTCATGACCACCCCCAAATATTGAAAATTCCCTCAAAATCCTGAAAAAATTGAAATGTTTATATGAAAAACTTGTTTTGCTCATATCTCCTAAACTATGCGTCCTAGAGCGAAAAGGAGCTTAATTCATGACCACCCCCAATAATTGAAAATTCCCTCAAAATCCTGAAAAAATTTAAATTTTTATATGAAAAACTTGTTTTGCTCATATCTCCTAAACTATGCGTCCCAGAGCGAAAAGGAGCTTAATTCATGACCACCCCCAAAAAATCGAAAATTCCATCCAAATTCTGAAAAAATGGAAATTTTTATATGAAAAACTTGTTTTGTTCATATCTCCTAAACTATGCGTCCTAGAGCGAAAAGGAGCTTAATTCATGACCACCTCCAAAAAATCGAAAATTTCATCGAAATTCCATCAAAATTGAAATTTTTATATGAAAAACTTGTTTTGCTCATATCTCGTAAACTATGCGTCCCAGAGCGAAAAGGAGCTTAATTCATGACCACCCCCCAAAAATTGAAAATTCCATCAAAATCCTGAAGAAAATTAAATTTTTATATGAAAAATTTGTTTTGCTCATATCTCCTAAACTATGCGTCCTAGAGCGAAAAGGAGCTTAATTCATGACCACCCCCAAAAAATTGAAAATTCCCTCAAAATCCTGAAAAAATTGAAATTTTTATATGAAAAACTTGTTTTGCTCATATCTCCTACACTATGCGTCCTAGAGCGAAAAGGAGCTTAATTCATGACCACCTCCAAAAAATTGAAAGTACCATCAAAACCCTGAAGAAAATGAAATTTTTATATGAAAAACTTGTTTTGCTCATATCTCCTAAACTATGCGTCCTAGAGCGAAAAGGAGCTTAATTCATGACCACCCCCCAAAAATTGAAAATTCCATCAAAACCCTAAAAAATTGAAATTTTTATATGAAAAACTTGTTTTGCTCATATCTCCTAAACTATGCGTCCTAGAGCGAAAAAATTATGAAAAAATTTAAATTTTTATATGAAAAACTTGTTTTGCTCATATCTCCTAAACTATGCGTCCTAGAGCGAAAAGGAGCTTAATTCATGACCACCCCCCCAAAAATTGAAAATTCCTTCCAAATCTTGAAAAAATGTAAATTTTTATATGAAAAACTTGTTTTGCTCATATCTCCTAAACTATGCGTCCTAGAGCGAAAAGGAGCTTAATTCATGACCACCCCCCAAAAATTGAAAATTCCATCACAGTCCTGAAAAAATTGAAATTTTTATATGAAAAACTTGTTTTGCTCATATCTCCTAAACTATGCGTCCTAGAGCGAAAAGGAGCTTAATTCATGACCACCCCCCAAAAATTGAAAATTCCATCAAAGTCCTGAAAAAATTTAAATTTTTATATGAAAAACTTGTTTTGCTCATATCTCCTAAACTATGCGTCCTAAAGCGAAAAGGAGCTTAATTCATGACCACCCTCAAAAAATCGAAAATTCCTTCAAAATCCTGAAAAAATTGAAATTTTTATATGAAAAACTTGTTTTGCTCATATCTCCTAAACTATGCGTCCTAGAGCGAAAAGGAGCTTAATTCATGACCACCCCCCAAAAATTGAAAATTCCATCCAAATTCTGAAAAAATGGAAATTTTTATATGAAAAACTTGTTTTGCTCATATCTCCTAAACTATGCGTCCTAGAGCGAAAATGAGCTTAATTCATGACCACCCCCCAAAAATTGAAAATTCCATCAAAGTCCTGAAAAAATTTAAATTTTTATATGAAAAACTTGTTTTGCTCATATCTCCAAACTATGCGTCCTAGAGCGAAAAGGAGCTTAATTCATGACCACCCCCAAAAAATCGAAAATTCTCTCAAAATCCTGCAAAAATTGAAATTTTTATATGAAAAACTTGTTTTGCTCATATCTCCTAAACTATGCGTCCTAGAGCGAAAAGGAGCTTAATTCATGACCACCCCCAAAAAATCGAAAATTCTCTCAAAATCCTGCAAAAATTGAAATTTTTATATGAAAAACTTGTTTTGCTCATATCTCCTAAACTATGCGTCCTAGAGCGAAAAGGAGCTTAATTCATGACCACCCCCAAAAAATCGAAAATTCCATCCAAATTCTTAAAAAATTGAAATTTTTATATGAAAAACTTGTTTTGCTCATATCTCCTAACCTATGCGTCCTAGAGCGAAAAGGAGCTTAATTCATGACCACCCCCAAAAAATCAAAAATTCCATCCAAATTCTGAAAAAATGGAAATTTTTATATGAAAAACTTGTTTTGCTCATATCTCCTAAACTATGCGTCCTAGAGCGAAAAGGAGCTTAATTCATGACCACCCCCAAAAAATCGAAAAGTCCATCCAAATTCTGAAAAAATGGAAATTTTTATATGAAAAACTTGTTTTGCTCATATCTCCTAAACTATGCGTCCTAGAGCGAAAAGGAGCTTAATTCATGACCACCCCCAAAAAATCGAAAATTCCATCCAAATTCTGACAAAATGGAAATTTTTATAAGAAAAACTTGTTTTGCTCATATCTCCTAAACTATGCGTCCTAGAGCGAAAAGGAGCTTAATTCATGACCACCCCCAAAAAATCGAAAATTCTCTCAAAATCCTGCAAAAATTGAAATTTTTAGATGAAAAACTTGTTTTGCTCATATCTCCTAAACAATGCGTCCTAGAGCGAAGAGGAGCTTAATTCATGACCACCTCCAAAAAATCGAAAATTCCATCCAAATTCTGAAAAAATGGAAATTTTTATATGAAAAACTTGTTTTGCTCATATCTCCTAAACTATGCGTCCTAGAGCGAAAAGGAGCTTAATTCATGACCACCCCCAAAAAATCGAAAATTCCTTCCAAATCTTGAAAAAAATTTAAATTTTAATATGAAAAACTTGTTTTGCTCATATCTCCTAAACTATGCGTCCTAAAGCGAAAAGGAGCTTAATTCATGACCACCCTCAAAAAATCGAAAATTCCTTCAAAATCCTGAAAAAATTTAAATTTTTATATGAAAAACTTGTTTTGCTCATATCTCCTAAACTATGCGTCCTAGAGCGAAAAGGAGCTTAATTCATGACCACCCCCCAAAAATTGAAAATTCCATCAAAGTCCTGAAAAATTTTAAATTTTTATATGAAAAACTTGTTTTGCTCATATCTCCTAAACTATGCGTCCTAGAGCGAAAAGGAGCTTAATTCATGACCACCCCCCAAAAATTGAAAATTCCATCAAAGTCCTGAAAAAATTTAAATTTTTATATGAAAAACTTGTTTTGCTCATATCTCCTAAACTATTCGTCCTAAAGCGAAAAGGAGCTTAATTCATGACCACCCTCAAAAAATCGAAAATTCCTTCAAAATCCTGAAAAAATTGAAATTTTTATATGAAAAACTTGTTTTGCTCATATCTCCTAAACTATGCGTCCTAGAGCGAAAAGGAGCTTAATTCATGACCACCCCCCAAAAATTGAAAATTCCATCAAAGTCCTGAAAAAATTTAAATTTTTATATGAAAAACTTGTTTTGCTCATATCTCCTAAACTATGCGTCCTAGAGCGAAAAGGAGCTTAATTCATGACCACCCCCCAAAAATTGAAAATTCCATCAAAATTCTGAAAAAATTGATATTTTTATATGAAAAACTTGTTTTGCTCATATCTCCTAAACTATGCGTCCTAGAGCGAAAAGGAGCTTAATTCATGACCACCCCCAAAAAATCGAAAATTACATCCAAATTCTGAAAAAATGGAAATTTTTATATGAAAAACTTGATTTGCTCATATCTCCTAAACTATGCGTCCTAGAGCGAAAAGGAGCTTAATTCATGACCACCCCCCAAAAATCGAAAATTCCATCCAAATTCTGAAAAAATGGAAATTTTTATATGAAAAACTTGTTTTGCTCATATCTCCTAAACTATGCGTCCTAGAGCGAAAAGGAGCTTAATTCATGACCACCCCCAAAAAATCGAAAATTCCTTCCAAATCTTGAAAAAAATTTAAATTTTAATATGAAAAACTTGTTTTGCTCATATCTCCTAAACTATGCGTCCTAAAGCGAAAAGGAGCTTAATTCATGACCACCCTCAAAAAATCGAAAATTCCTTCAAAATCCTGAAAAAATTGAAATTTTTATATGAAAAACTTGTTTTGCTCATATCTCCTAAACTATGCGTCCTAGAGCGAAAAGGAGCTTAATTCATGACCACCCCCCAAAAATTGAAAATTCCATCAAAGCCCTGAAAAAATTTAAATTTTTATATGAAAAACTTGTTTTGCTCATATCTCCTAAACTATGCGTCCTAGAGCGAAAAGGAGCTTAATTCATGACCACCCCCCCAAAAATTGAAAATTCCTTCCAAATCTTGAAAAAATGTAAATTTTTATATGAAAAACTTGTTTTGCTCATATCTCCTAAACTATGCGTCCTAGAGCGAAAAGGAGCTTAATTCATAACCACCCCCCAAAAATTGAAAATTCCATCAAAGTCCTGAAAAATTTAAATTTTTATATGAAAAACTTGTTTTGCTCATATCTCCTAAACTATGCGTCCTAGAGCGAAAAGGAGCTTAATTCATGACCACCCCCCAAAAATTGAAAATTCCAGCAAAGTCCTGAAAAAATTTAAATTTTTATATGAAAAACTTGTTTTGCTCATATCTCCTAAACTATGCGTCCTAGAGCGAAAAGGAGCTTAATTCAAGACCACCCCCAAAAAATCGAAAATTCTCTCAAAATCCTGCAAAAATTGAAATTTTTATATGAAAAACTTGTTTTGCTCATATCTCCTAAACTATGCGTCCTAGAGCGAAAAGGAGCTTATTTCATGACCACCCCCAAAAAAACTTGTTTTGCTCATATCTCCTAAACTATGCGTCCTAGAGCGAAAAGGAGCTTATTTCATATTTCATGACCACCCCCAAAAAATCGAAAATTCTCTCAAAATCCGGCAAAAATTGAAATTTTTATATGAAAAACTTGTTTTGCTCATATCTCCTAAACTATGCGTCCTAGAGCGAAAAGGAGCTTAATTCATGACCACCCCCAAAAAATCGAAAATTCTCTCAAAATCCTGCAAAAATTAAAATTTTTATATGAAAAACTTGTTTTGCTCATATCTCCTAAACTATGCGTCCTAGAGCGAAAAGGAGCTTAATTCATAACCACCCCCCAAAAATTGAAAATTCCATCAAAGTCCTGAAAAATTTAAATTTTTATATGAAAAACTTGTTTTGCTCATATCTCCTAAACTATGCGTCCTAGAGCGAAAAGGAGCTTAATTCATGACCACCCCCAAAAAATCGAAAATTCTCTCAAAATCCTGCAAAAATTTAAATTTTTATATGAAAAACTTGTTTTGCTCATATCTCCTAAACTATGCGTCCTAGAGCGAAAAGGAGCTTAATTCATGACCACCCCCAAAAAATCGAAAATTCTCTCAAAATCCTGCAAAAATTGAAATTTTTATATGAAAAACTTGTTTTGCTCATATCTCCTAAACTATGCGTCCTAGAGCGAAAAGGAGCTTAATTCATGACCACCTCCAAAAAATCGAAAATTCCATCCAAATTCTGAAAAAATGGAAATTTTTAGATGAAAAACTTGTTTTGCTCATATCTCCTAAACTATGCGAAAATTCCTTCAAAATCCTGAAAAAATTTAAATTTTTATATGAAAAACTTGTTTTGCTCATATCTCCTAAACTATGCGTCCTAGAGCGAAAAGGAGCTTAATTCATGACCACCCCCCAACAATTGAAAATTCCATCAAAATCCTGAAGAAAATGAAATTTTTATATGAAAAATTTGTTTTGCTCATATCTCCTAAACTATGCGTCCTAGAGCGAAAAGGAGCTTAATTCATGACCACCCCCAAAAAATCGAAAATTCCATCCAAATTCTGAAACAATGGAAATTTTTAGATGAAAAACTTGTTTTGCTCATATCTCCTAAACTATGCGTCCTAGAGCGAAAAGGAGCTTAATTCATGACCACCTCCAAAAAATCGAAAATTCCATCCAAATTCTGAAAAAATGGAAATTTTTATATGAAAAACTTGTTTTGCTCACATCTCCTAAACTATGCGTCCTAGAGCGAAAAGGAGCTTAATTCATGACCACCCCCAAAAAATCGAAAATTCCTTCCAAATCTTGAAAAAAATTTAAATTTTAATATGAAAAACTTGTTTTGCTCATATCTCCTAAACTATGCGTCCTAAAGCGAAAAGGAGCTTAATTCATGACCACCCTCAAAAAATCGAAAATTCCTTCAAAATCCTGAAAAAATTTAAATTTTTATATGAAAAACTTGTTTTGCTCATATCTCCTAAACTATGCGTCCTAGAGCGAAAAGGAGCTTAATTCATGACCACCCCCCAAAAATTGAAAATTCCATCCAAATTCTTAAAAAATGGAAATTTTTATATGAAAAACTTGTTTTGCTCATATCTCCTAAACTATGCGTCCTAGAGCGAAAAGGAGCTTAATTCATGACCACCCCCAAAAAATCGAAAATTCCATCCAAATTCTTAAAAAATGGAAATTTTTATATGAAAAACTTGTTTTGCTCATATCTCCTAAACTATGCGTCCTAGAGCGAAAAGGAGCTTAATTCATGACCACCCCCCAAAAATTGAAAATTCCTTCCACATCTTGAAAAAATTGAAATTTTTATATGAAAAACTTGTTTTGCTCATATCTCCTAAACTATGCGTCCTAGAGCGAAAAAGAGCTTAATTCATGACCACCCCCAAAACACTGAAAATTCCATCAAAATCCTGAAAAAATTTAAATTTTTATATGAAAAACTTATTATTCTCATATCTCCTAAACTATGCGTCCTAGAGCGAAAAGGAGCTTAATTCATGAACACCCCCCAAAAATTTAAAATTCCTTCCAAACCTTGAAAAAATTTAAATTTTTATATGAAAAACTTGTTTTGCTCATATCTCCTAAACTATGCGTCCTAGAGCGAAAAGGAGCTTAATTCATGACCACCCCCCAACAATTGAAAATTCCATCAAAATCCTGAAGAAAATGAAATTTTTATATGAAAAATTTGTTTTGCTCATATCTCCTAAACTATGCGTCCTAGAGCGAAAAGGAGCTTAATTCATGACCACCCCCAAAAAATCGAAAATTCCATCCAAATTCTGAAACAATGGAAATTTTTAGATGAAAAACTTGTTTTGCTCATATCTCCTAAACTATGCGTCCTAGAGCGAAAAGGAGCTTAATTCATGACCACCTCCAAAAAATCGAAAATTCCATCCAAATTCTGAAAAAATGGAAATTTTTATATGAAAAACTTGTTTTGCTCACATCTCCTAAACTATGCGTCCTAGAGCGAAAAGGAGCTTAATTCATGACCACCCCCAAAAAATCGAAAATTCCTTCCAAATCTTGAAAAAAATTTAAATTTTAATATGAAAAACTTGTTTTGCTCATATCTCCTAAACTATGCGTCCTAAAGCGAAAAGGAGCTTAATTCATGACCACCCCAAAAAATCGAAAATTCCTTCAAAATCCTGAAAAAATTGAAATTTTTATATGAAAAACTTGTTTTGCTCATATCTCCTAAACTATGCGTCCTAGAGCGAAAAGGAGCTTAATTCATGACCACCCCCAAAAAATCGAAAATTCCATCCAAATTCTTAAAAAATGGAAATTTGTATATGAAAAACTTCTTTTGCTCATATCTCCTAAACTATGCGTCCTAGAGCGAAAAGGAGCTTAATTCATGACCACCCCCCAAAAATTGAAAATTCCTTCCAAATCTTGAAAAAATGGAAATTTTTATATGAAAAACTTGTTTTGCTCATATCTCCTAAACTATGCGTCCTACAGCGAAAAAGAGCTTAATTCATGACCACCCCCAAAACACTGAAAATTCCATCAAAATCCTGAAAAAATTTAAATTTTTATATGAAAAACTTATTATTCTCATATCTCCTAAACTATGCGTCCTAGAGCGAAAAGGAGCTTAATTCATGACCACCCCCCAAAAATTGAAAATTCCCTCAAAATCCTGAAAAAATTGAAATTTTTATATGAAAAACTTGTTTTGCTCATATCTCCTAAACTATGCGTCCTAGAGCGAAAAGGAGCTGAATTCATGACCACCCCCCAAAAATTGAAAATTCCATCAAAGTCCTGAAAAAATTTAAATTTTTATATGAAAAACTTGTTTTGCTCATATCTCCTAAACTATGCGTCCTAGAGCGAAAAGGAGCTTAATTCATGACCATCCCCCAAAAATTGAAAATTCCATCAAAATCCTTCAAAATCCTGAAAAAATTGAAATTTTTATATGAAAAACTTGTTTTGCTCATATCTCCTAAACTATGCGTCCTAGAGCGAAAAGGAGCTTAATTCATGACCACCCCCCAAAAATTGAAAATTCCCTCAAAATCCTGAAAAAATTGAAATTTTTATATGAAAAACTTGTTTTGCTCATATCTCCTAAACTATGCGTCCTAGAGCGAAAAGGAGCTGAATTCATGACCACCCCCCAAAAATTGAAAATTCCATCAAAGTCCTGAAAAAATTTAAATTTTTATATGAAAAACTTGTTTTGCTCATATCTCCTAAACTATGCGTCCTAAAGCGAAAAGGAGCTTAATTCATGACCACCCTCAAAAAATCGAAAATTCCTTCAAAATCCTGAAAAAATTGAAATTTTTATATGAAAAACTTGTTTTGCTCATATCTCCTAAACTATGCGTTCTAGAGCGAAAAGGAGCTTAATTCATGACCACCCCCAAAAATTTAAAATTCCGTCCAAATTCTGAAAAAATTTAAATTTTTATATGAAAAACTTGTTTTGCTCATATCTCCTAAACTATGCGTCCTAGAGCGAAAAGGAGCTTAATTCATGACCACCCCCAAAAAATCGAAAATTCCATCCAAATTCTTAAAAAATGGAAATTTTTATATGAAAAACTTGTTTTGCTCATATCTCCTAAACTATGCGTCCTAGAGCGAAAAGGAGCTTAATTCATGACCACCCCCCAAAAATTGAAAATTCCTTCCAAATCTTGAAAAAATGGAAATTTTTATATGAAAAACTTGTTTTGCTCATATCTCCTAAACTATGCGTCCTAGAGCGAAAAAGAGCTTAATTCATGACCACCCCCAAAACACTGAAAATTCCATCAAAATCCTGAAAAAATTTAAATTTTTATATGAAAAACTTATTATTCTCATATCTCCTAAACTATGCGTCCTAGAGCGAAAAGGAGCTTAATTCATGAACACCCCCCAAAAATTTAAAATTCCTTCCAAACCTTGAAAAAATTTAAATTTTTATATGAAAAACTTGTTTTGCTCATATCTCCTAAACTGTGCGTCCTAGAGCGAAAAGGAGCTTAATTCATGACCACCCCCCAAAAATTGAAAATTCCATCAAAATCCTTCAAAATCCTGAAAAAATTGAAATTTTTATATGAAAAACTTGTTTTGCTCATATCTCCTAAACTATGCGTCCTAGAGCGAAAAGGAGCTTAATTCATGACCACCCCCCAAAAATTGAAAATTCCCTCAAAATCCTGAAAAAATTGAAATTTTTATATGAAAAACTTGTTTTGCTCATATCTCCTAAACTATGCGTCCTAGAGCGAAAAGGAGCTGAATTCATGACCACCCCCCAAAAATTGAAAATTCCATCAAAGTCCTGAAAAAATTTAAATTTTTATATGAAAAACTTGTTTTGCTCATATCTCCTAAACTATGCGTCCTAAAGCGAAAAGGAGCTTAATTCATGACCACCCTCAAAAAATCGAAAATTCCTTCAAAATCCTGAAAAAATTGAAATTTTTATATGAAAAACTTGTTTTGCTCATATCTCCTAAACTATGCGTCCTAGAGCGAAAAGGAACTTAATTCATGACCACCCCCCAAAAATTGAAAATTCCATCAAAATCCTTCAAAATCCTGAAAAAATTGAAATTTTTATATGAAAAACTTGTTTTGCTCATATCTCCTAAACTATGCGTCCTAGAGCGAAAAGGAGCTTAATTCATGACCACCCCCCAAAAATTGAAAATTCCCTCAAAATCCTGAAAAAATTGAAATTTTTATATGAAAAACTTGTTTTGCTCATATCTCCTAAACTATGCGTCCTAGAGCGAAAAGGAGCTGAATTCATGACCACCCCCCAAAAATTGAAAATTCCATCAAAGTCCTGAAAAAATTTAAATTTTTATATGAAAAACTTGTTTTGCTCATATCTCCTAAACTATGCGTCCTAGAGCGAAAAGGAGCTTAATTCATGACCACCCCCAAAAAATCGAAAATTCCATCCAAATTCTGACAAAATGGAAATTTTTATAAGAAAAACTTGTTTTGCTCATATCTCCTAAACTATGCGTCCTAGAGCGAAAAGGAGCTTAATTCATGACCACCCCCAAAAAATCGAAAATTCCATCCAAATTCTGACAAAATGGAAATTTTTATAAGAAAAACTTGTTTTGCTCATATCTCCTAAACTATGCGTCCTAGAGCGAAAAGGAGCTTAATTCATAACCACCCCCCAAAAAATCGAAAATTCTCTCAAAATCCTGCAAAAATTGAAATTTTTATATGAAAAACTAGTTTTGCTCATATCTCCTAAACTATGCGTCCTAGAGCGAAAAGGAGCTTAATTCATAACCACCCCCCAAAAATTGAAAATTCCATATAAGTCCTGAAAAAATTTAAATTTTTATATGAAAAACTTGTTTTGCTCATATCTCCTAAACTATGCGTCCTAGAGCGAAAAGGAGCTTAATTCATGACCACCCCCCAAAAATTGAAAATTCCATCAAAACCCTAAAAAATTGAAATTTTTATATGAAAAACTTGTTTTGCTCATATCTCCTAAACTATGCGTCCTAGAGCGTAAAGGAGCTTAATTCATGACCACCCCCCAAAAATTGAAAATTCCATCAAAACCCTAAAAAATTGAAATTTTTATATGAAAAACTTGTTTTGCTCATATCTCCTAAACTATGCGTCCTAGAGCGAAAAGGAGCCACCCCCAAAAATTGAAATTTTTATATGAAAAACTTGTTTTGCTCATATCTCCTAAACTATGCGTCCTAGAGCGAAAAGGAGCTTAATTCATGACCACCCCCAAAAAAAATCGAAAATTCTCTCAAAATCCTGCAAAAATTGAAATTTTTAGATGAAAAACTTGTTTTGCTCATATCTCCTAAACAATGCGTCCTAGAGCGAAGAGGAGCTTAATTCATGACCACCTCCAAAAAATCGAAAATTCCATCCAAATTCTGAAAAAATGGAAATTTTTATATGAAAAACTTGTTTTGCTCATATACTATGCGTCCTAGAGCGAAAAGGAGCTTAATTCATGACCACCCCCCAAAAATTGAAAATTCCCTCAAAATCCTGAAAAAATTGAAATTTTTATATGAAAAACTTGTTTTGCTCATATCTCCTAAACTATGCGTCCTAGAGCGAAAAGGAGCTGAATTCATGACCACCCCCCAAAAATTGAAAATTCCATCAAAGTCCTGAAAAAATTTAAATTTTTATATGAAAAATCGAAAAAACCCTCAAAAAATCGAAAATTCCTTCAAAATCCTGAAAAAATTGAAATTTTTATATGAAAAAATTGTTTTGCTCATATCTCCTAAACTATGCGTCCTAGAGCGAAAAGGAGCTTAATTCATGACCACCCCCAAAAATTTAAAATTCCATCCAAATTCTGAAAAAATTTAAATTTTTATATGAAAAACTTGTTTTGCTCATATCTCCTAAACTATGCGTCCTAGAGCGAAAAGGAGCTTAATTCATGACCACCCCCAAAAAATCGAAAATTCCATCCAAATTCTTAAAAAATGGAAATTTTTATATGAAAAACTTGTTTTGCTCATATCTCCTAAACTATGCGTCCTAGAGCGAAAAGGAGCTTAATTCATGACCACCCCCCAAAAATTGAAAATTCCTTCCAAATCTTGAAAAAATGGAAATTTTTATATGAAAAACTTGTTTTGCTCATATCTCCTAAACTATGCGTCCTAGAGCGAAAAAGAGCTTAATTCATGACCACCCCCAAAAATTGAAAATTCCATCAAAATCCTGAAAAAATTTAAATTTTTATATGAAAAACTTATTATTCTCATATCTCCTAAACTATGCGTCCTAGAGCGAAAAGGAGCTTAATTCATGAACACCCCCCAAAAATTTAAAATTCCTTCCAAACCTTGAAAAAATTTAAATTTTTATATGAAAAACTTGTTTTGCTCATATCTCCTAAACTGTGCGTCCTAGAGCGAAAAGGAGCTTAATTCATGACCACCCCCCAAAAATTGAAAATTCCATCAAAATCCTTCAAAATCCTGAAAAAATTGAAATTTTTATATGAAAAACTTGTTTTGCTCATATCTCCTAAACTATGCGTCCTAGAGCGAAAAGGAGCTTAATTCATGACCACCCCCCAAAAATTGAAAATTCCCTCAAAATCCTGAAAAAATTGAAATTTTTATATGAAAAACTTGTTTTGCTCATATCTCCTAAACTATGCGTCCTAGAGCGAAAAGGAGCTGAATTCATGACCACCCCCCAACAATTGAAAATTCCATCAAAGTCCTGAAAAAATTTAAATTTTTATATGAAAAACTTGTTTTGCTCATATCTCCTAAACTATGCGTCCTAAAGCGAAAAGGAGCTTAATTCATGACCACCCTCAAAAAATCGAAAATTCCTTCAAAATCCTGAAAAAATTGAAATTTTTATATGAAAAACTTGTTTTGCTCATATCTCCTAAACTATGCGTCCTAGAGCGAAAAGGAACTTAATTCATGACCACCCCCCAAAAATTGAAAATTCCATCAAAATCCTTCAAAATCCTGAAAAAATTGAAATTTTTATATGAAAAACTTGTTTTGCTCATATCTCCTAAACTATGCGTCCTAGAGCGAAAAGGAGCTTAATTCATGACCACCCCCCAAAAATTGAAAATTCCCTCAAAATCCTGAAAAAATTGAAATTTTTATATGAAAAACTTGTTTTGCTCATATCTCCTAAACTATGCGTCCTAGAGCGAAAAGGAGCTGAATTCATGACCACCCCCCAAAAATTGAAAATTCCATCAAAGTCCTGAAAAAATTTAAATTTTTATATGAAAAACTTGTTTTGCTCATATCTCCTAAACTATGCGTCCTAGAGCGAAAAGGAGCTTAATTCATGACCACCCCCAAAAAATCGAAAATTCCATCCAAATTCTGACAAAATGGAAATTTTTATAAGAAAAACTTGTTTTGCTCATATCTCCTAAACTATGCGTCCTAGAGCGAAAAGGAGCTTAATTCATGACCACCCCCAAAAAATCGAAAATTCCATCCAAATTCTGACAAAATGGAAATTTTTATAAGAAAAACTTGTTTTGCTCATATCTCCTAAACTATGCGTCCTAGAGCGAAAAGGAGCTTAATTCATAACCACCCCCCAAAAAATCGAAAATTCTCTCAAAATCCTGCAAAAATTGAAATTTTTATATGAAAAACTAGTTTTGCTCATATCTCCTAAACTATGCGTCCTAGAGCGAAAAGGAGCTTAATTCATAACCACCCCCCAAAAATTGAAAATTCCATATAAGTCCTGAAAAAATTTAAATTTTTATATGAAAAACTTGTTTTGCTCAAAAATTGAAAATTCCATCAAAACCCTAAAAAATTGAAATTTTTATATGAAAAACTTGTTTTGCTCATATCTCCTAAACTATGCGTCCTAGAGCGAAAAGGAGCTTAATTCATGACCACCCCCCAAAAATTGAAAATTCCATCAAAACCCTAAAAAATTGAAATTTTTATATGAAAAACTTGTTTTGCTCATATCTCCTAAACTATGCGTCCTAGAGCGAAAAGGAGCCACCCCCAAAAATTGAAATTTTTATATGAAAAACTTGTTTTGCTCATATCTCCTAAACTATGCGTCCTAGAGCGAAAAGGAGCTTAATTCATGACCACCCCCAAAAAAAATCGAAAATTCTCTCAAAATCCTGCAAAAATTGAAATTTTTAGATGAAAAACTTGTTTTGCTCATATCTCCTAAACAATGCGTCCTAGAGCGAAGAGGAGCTTAATTCATGACCACCTCCAAAAAATCGAAAATTCCATCCAAATTCTGAAAAAATGGAAATTTTTATATGAAAACCTTGTTTTGCTCATATCTCCTAAACTATGCGTCCTAGAGCGAAAAGGAGCTTAATTCATGACCACCCCCCAAAAATTGAAAATTCCCTCAAAATCCTGAAAAAATTGAAATTTTTATATGAAAAACTTGTTTTGCTCATATCTCCTAAACTATGCGTCCTAGAGCGAAAAGGAGCTGAATTCATGACCACCCCCCAAAAATTGAAAATTCCATCAAAGTCCTGAAAAAATTTAAATTTTTATATGAAAAACTTGTTTTGCTCATATCTCCTAAACTATGCGTCCTAAAGCGAAAAGGAGCTTAATTCATGACCACCCTCAAAAAATCGAAAATTCCTTCAAAATCCTGAAAAAATTGAAATTTTTATATGAAAAACTTGTTTTGCTCATATCTCCTAAACTATGCGTCCTAGAGCGAAAAGGAGCTTAATTCATGACCACCCCCAAAAATTTAAAATTCCATCCAAATTCTGAAAAAATTTAAATTTTTATATGAAAAACTTGTTTTGCTCATATCTCCTAAACTATGCGTCCTAGAGCGAAAAGGAGCTTAATTCATGACCACCCCCAAAAAATCGAAAATTCCATCCAAATTCTTAAAAAATGGAAATTTTTATATGAAAAACTTGTTTTGCTCATATCTCCTAAACTATGCGTCCTAGAGCGAAAAGGAGCTTAATTCATGACCACCCCCCAAAAATTGAAAATTCCTTCCAAATCTTGAAAAAATGGAAATTTTTATATGAAAAACTTGTTTTGCTCATATCTCCTAAACTATGCGTCCTAGAGCGAAAAGGAGCTTAATTCATGACCACCCCGAAAAAATCGAAAATTCCTTCCAAATCTTGAAAAAAATTTAAATTTTAATATGAAAAACTTGTTTTGCTCATATCTCCTAAACTATGCGTCCTAGAGCGAAAAGGAGCTTAATTCATGACCACCCCCCAAAAATTGAAAATTCCATCCAAATTCTGAAAAAATGGAAATTTTTATATGAAAAACTTGTTTTGCTCATATCTCCTAAACTATGCGTCCTAGAGCGAAAAGGAGCTTAATTCATAACCACCCCCCAAATATTGAAAATTCCATCAAAGTCCTGAAAAATTTAAATTTTTATATGAAAAACTTGTTTTGCTCATATCTCCTAAACTATGCGTCCTAGAGCGAAAAGGAGCTTAATTCATGACCACCCCCAAAAAATCGAAAATTCTCTCAAAATCCTGCAAAAATTGAAATTTTTATATGAAAAACTTGTTTTGCTCATATCTCCTAAACTATGCGTCCTAGAGCGAAAAGGAGCTTATTTCATGACCACCCCCAAAAAATCGAAAATTCTCTCAAAATCCTGCAAAAATTGAAATTTTTATATGAAAAACTTGTTTTGCTCATATCTCCTAAACAATGCGTCCTAGAGCGAAGAGGAGCTTAATTCATGACCACCTCCAAAAAATCGAAAATTCCATCCAAATTCTGAAAAAATGGAAATTTTTAGATGAAAAACTTGTTTTGCTCATATCTCCTAAACAATGCGTCCTAGAGCGAAAAGGAGCTTAATTCATGACCACCCCCAAAAAATCGAAAATTCCTTCCAAATCTTGAAAAAAATTTAAATTTTAGTATGAAAAACTTGTTTTGCTCGTATCTCCTAAACTATGCGTCCTAAAGCGAAAAGGAGCTTAATTCATGACCACCCTCAAAAAATCGAAAATTCCTTCAACATCCTGAAAAAATTGAAATTTTTATATGAAAAACTTGTTTTGCTCATATCTCCTAAACTATGCGTCCTAGAGCGAAAAGGAGCTTAATTCATGACCACCCCCCAAAAATTGAAAATTCCATCCAAATTCTGAAAAAATTGAAATTTTTATATGAAAAACTTGTTTTGCTCATGTCTCCTAAACTATGCGTCCTAGAGCGAAAAGGAGCTTAATTCATGACCACCCCCAAAAAATCGAAAATTCCATCCAAATTCTGAAAAAATGGAAATTTTTATATGAAAAACTTGTTTTGCTCATATCTCCTAAACTATGCGTCCTAGAGCGAAAAGGAGCTTAATTCATGACCACCCCCCAAAAATTGAAAATTCCTTCCAAATCTTGAAAAAATGGAAATTTTTATATGAAAAACTTGTTTTGCTCATATCTCCTAAACTATGCGTCCTAGAGCGAAAAAGAGCTTAATTCATGAACACCCACCAACAATTGAAAATTCCCTCAAAATTGAAATTTTTATATGAAAAACTTGTTTTGCTCATATCTCCTAAACTATGCGTCCTAGAGCGAAAAGGAGCTTATTTCATGACCACCCCCAAAAAATCGAAAATTCTCTCAAAATCCTGCAAAAATTGAAATTTTTATATGAAAAACTTGTTTTGCTCATATCTCCTAAACTATGCGTCCTAGAGCGAAAAGGAGCTTAATTCATGACCACCCCCCAAAAATTGAAAATTCCTTCCAAATCTTGAAAAAATGGAAATTTTTAGATGAAAAACTTGTTTTGCTCATATCTCCTAAACAATGCGTCCTAGAGCGAAAAGGAGCTTAATTCATGACCACCCCCAAAAAATCGAAAATTCCTTCCAAATCTTGAAAAAAATTTAAATTTTAGTATGAAAAACTTGTTTTGCTCGTATCTCCTAAACTATGCGTCCTAAAGCGAAAAGGAGCTTAATTCATGACCACCCTCAAAAAATCGAAAATTCCTTCAACATCCTGAAAAAATTGAAATTTTTATATGAAAAACTTGTTTTGCTCATATCTCCTAAACTATGCGTCCTAGAGCGAAAAGGAGCTTAATTCATGACCACCCCCCAAAAATTGAAAATTCCATCCAAATTCTGAAAAAATTGAAATTTTTATATGAAAAACTTGTTTTGCTCATGTCTCCTAAACTATGCGTCCTAGAGCGAAAAGGAGCTTAATTCATGACCACCCCCCAAAAATTGAAAATTCCTTCCAAATCTTGAAAAAATGGAAATTTTTATATGAAAAACTTGTTTTGCTCATATCTCCTAAACTATGCGTCCTAGAGCGAAAAGTAGCTTAATTCATGACCACCCCCAAAAAATTGAAAATTCCATCAAAATCCTGAAAAAATTTAAATTTTTATATGAAAAACTCATTATTCTCATATCTCCTAAACTATGCGTCCTAGAGCGAAAAGGAGCTTAATTCATGAACACCCACCAACAATTGAAAATTCCCTCAAAATTGAAATTTTTATATGAAAAACTTGTTTTGCTCATATCTCCTAAACTATGCGTCCTAGAGCGAAAAGTAGCTTAATTCATGACCACCCCCAAAAAATTGAAAATTCCATCCAAATCTTGAAAAAATTTAAATTTTTATATGAAAAACTTGTATTGCTCATATCTCCTAAACTATGCGTCCTAGAGCGAAAAGGAGCTTAATTCATGACCACCCCCAAAAAAACCATAAATTCCATCCAAATTCTGAAAAAATGGAAATTTGTATATGTTTTGCTCATATCTCCTAAACTATGCGTCTTAGTGCGAAAAGGAGCATAATTCATGACCACCCCCAAAAATTGAAAATTCCATCAAAACCCTCAAAAAATGAAATATTTATATGAAAAATTTGTTTTGCTCATATCTCCTAAACTATGCGTCCTAGAGCGAAACGGAGCTTAATCCATGACCACCCCCCAAAAATTGAAAATTCCATCAAAATCCTGAAGACAATGAAAATTTTATATGAAAAATTTGTTTTGCTCATATCTCCTAAACTATGTGTCCTAGAGCGAAAAGGAGCTTAATTCATAACCACCCCCAAAAATTGAAAATTCCTTCCAACTCTTGAAAAAATTGAAATTTTTATATGAAAAACTTGTTTTGCTCATAACTCCTAAACTATGCGTCCTGGAGCGAAAAGGAGCTTAATCCATGACCAACTCCAAAAAATCGAAAATTCCATCCAAATTCTGAAAAAATGGAAATTTGTATATGAAAAACTTGTTTTGCTCATATCTCCTAAACTATGTGTCCTAGAGCGAAAAGGAGCTTAATTCATAACCACCCCCAAAAATTGAAAATTCCCTCAAAATCCTGAAAAAATGAAATATTTATATGAAAAATTTGTTTTGCTCATATCTCCTAAACTATGCGACCTAGAGCGAAACGGAGCTTAATCCATGACCAGCCCCCAAAAATTGAAAATTCCATCAAAATCCTGAAGACAATGAAAATTTTATATGAAAAATTTGTTTTGCTCATATCTCCTAAACTATGTGTCCTAGAGCGAAAAGGAGCTTAATTCATAACCACCCCCAAAAATTGAAAATTCCCTCAAAATCCTGAAAAAATGAAATATTTATATGAAAATTTTGTTTTGCTCATATCTCCTAAACTATGCGTCCTAGAGCGAAAAGGAGCTTAATTCATGACCACCCCCAAAAAATCGAAAATTCCATCCAAATTTTGAAAAAATGGAAATTTTTATATCAAACTTGTTTTACTCATATCTCCTAAACTACGCGTCCTAGAGCGAAAAGGAGCTTAATTCATGACCACCTCCAAAAAATCGAAAATTCCATCCAAATTCTGAAAAACTGGAAATTTGTATATGAAAAACTTGTTTTGCTCATATCTCCTAAACTATGCGTCCTAGAGCGAAAAGGAGCTTAACTCATGACCACCTCCAAAAAATCGAAAATTCCATCCAAATTCTGAAAAACTGGAAATTTGTATATGAAAAACTTGTTTTGCTCATATCTCCTAAACTATGCGGCCTAGAGCGAAAAGGAGCTTAATTCATGACTACCTCCAAAAAATTTAAAATTCCATCAAAATCCTGAAGAAACTGAAATTTTTATATGAAAAACTTGTTTTGCTCACATCTCCTAAACTATGCGTCCTAGAGCGAAAAGGAGCTTAATTCATGACCACCCCCCAAAAATTGAAAATTCCATCAAAATCCTGAAAAAATTGAAATTTTTATATGAAAAACTTGTTTTGCTCATATCTCCTAAACTATGCGTCCTAGAGTGAAAAGGAGCTTAATTCATGACCACCCCCCAAAAATTGAAAATTCCCTCAAAATCCTGAAAAAATTGAAATTTTTATATGAAAAACTTGTTTTGCTCATATCTCCTAAACTATGCGTCCTAGAGCGAAAAGGAGCTTAATTCATGACCACCCCCCAAAAATTGAAAATTCCTTCCAAATCTTGAAAAAATGGAAATTTTTATATGAAAAACTTGTTTTGCTCATATCTCCTAAACTATGCGTCCTAGAACGAAAAGGAGCTTAATTCATGACCACCCCCCAAAAATTGAAAATTCCATCAAAATCTTGAAAAAATTGAAATTTTTATATGAAAAACTTGTTTTGCTCATATCTCCTAAACTATGCGTCCTAGAGTGAAAAGGAGCTTAATTCATGACCACTCCCCAAAAATTGAAAATTCCCTCAAAATCCTGAAAAAATTGAAATTTTTATATGAAAAACTTGTTTTGCTCATATCTCCTAAACTATGCGTCCTAGAGCGAAAATTAGCTTAATTCATGACCACCCCCAAAAAATTGAAAATTCCTTCCAAATCTTGGAAAAATTGAAATTTTTATATGAAAAACTTGTTTTGCTCATATCTCCTAAACTATGCGTCCCAGAGCGAAAAGGAGCTTAATTCATGACCACCCCCAAATATTGAAAATTCCCTCAAAATCCTGAAAAAATTGAAATGTTTATATGAAAAACATGTTTTGCTCATATCTCCTAAACTATGCGTCCTAGAGCGAAAAGGAGCTTAATTCATGACCACCCCCAATAATTGAAAATTCCCTCAAAATCCTGAAAAAATTGAAATTTTTATATGAAAAACTTGTTTTGCTCATATCTCCTAAACTATGCGTCCCAGAGCGAAAAGGAGCTTAATTCATGACCACCCCCAAAAAATCGAAAATTCCATCCAAATTCTGAAAAAATGGAAATTTTTATATGAAAAACTTGTTTTGTTCATATCTCCTAAACTATGCGTCCTAGAGCGAAAAGGAGCTTAATTCATGACCACCTCCAAAAAATCGAAAATTTCATCGAAATTCCATCAAAATTGAAATTTTTATATGAAAAACTTGTTTTGCTCATATCTCCTAAACTATGCGTCCTAGAGCGAAAAGGAGCTTAATTCTTGACCACCCCCCAAAAATTTAAAATTCCATCAAAATCCTAAAAAATTGAAATTTTTATATGAAAAACTTGTTTTGCTCATATCTCCTAAACTATGCGTCCTAGAGCGAAAAAATTATGAAAAAATTTAAATTTTTATATGAAAAACTTGTTGTGCTCATATCTCCTAAACTATGCGTCCTAGAGCGAAAAGGAGCTTAATTCATGACCACCCCCCCAAAAATTGAAAATTCCTTCCAAATCTTGAAAAAATGTAAATTTTTATATGAAAAACTTGTTTTGCTCATATCTCCTAAACTATGCGTCCTAGAGCGAAAAGGAGCTTAATTCATGACCACCCCCCAAAAATTGAAAATTCCATCAAAGTCCTGAAAAAATTTAAATTTTTATATGAAAAACTTGTTTTGCTCATATCTCCTAAACCATGCGTCCTAGAGCGAAAAGGAGCTTAATTCATGACCACCCCCCCAAAAATTGAAAATTCCTTCCAAATCTTGAAAAAATGTAAATTTTTATATGAAAAACTTGTTTTGCTCATATCTCCTAAACTATGCGTCCTAGAGCGAAAATGAGCTTAATTCATAACCACCCCCCAAAAATTGAAAATTCCATCAAAGTCCTGAAAAATTTTAAATTTTTATATGAAAAACTTGTTTTGCTCATATCTCCTAAACTATGCGTCCTAGAGCGAAAAGGAGCTTAATTCATGACCACCCCCAAAAAATCGAAAATTCTCTCAAAATCCTGCAAAAATTGAAATTTTTATATGAAAAACTTGTTTTGCTCATATCTCCTAAACTATGCGCCCTATAGCGACAAGGAGCTTAATTCATGACCACCCCCAAAAAATCGAAAATTCCATCCAAATTCTTAAAAAATGGAAATTTTTATATGAAAAATTTGTTTTGCTCATATCTCCTAAACTATGCGTCCTAGAGCGAAAAGGAGCTTAATTCATGACCACCCCCAAAAAATCAACAATTCCATCCAAATTCTGAAAAAATGGAAATTTTTATATGAAAAACTTGTTTTGCTCATATCTCCTAAACTATGCGTCCTAGAGCGAAAAGGAGCTTAATTCATGACCACCCCCAAAAAATCGAAAATTCCATCCAAATTCTGAAAAAATGGAAATTTTTATATGAAAAACTTGTTTTGCTCATATCTCCTAAACTATGCGTCCTAGAGCGAAAAGGAGCTTAATTCATGACCACCCCCAAAAAATCGAAAATTCCATCCAAATTCTGACAAAATGGAAATTTTTATAAGAAAAACTTGTTTTGCTCATATCTCCTAAACTATGCGTCCTAGAGCGAAAAGGAGCTTAATTTAGAGCGAAAAGGAGCTTAATTCATGACCACCCCCAAAAAATCGAAAATTCCATTCAAATTCTGACAAAATGGAAATTTTTATAAGAAAAACTTGTTTTGCTCATATCTCCTAAACTATGCGTCCTAGAGCGAAAAGGAGCTTAATTCATGACCACCCCCAAAAAATCGAAAATTCTCTCAAAATCCTGAAAAAATTTAAATTTTTATATGAAAAACTTATTATTCTCATATCTCCTAAACTATGCGTCCTAGAGCGAAAAGGAGCTTAATTCATGAACACCCCCCAAAAATTTAAAATTCCTTCCAAACCTTGAAAAAATTTAAATTTTTATATGAAAAACTTGTTTTGTTCATATCTTCTAAACTATGCGTCCTAGAGCGAAACGGAGCTTAATTCATGACCACCCCCAACAATTGAAAATTCCCTCAAAATTCTGAAAAAATTGAAATTTTTATATGAAAAACTTGTTTTGCTCATATCTCCTAAACTATGCGTCCTAGAGCGAAACGGAGCTTAATTCATGACTACCTCCAAAAAATTGAAAATTCCATCAAAACCCTGAAAAAATTGTAATTCTTATATGAAAAACTTGTTTTGCTCATATCTCCTAAACTATGCGTCCTAGAGCGAAAAGGAGCTTAATTCATGACCACCTCCAAAAAATCGCAAATTCCGTCCAAATTCTGAAAAACTGGAAATTTGTATATGAAAAACTTGTTTTGCTCATATCTCCTAAACTATGCGGCCTAGAGCGAAAAGGAGCTTAATTCATGACTACCTCCAAAAAATTGAAAATTCCATCAAAATCCTGAAGAAACTGAAATTTTTATATGAAAAATTTGTTTTGCTCATATCTCCTAAACTATGCGTCCTAGAGCGAAAAGGAGCTTAATTCATGACCACCCACCAAAAATCGAAAATTCCATCCAAATCCTGACAAAATTCAATTTTTATATGAAAAACTTGTTTTGCTCACATCTCCTAAACTATGCGTCCTAGAGCGAAAAGGAGCTTAATTCATGACCACCCCCAAAAAATCGAAAATTCCATCCAAATTCTGACAAAATGGAAATTTTTATAAGAAAAACTTGTTTTGCTCATATCTCCTAAACTATGCGTCCTAGAGCGAAAAGGAGCTTAATTCATGACCACCCCAAAAAAATCGAAAATTCTCTCAAAATCCTGCAAAAATTGAAATTTTTAGATGAAAAACTTGTTTTGCTCATATCTCCTAAACAATGCGTCCTAGAGCGAAGAGGAGCTTAATTCATGACCACCTCCAAAAAATCGAAAATTCCATCCAAATTCTGAAAAAATGGAAATTTTTATATGAAAAACTTGTTTTGCTCATATCTCCTAAACTATGCGTCCTAGAGCGAAAAGGAGCTTAATTCATGACCACCCCCAAAAAATCGAAAATTCCATCCAAATTCTGAAAAAATGGAAATTTTTATATGAAAAACTTGTTTTGCTCATATCTCCTAAACTATGCGTCCTAGAGCGAAAAGGAGCTTAATTCATGACCACCCTCAAAAAATCGAAAATTCCTTCAAAATCCTGAAAAAATTGAAATTTTTATATGAAAAACTTGTTTTGCTCTTATCTCCTAAACTATGCGTCCTAGAGCGAAAAGGAGCTTAATTCATGACCACCCTCAAAAAATCGAAAATTCCTTCAAAATCCTGAAAAAATTGAAATTTTTATATGAAAAACTTGTTTTGCTCTTATCTCCTAAACTATGCGTCCTAGAGCGAAAAGGAGCTTAATTCATGACCACCCCCCAAAAATTGAAAATTCCATCAAAGCCCTGAAAAAATTTAAATTTTTATATGAAAAACTTGTTTTGCTCATATCTCCTAAACTATGCGTCCTAGAGCGAAAAGGAGCTTAATTCATGACCACCCCCAAAAAATCGAAAATTCTCTCAAAATCCTGCAAAAATTGAAATTTTTATATGAAAAACTTGTTTTGCTCATATCTCCTAAACTATGCGTCCTAGAGCGAAAAGGAGCTTAATTCATAACCACCCCCCAAAAAGTGAAAATTCCTTCCAAATCTTGAAAAAATTTAAATTTTTATATGAAAAACTTGTTTTGCTCATATCTCCTAAACTATGCGTCCTAGAGCGAAAAGGAGCTTAATTCATAACCACCCCCCAAAAATTGAAAATTCCATCAAAGTCCTGAAAAATTTAAATTTTTATATGAAAAACTTGTTTTGCTCATATCTCCTAAACTATGCGTCCTAGAGCGAAAAGGAGCTTAATTCATGACCACCCCCAAAAAATCGAAAATTCTCTCAAAATCCTGCAAAAATTTAAATTTTTAGATGAAAAACTTGTTTTGCTCATATCTCCTAAACAATGCGTCCTAGAGCGAAGAGGAGCTTAATTCATGACCACCTCCAAAAAATCGAAAATTCCATCCAAATTCTGAAAAAATGGAAATTTTTATATGAAAAACTTGTTTTGCTCATATCTCCTAAACTATGCGTCCTAGAGCGAAAAGGAGCTTAATTCATGACCACCCCCAAAAAATCGAAAATTCCTTCCAAATCTTGAAAAAAATTTAAATTTTAATATGAAAAACTTGTTTTGCTCATATCTCCTAAACTATGCGTCCTAAAGCGAAAAGGAGCTTAATTCATGACCACCCTCAAAAAATCGAAAATTCCTTCAAAATCCTGAAAAAATTGAAATTTTTATATGAAGAACTTGTTTTGCTCATATCTCCTAAACTATGCGTCCTAGAGCGAAAAGGAGCTTAATTCATGACCACCCCCAAAAAATTGAAAATTCCATCAAAGTCCTGAAAAAATTTAAATTTTTATATGAAAAACTTGTTTTGCTCATATCTCCTAAACTATGCGTCCTAGAGCGAAAAGGAGCTTAATTCATGACCACCCCCAAAAAATCGAAAATTCTCTCAAAATCCTGCAAAAATTGAAATTTTTATATGAAAAACTTGTTTTGCTCATATCTCCTAAACTATGCGTCCTAGAGCGAAAAGGAGCTTAATTCATGACCACCCCCCAAAAATTGAAAATTCCTTCCAAATCTTGAAAAAATGTAAATTTTTATATGAAAAACTTGTTTTGCTCATATCTCCTAAACTATGCGTCCTAGAGCGAAAAGGAGCTTAATTCATAACCACCCCCCAAAAATTGAAAATTCCATCAAAGTCCTGAAAAAATTTAAATTTTTATATGAAAAACTTGTTTTGCTCATATCTCCTAAACTATGCGTCCTAGAGCGAAAAGGAGCTTAATTTATGACCACCCCCAAAAAATCGAAAATTCTCTCAAAATCCTGCAAAAATTGAAATTTTTATATGAAAAACTTGTTTTGCTCATATCTCCTAAACTATGCGTCCTAGAGCGAAAAGGAGCTTAATTCATGACCACCCCCAAAAAATCGAAAATTACATCCAAATTCTGAAAAAATGGAAATTTTTATATGAAAAACTTGTTTTGCTCATATCTCCTAAACTATGCGTCCTAGAGCGAAAAGGAGCTTAATTCATGACCACCCCCAAAAAATCGAAAATTCCATCCAAATTCTGAAAAAATGGAAATTTTTATATGAAAAACTTGTTTTGCTCATATCTCCTAAACTATGCGTCCTAGAGCGAAAAGGAGCTTAATTCATGACCACCCCCAAAAAATCGAAAATTCCTTCCAAATCTTGAAAAAAATTTAAATTTTAATATGAAAAACTTGTTTTGCTCATATCTCCTAAACTATGCGTCCTAAAGCGAAAAGAAGCTTAATTCATGACCACCCTCAAAAAATCGAAAATTCCTTCAAAATCCTGAAAAAATTGAAATTTTTATATGAAAAACTTGTTTTGCTCATATCTCCTAAACTATGCGTCCTAGAGCGAAAAGGAGCTTAATTCATGACCACCCCCCAAAAATTGAAAATTCCATCAAAGCCCTGAAAAAATTTAAATTTTTATATGAAAAACTTGTTTTGCTCATATCTCCTAAACTATGCGTCCTAGAGCGAAAAGGAGCTTAATTCATGACAACCCCCCCCCCAAAAAATTGAAAATTCCTTCCAAATCTTGAAAAAATGTAAATTTTTATATGAAAAACTTGTTTTGCTCATATCTCCTAAACTATGCGTCCTAGAGCGAAAAGGAGCTTAATTCATAACCACCCCCCAAAAATATAAAATTACATCAAAGTCCTGAAAAATTTAAATTTTTATATGAAAAACTTGTTTTGCTCATATCTCCTAAACTATGCGTCCTAGAGCGAAAAGGAGCTTAATTCATGACCACCCCGCAAAAATTGAAAATTCCATCAAAGTCCTGAAAAAATTTAAATTTTTATATGAAAAACTTGTTTTGCTCATATCTCCTAAACTATGCGTCCTAGACCGAAAAGGAGCTTAATTCATGACCTCCACCAAAAAATCGAAAATTCTCTCAAAATCCTGCAAAAATTTAAATTTTTAGATGAAAAACTTGTTTTGCTCATATCTCCTAAACTATGCGTCCTAGAGCGAAAAGGAGCTTATTTCATGACCACCCCCAAAAAATCGAAAATTCTCTCAAAATCCTGCAAAAATTGAAATTTTTATATGAAAAACTTGTTTTGCTCATATCTCCTAAACTATGCGTCCTAGAGCGAAAAGGAGCTTAATTCATGACCACCCCCCCAAAAAGTGAAAATTCCTTCCAAATCTTGAAAAAATGTAAATTTTTATATGAAAAACTTGTTTTGCTCATATCTCCTAAACTATGCGTCCTAGAGCGAAAAGGAGCTTAATTCATAACCACCCCCCAAAAATTGAAAATTCCATCAAAGTCCTGAAAAATTTAAATTTTTATATGAAAAACTTGTTTTGCTCATATCTCCTAAACTATGCGTCCTAGAGCGAAAAGGAGCTTAATTCATGACCACCCCCAAAAAATCGAAAATTCTCTCAAAATCCTGCAAAAATTGAAATTTTTATATGAAAAACTTGTTTTGCTCATATCTCCTAAACTATGCGTCCTAGAGCGAAAAGGAGCTTAATTCATGACCACCCCCAAAAAATCGAAAATTCTCTCAAAATCCTGCAAAAATTGAAATTTTTATATGAAAAACTTGTTTTGCTCATATCTCCTAAACTATGCGTCCTAGAGCGAAAAGGAGCTTAATTCATGACCACCTCCAAAAAATCGAAAATTCCATCCAAATTCTGAAAAAATGGAAATTTTTAGATGAAAAACTTGTTTTGCTCATATCTCCTAAACTATGCGTCCTAGAGCGAAAAGGAGCTTAATTCATGACCACCCCCAAAAAATCGAAAATTCCATCCAAATTCTGAAAAAATGGAAATTTTTATATGAAAAACTTGTTTTGCTCACATCTCCTAAACTATGCGTCCTAGAGCGAAAAGGAGCTTAATTCATGACCACCCCCAAAAAATCGAAAATTCCTTCCAAATCTTGAAAAAAATTTAAATTTTAATATGAAAAACTTGTTTTGCTCATATCTCCTAAACTATGCGTCCTAAAGCGAAAAGGAGCTTAATTCATGACCACCCTCAAAAAATCGAAAATTCCTTCAAAATCCTGAAAAAATTGAAATTTTTATATGAAAAACTTGTTTTGCTCATATCTCCTAAACTATGCGTCCTAGAGCGAAAAGGAGCTTAATTCATGACCACCCCCCAAAAATTGAAAATTCCATCCAAATTCTGAAAAAATGGAAATTTTTATATGAAAAACTTGTTTTGCTCATATCTCCTAAACTATGCGTCCTAGAGCGAAAAGGAGCTTAATTCATGACCACCCCCAAAAAATCGAAAATTCTCTCAAAATCCTGCAAAAATTGAAATTTTTATATGAAAAACTTGTTTTGCTCATATCTCCTAAACTATGCGTCCTAGAGCGAAAAGGAGCTTAATTCATGACCACCCCCAATAAATCGAAAATTCCATCCAAATTCTTAAAAAATGGAAATTTTTATATGAAAAACTTGTTTTGCTCATATCTCCTAAACTATGCGTCCTAGAGCGAAAAAGAGCTTAATTCATGACCACCCCCAAAACACTGAAAATTCCATCAAAATCCTGAAAAAATTTAAATTTTTATATGAAAAACTTATTATTCTCATATCTCCTAAACTATGCGTCCTAGAGCGAAAAGGAGCTTAATTCATGACCACCCCCCAAAAATTGAAAATTCCATCAAAATCCTGAAGAAAATGAAATTTTTATATGAAAAATTTGTTTTGCTCATATCTCCTAAACTATGCGTCCTGGAGCGAAAAGGAGCTTAATTCATGACCACCCCCAAAAAATCGAAAATTCCATCCAAATTCTGAAAAAATGGAAATTTTTAGATGAAAAACTTGTTTTGCTCATATCTCCTAAACTATGCGTCCTAGAGCGAAAAGGAGCTTAATTCATGACCACCTCCAAAAAATCGAAAATTCCATCCAAATTCTGAAAAAATGGAAATTTTTATATGAAAAACTTGTTTTGCTCACATCTCCTAAACTATGCGTCCTAGAGCGAAAAGGAGCTTAATTCATGACCACCCCCAAAAATTTAAAATTCCATCCAAATTCTGAAAAAATTTAGATTTTTATATGAAAAACTTGTTTTGCTCATATCTCCTAAACTATGCGTCCTAGAGCGAAAAGGAGCTTAATTCATGACCACCCCCCAAAAATTGAAAATTCCTTCCAAATCTTGAAAAAATGGAAATTTTTATATGAAAAACTTGTTTTGCTCATATCTCCTAAACTATGCGTCCTAGAGCGAAAAAGAGCTTAATTCATGACCACCCCCAAAACACTGAAAATTCCATCAAAATCCTGAAAAAATTTAAATTTTTATATGAAAAACTTATTATTCTCATATCTCCTAAACTATGCGTCCTAGAGCGAAAAGGAGCTTAATGCATGAACACCCCCCAAAAATTTAAAATTCCTTCCAAACCTTGAAAAAATTTAAATTTTTATATGAAAAACTTGTTTTGCTCATATCTCCTAAACTATGCGTCCTAGAGCGAAAAGGAGCTTAATTCATGACCACCCCCCAAAAATTGAAAATTCCATCAAAATCCTTCAAAATCCTGAAAAAATTTAAATTTTTATATGAAAAACTTGTTTTGCTCATATCTCCTAAACTATGCGTCCTAGAGCGAAAAGGAGCTTAATTCATGACCACCTCCCAAAAATTGAAAATTCCATCCAAATTCTAAAAAAATGGAAATTTTTATATGAAAAACTTGTGTTGCTCATATCTCCTAGAGTGAAAATGAGCTTAATTCATGACCACCCCCAAAAAATCGAAAATTCTCTCAAAATCCTGCAAAAATTGAAATTTTTATATGAAAAACTTGTTTTGCTCATATCTCCTAAACTATGCGTCCTAGAGCGAAAAGGAGCTTAATTCATGACCACCCCCCAAAAATTGAAAATTCCATCCAAATTCTGAAAAAATGGAAATTTTTATATGAAAAACTTGTTTTGCTCATATCTCCTAAACTATGCGTCCTAGAGCGAAAAGGAGCTTAATTCATGACCACCCCCCAAAAATTGAAAATTCCATCAAAGTCCTGAAAAAATTTAAATTTTTATATGAAAAACTTGTTTTGCTCATATCTCCTAAACTATGCGTCCTAGAGCGAAAAGGAGCTTAATTCATGACCACCCCCAAAAAATCGAAAATTCCCTCCAAATTCTGAAACAATGGAAATTTTTATATGAAAAACTTGTTTTGCTCATATCTCCTAAACTATGCGTCCTAGAGCGAAAAGGAGCTTAATTCATGACCACCCCCCAAAAATTGAAAATTCCTTCCAAATCTTGAAAAAATGGAAATTTTTATATGAAAAACTTGTTTTGCTCATATCTCCTAAACTATGCGTCCTAGAGCGAAAAAGAGCTTAATTCATGACCACCCCCAAAACACTGAAAATTCCATCAAAATCCTGAAAAAATTTAAATTTTTATATGAAAAACTTATTATTCTCATATCTCCTAAACTATGCGTCCTAGAGCGAAAAGGAGCTTAATTCATGACCACCCCCCAAAAATTGAAAATTCCTTCCAAACCTTGAAAAAATTTAAATTTTTATATGAAAAACTTGTTTTGCTCATATCTCCTAAACTATGCGTCCTAGAGCGAAAAGGAGCTTAATTCATGACCACCCCCCAAAAATTGAAAATTCCATCAAAATCCTGAAGAAAATGAAATTTTTATATGAAAAATTTGTTTTGCTCATATCTCCTAAACTATGCGTCCTAGAGCGAAACGGAGCTTAATTCATGACCACCCCCAACAATTGAAAATTCCCTCAAAATTCTGAAAAAATTGAAATTTTTATATGAAAAACTTGTTTTGCTCATATCTCCTAAACTATGCGTCCTAGAGCGAAACGGAGCTTAATTCATACACACCCACCAACAATTGAAAATTCCCTCAAAATTGAAATTTTTATATGAAAAACTTGTTTTGCTCATATCTCCTAAACTATGCGTCCTAGAGCGAAAAGGAGCTTAATTCATGACCACCTCCAAAAAATCGAAAATTCCATCCAAATTCTGAAAAACTGGAAATTTGTATATGAAAAATTTGTTTTGCTCATATCTCCTAAACTATGCGTCCTAGAGCGAAAAGGAGCTTAATTCATGACCACCCACCAAAAATCGAAAATTCCATCCAAATCCTGAAAAAATTCAATTTTTATATGAAAAACTTGTTTTGCTCACATCTCCTAAACTATGCGTCCTAGAGCGAAAAGGAGCTTAATTCATGACCACCCCCAAAAAATCGAAAATTCTCTCAAAATCCTGCAAAAATTGAAATTTTTATATGAAAAACTTGTTTTGCTCATATCTCCTAAACAATGCGTCCTAGAGCGAAAAGGAGCTTAATTCATAAACACCCACCAACAATTGAAAATTCCCTCAAAATTGAAATTTTTATATGAAAAACTTGTTTTGCTCATATCTCCTAAACTATGCGTCCTAGAGCGAAAAGGAGCTTAATTCATGACCACCTCCAAAAAAGCGAAAATTCCATCCAAATTCTGAAAAACTGGAAATTTGTATATGAAAAATTTGTTTTGCTCATATCTCCTAAACTATGCGTCCTAGAGCGAAAAGGAGCTTAATTCATGACCACCCACCAAAAATCGAAAATTCCATCCAAATCCTGAAAAAATTCAATTTTTATATGAAAAACTTGTTTTGCTCACATCTCCTAAACTATGCGTCCTAGAGCGAAAAGGAGCTTAATTCATGACCACCCCCAAAAAATCGAAAATTCTCTCAAAATCCTGCAAAAATTGAAATTTTTAGATGAAAAACTTGTTTTGCTCATATCTCCTAAACAATGCGTCCTAGAGCGAAAAGGAGCTTAATTCATGACCACCCCCAAAAAATCGAAAATTCCTTCCAAATCTTGAAAAAAATTTAAATTTTAATATGAAAAACTTGTTTTGCTCATATCTCCTAAACTATGCGTCCTAGAGCGAAAAGGAGCTTAATTCATGACCACCCCCCAAAAATTGAAAGTTCCATCAAAGCCCTGAAAAAATTTAAATTTTTATATGAAAAACTTGTTTTGCTCATATCTCCTAAACTATGCGTCCTAGAGCGAAAAGGAGCTTAATTCATGACCACCCCCAAAAAATCGAAAATTCTCTCAAAATCCTGCAAAAATTGAAATTTTTATATGAAAAACTTGTTTTGCTCATATCTCCTAAACTATGCGTCCTAGAGCGAAAAGGAGCTTAATTCATGACCACCCCCAAAAAATCGAAAATTCCTTCCAAATCTTGAAAAAAATTTAAATTTTAATATGAAAAACTTGTTTTGCTCATATCTCCTAAACTATGCGTCCTAAAGCGAAAAGGAGCTTAATTCATGACCACCCTCAAAAAATCGAAAATTCTCTCAAAATCCTGCAACAATTGAAATTTTTATATGAAAAACTTGTTTTGCTCATATCTCCTAAACTATGCGTCCTAGAGCGAAAAGGAGCTTAATTCATGACCACCCCCAAAAAATCGAAAATTCCTTCCAAATCTTGAAAAAAATTTAAATTTTAATATGAAAAACTTGTTTTGCTCATATCTCCTAAACTATGCGTCCTAAAGCGAAAAGGAGCTTAATTCATGACCACCCTCAAAAAATCGAAAATTCCTTCAAAATCCTGAAAAAATTGAAATTTTTATATGAAAAACTTGTTTTGCTCTTATCTCCTAAACTATGCGTCCTAGAGCGAAAAGGAGCTTAATTCATGACCACCCCCAAAAAATCGAAAATTCCATCCAAATTCTGAAACAATGGAAATTTTTATATGAAAAATTTGTTTTGCTCATATCTCCTAAACTATGCGTCCTAGAGCGAAAAAGAGCTTAATTCATGACCACCCCCAAAACACTGAAAATTCCATCAAAATCCTGAAAAAATTTAAATTTTTATATGAAAAACTTATTATTCTCATATCTCCTAAACTATGCGTCCTAGAGCGAAAAGGAGCTTAATTCATGAACACCCCCCAAAAATTTAAAATTCCTTCCAAACCTTGAAAAAATTTAAATTTTTATATGAAAAACTTGTTTTGTTCATATCTTCTAAACTATGCGTCCTAGAGCGAAACGGAGCTTAATTCATGACCACCCCCAACAATTGAAAATTCCCTCAAAATTCTGAAAAAATTGAAATTTTTATATGAAAAACTTGTTTTGCTCATATCTCCTAAACTATGCGTCCTAGAGCGAAACGGAGCTTAATTCATGACTACCTCCAAAAAATTGAAAATTCCATCAAAACCCTGAAAAAATTGTTATTCTTATATGAAAAACTTGTTTTGCTCATATCTCCTAAACTATGCGTCCTAGAGCGAAAAGGAGCTTAATTCATGACCACCTCCAAAAAATCGCAAATTCCGTCCAAATTCTGAAAAACTGGAAATTTGTATATGAAAAACTTGTTTTGCTCATATCTCCTAAACTATGCGGCCTAGAGCGAAAAGGAGCTTAATTCATGACTACCTCCAAAAAATTGAAAATTCCATCAAAATCCTGAAGAAACTGAAATTTTTATATGAAAAATTTGTTTTGCTCATATCTCCTAAACTATGCGTCCTAGAGCGAAAAGGAGCTTAATTCATGACCACCCACCAAAAATCGAAAATTCCATCCAAATCCTGACAAAATTCAATTTTTATATGAAAAACTTGTTTTGCTCACATCTCCTAAACTATGCGTCCTAGAGCGAAAAGGAGCTTAATTCATGACCACCCCCAAAAAATCGAAAATTCCATCCAAATTCTGACAAAATGGAAATTTTTATAAGAAAAACTTGTTTTGCTCATATCTCCTAAACTATGCGTCCTAGAGCGAAAAGGAGCTTAATTCATGACCACCCCAAAAAAATCGAAAATTCTCTCAAAATCCTGCAAAAATTGAAATTTTTAGATGAAAAACTTGTTTTGCTCATATCTCCTAAACAATGCGTCCTAGAGCGAAGAGGAGCTTAATTCATGACCACCTCCAAAAAATCGAAAATTCCATCCAAATTCTGAAAAAATGGAAATTTTTATATGAAAAACTTGTTTTGCTCATATCTCCTAAACTATGCGTCCTAGAGCGAAAAGGAGCTTAATTCATGACCACCCCCAAAAAATCGAAAATTCCATCCAAATTCTGAAAAAATGGAAATTTTTATATGAAAAACTTGTTTTGCTCATATCTCCTAAACTATGCGTCCTAGAGCGAAAAGGAGCTTAATTCATGACCACCCTCAAAAAATCGAAAATTCCTTCAAAATCCTGAAAAAATTGAAATTTTTATATGAAAAACTTGTTTTGCTCTTATCTCCTAAACTATGCGTCCTAGAGCGAAAAGGAGCTTAATTCATGACCACCCTCAAAAAATCGAAAATTCCTTCAAAATCCTGAAAAAATTGAAATTTTTATATGAAAAACTTGTTTTGCTCTTATCTCCTAAACTATGCGTCCTAGAGCGAAAAGGAGCTTAATTCATGACCACCCCCCAAAAATTGAAAATTCCATCAAAGCCCTGAAAAAATTTAAATTTTTATATGAAAAACTTGTTTTGCTCATATCTCCTAAACTATGCGTCCTAGAGCGAAAAGGAGCTTAATTCATGACCACCCCCAAAAAATCGAAAATTCTCTCAAAATCCTGCAAAAATTGAAATTTTTATATGAAAAACTTGTTTTGCTCATATCTCCTAAACTATGCGTCCTAGAGCGAAAAGGAGCTTAATTCATAACCACCCCCCAAAAAGTGAAAATTCCTTCCAAATCTTGAAAAAATTTAAATTTTTATATGAAAAACTTGTTTTGCTCATATCTCCTAAACTATGCGTCCTAGAGCGAAAAGGAGCTTAATTCATAACCACCCCCCAAAAATTGAAAATTCCATCAAAGTCCTGAAAAATTTAAATTTTTATATGAAAAACTTGTTTTGCTCATATCTCCTAAACTATGCGTCCTAGAGCGAAAAGGAGCTTAATTCATGACCACCCCCAAAAAATCGAAAATTCTCTCAAAATCCTGCAAAAATTGAAATTTTTATATGAAAAACTTGTTTTGCTCATATCTCCTAAACTATGCGTCCTAAAGCGAAAAGGAGCTTAATTCATGACCACCCTCAAAAAATCGAAAATTCCTTCCAAATCCTGAAAAGATTGAAATTTTTATATGAAAAACTTGTTTTGCTCTTATCTCCTAAACTATGCGTCCTAGAGCGAAAAGGAGCTTAATTCATGACCACCCCCCAAAAATTGAAAATTCCATCAAAGTCCTGAAAAAATTTAAATTTTTATATGAAAAACTTATTTTGCTCATATCTCCTAAACTACGCGTCCTAGAGCGAAAAGGAGCTTAATTAATGACCACCCCCAAAAAATCGAAAATTCCATCCAAATTCTTAAAAAATGGAAATTTTTATATGAAAAACTTGTTTTGCTCATATCTCCTAAACTATGCGTCCTAGAGCGAAAAGGAGCTTAATTCATGACCACCCCCCAAAAATTGAAAATTCCTTCCAAATCTTGAAAAAATGGAAATTTTTATATGAAAAACTTGTTTTGCTCATATCTCCTAAACCATGCGTCCTAGAGCGAAAAAGAGCTTAATTCATGACCACCCCCAAAACACTGAAAATTCCATCAAAATACTGAAAAAATTTAAATTTTTATATGAAAAACTTGTTTTGCTCATATCTCCTAAACTATGCGTCCTAGAGCGAAAAGGAGCTTAATTCATGAACACCCCCCAAAAATTTAAAATTCCTTCCAAACCTTGAAAAAATTTAAATTTTTATATGAAAAACTTGTTTTGCTCATATCTCCTAAACTATGCGTCCTAGAGCGAAAAGGAGCTTAATTCATGACCACCCCCAAAAAATCGAAAATTCTCTCAAAATCCTGCAAAAATTGAAATTTTTATATGAAAAACTTGTTTTGCTCATATCTCCTAAACTATGCGTCCTAAAGCGAAAAGGAGCTTAATTCATGACCACCCTCAAAAAATCGAAAATTCCTTCCAAATCCTGAAAAGATTGAAATTTTTATATGAAAAACTTGTTTTGCTCTTATCTCCTAAACTATGCGTCCTAGAGCGAAAAGGAGCTTAATTCATGACCACCCCCCAAAAATTGAAAATTCCATCAAAGTCCTGAAAAAATTTAAATTTTTATATGAAAAACTTGTTTTGCTCATATCTCCTAAACTACGCGTCCTAGAGCGAAAAGGAGCTTAATTAATGACCACCCCCAAAAAATCGAAAATTCCATCCAAATTCTTAAAAAATGGAAATTTTTATATGAAAAACTTGTTTTGCTCATATCTCCTAAACTATGCGTCCTAGAGCGAAAAGGAGCTTAATTCATGACCACCCCCCAAAAATTGAAAATTCCTTCCAAATCTTGAAAAAATGGAAATTTTTATATGAAAAACTTGTTTTGCTCATATCTCCTAAACCATGCGTCCTAGAGCGAAAAAGAGCTTAATTCATGACCACCCCCAAAACACTGAAAATTCCATCAAAATACTGAAAAAATTTAAATTTTTATATGAAAAACTTGTTTTGCTCATATCTCCTAAACTATGCGTCCTAGAGCGAAAAGGAGCTTAATTCATGAACACCCCCCAAAAATTTAAAATTCCTTCCAAACCTTGAAAAAATTTAAATTTTTATATGAAAAACTTGTTTTGCTCATATCTCCTAAACTATGCGTCCTAGAGCGAAAAGGAGCTTAATTCATGACCACCCCCCAAAAATTGAAAATTCCATCAAAATCCTGAAGAAAATGAAATTTTTATATGAAAAATTTGTTTTGCTCATATCTCCTAAACTATGCGTCCTAGAGCGAAAAGGAGCTTAATTCATGACCACCCCCAAAAAATCGAAAATTCCATCCAAATTCTGAAAAAATGGAAATTTTTAGATGAAAAACTTGTTTTGCTCATATCTCCTAAACTATGCGTCCTAGAGCGAAAAGGAGCTTAATTCATGACCACCTCCAAAAAATCGAAAATTCCATCCAAATTCTGAAAAAATCGAAATTTTTATATGAAAAACTTGTTTTGCTCACATCTCCTAAACTATGCGTCCTAGAGCGAAAAGGAGCTTAATTCATGACCACCCCGAAAAAATCGAAAATTCCTTCCAAATCTTGAAAAAAATTTAAATTTTAATATGAAAAACTTGTTTTGCTCATATCTCCTAAACTATGCGTCCTAAAGCGAAAAGGAGCTTAATTCATGACAACCCTCAAAAAATCGAAAATTCCTTCAAAATCCTGAAAAAATTGAAATTTTTATATGAAAAACTTGTTTTGCTCATATCTCCTAAACTATGCGTCCTAGAGCGAAAAGGAGCTTAATTCATGACCACCCCCCAAAAATTGAAAATTCCATCCAAATTCTGAATAGGAGATAGAGCGAAAAGGAGCTTAATTCATGACCACCCCCAAAAAATCGAAAATTCCATCCAAATTCTGAAAAAATGGAAATTTTTATATGAAAAACTTGTTTTGCTCATATCTCCTAAACTATGCGTCCTAGAGCGAAAAGGAGCTTAATTCATGACCACCCCCCAAAAATTGAAAATTCCATCCAAATCTTGAAAAAAATGGAAATTTTTATATGAAAAACTTGTTTTGCTCATATCTCCTAAACTATGCGTCCTAGAGCGAAAAAGAGCTTAATTCATGACCACCCCCAAAACACTGAAAATTCCATCAAAATCCTGAAAAAATTTAAATTTTTATATGAAAAACTTATTATTCTCATATCTCCTAAACTATGCGTCCTAGAGCGAAAAGGAGCTTAATTCATGAACACCCCCCAAAAATTTAAAATTCCTTCCAAACCTTCCAAAAATTTAAATTTTTATATGAAAAACTTGTTTTGCTCATATCTCCTAAACTATGCGTCCTAGAGCGAAAAGGAGCTTAATTCATGACCACCCCCCAAAAATTGAAAATTCCATCAAAATCCTGAAAAAATTGAAATTTTTATATGAAAAACTTGTTTTGCTCATATCTCCTAAACTATGCGTCCTAGAGCGAAACGGAGCTTAATTCATGAACACCCACCAACAATTGAAAATTTCCTCAAAATTGAAATTTTTATATGAAAAACTTGTTTTGCTCATATCTCCTAAACTATGCGTCCTAGAGCGAAAAGGAGCTTAATTCATGACCACCTCCAAAAAATCGAAAATTCCATCCAAATTCTGAAAAACTGGAAATTTGTATATGAAAAACTTGTTTTGCTCATATCTCCTAAACTATGCGGCCTAGAGCGAAAAGGAGCTTAATTCATGACTACCTCCAGAAAATTGAAAATTCCATCAAAATCCTGAAGAAACTGAAATTTTTATATGAAAAATTTGTTTTGCTCATATCTCCTAAACTATGCGTCCTAGAGCGAAAAGGAGCTTAATTCATGACCACCCACCAAAAATCGAAAATTCCATCCAAATCCTGAAAAAATTCAATTTTTATATGAAAAACTTGTTTTGCTCACATCTCCTAAACTATGCGTCCTAGAGCGAAAAGGAGCTGAATTCATGACCACCCCCAAAAAATCGAAAATTCCATCCAAATTCTGACAAAATGGAAATTTTTATAAGAAAAACTTGTTTTGCTCATATCTCCTAAACTATGCGTCCTAGAGCGAAAAGGAGCTTAATTCATGACCACCCCAAAAAAATCGAAAATTCTCTCAAAATCCTGCAAAAATTGAAATTTTTAGATGAAAAACTTGTTTTGCTCATATCTCCTTAACAATGCGTCCTAGAGCGAAGAGGAGCTTAATTCATGACCACCTCCAAAAAATCGAAAATTCCATCCAAATTCTGAAAAAATGGAAATTTTTATATGAAAAACTTGTTTTGCTCATATCTCCTAAACTATACGTCCTAGAGCGAAAAGGAGCTTAATTCATGACCACCCCCAAAAAATCGAAAATTCCATCCAAATTCTGAAAAAATGGAAATTTTTATATGAAAAACTTGTTTTGCTCATATCTCCTAAACTATGCGTCCTAGAGCGAAAAGGAGCTTAATTCATGACCACCCCCAAAAAATCGAAAATTCCATCCAAATTCTGAAAAAATGGAAAAACTTGGAATGGAAATGGAAAAACTTGTTTTGCTCATATCTCGTAAACTATGCGTCCTAGAGCGAAAAGGAGCTTAATTCATGACCACCCCCAAAAAATCGAAAATTCCTTCCAAATCTTGAAAAAAATTTAAATTTTAATATGAAAAACTTGTTTTGCTCATATCTCCTAAACTATGCGTCCTAGAGCGAAAAGGAGCTTAATTCATGACCACCCCCCAAAAATTGAAATTTCCATCCAAATTCTGAAAAAATGGAAATTTTTATATGAAAAACTTGTTTTGCTCATATCTCCTAAACTATGCGTCCTAAAGCGAAAAGGAGCTTAATTCATGACCACCCTCAAGAAATCGAAAATTCCTTCAAAATCCTGAAAAAATTGAAATTTTTATATGAAAAACTTGTTTTGCTCATATCTCCTAAACTATGCGTCCTAGAGCGAAAAGGAGCTTAATTCATGACCACCCCCCAAAAATTGAAAATTCCATCAAAGCCCTGAAAAAATTTAAATTTTTATATGAAAAACTTGTTTTGCTCATATCTCCTAAACTATGCGTCCTAGAGCGAAAAGGAGCTTAATTCATGACCACCCCCAAAAAATTGAAATTCCACCAAAATCCTGAAAAAATTTAAATTTTTATATGAAAAACTTGTTTTGCTCATATCTCCTAAACTATGCGTCCTAGAGCGAAAAGGAGCTTAATTCATGACCTCCCCCCAAAAATTGAAAATTCCATCAAAATCCTGAAAAAATTTAAATTTTTATATGAAAAACTTGTTTTGCTCATATCTCCTAAACAATGCGTCCTAGAGCGAAGAGGAGCTTAATTCATGACCACCTCCAAAAAATCGAAAATTCCATCCAAATTCTGAAAAAATGGAAATTTTTATATGAAAAACTTGTTTTGCTCATATCTCCTAAACTATGCGTCCTAGAGCGAAAAGGAGCTTAATTTATGACCACCCCCCCAAAAATTGAAAATTCCTTCCAAATCTTGAAAAAATGTAAATTTTTATATGAAAAACTTGTTTTGCTCATATCTCCTAAACTATGCGTCCTAGAGCGAAAATGAGCTTAATTCATAACCACCCCCCCCAAAAATTTAAAATTCCATCAAAGTCCTGAAAAAATTTAAATTTTTATATGAAAAACTTGTTTTGCTCATATCTCCTAACTATGCGTCCTAGAGCGAAAAGGAGCTTAATTCATGACCACCCCCAAAAAATCTAAAATTCTCTCAAAATCCTGCAAAAATTGAAATTTTTATATGAAAAACTTGTTTTGCTCATATCTCCTAACTATGCGTCCTAGAGCGAAAAGGAGCTTAATTCATGACCACCCCCAAAAAATCGAAAATTCCATCCAAATTCTGAAAAAATGGAAATTTTTATATGAAAAACTTGTTTTGCTCATATCTCCTAAACTATGCGTCCTAGAGCGAAAAAGAGCTTAATTTATGACCACCCCCAAAAAATCGAAAATTCCATCCAAATTCTGAAAAAATGGAAATTTTTATATGAAAAACTTGTTTTGCTCATATCTCCTAAACTATGCGTCCTAGAGCGAAAAGGAGCTTAATTCATGACCACCCCCAAAAAATCGAAAATTCCATCCAAATCCTGAAAAAATGGAAATTTTTATATGAAAAACTTGTTTTGCTCATATCTCCTAAACTATGCGTCCTAGAGCGAAAAGGAGCTTAATTCATGACCACCCCCAAAAAATTGAAAATTCCATCAAAATCCTGAAAAAATTTAAATTTTTATATGAAAAACTTGTTTTGCTCATATCTCCTAAACTATGCGTCATAGAGCGAAAAGGAGCTTAATTCATGACCGCCCCCAAAAAATCGAAAATTCTCTCAAAATCCTGCAAAAATTGAAATTTTTATATGAAAAACTTGTTTTGCTCATATCTCCTAAACTATGCGTCCTAGAGCGAAAAGGAGCTTAATTCATGACCACCCCCAAAAAATCTAAAATTCTCTCAAAATCCTGCAAAAATTGAAATTTTTATATGAAAAACTTGTTTTGCTCATATCTCCTAACTATGCGTCCTAGAGCGAAAAGGAGCTTAATTCATGACCACCCCCAAAAAATCGAAAATTCCATCCAAATTCTGAAAAAATGGAAATTTTTATATGAAAAACTTGTTTTGCTCATATCTCCTAAACTATGCGTCCTAGAGCGAAAAAGAGCTTAATTTATGACCACCCCCAAAAAATCGAAAATTCCATCCAAATTCTGAAAAAATGGAAATTTTTATATGAAAAACTTGTTTTGCTCATATCTCCTAAACTATGCGTCCTAGAGCGAAAAGGAGCTTAATTCATGACCACCCCCAAAAAATTGAAAATTCCATCAAAATCCTGAAAAAATTTAAATTTTTATATGAAAAACTTGTTTTGCTCATATCTCCTAAACTATGCGTCATAGAGCGAAAAGGAGCTTAATTCATGACCACCCCCAATAAATTGAAAATTCCATCAAAACCCTGAAAAATTGAAATTTTTATATGAAAAACTTGCTTTGCTCATATCTCCTAAACTATGCGTCCTAGAGCGAAAAGGAGCTTAATTCATGACCACCCCCAAAAAATCGAAAATTCTGTCAAAATCCTGCAAAAATTGAAATTTTTATATGAAAAACTTGTTTTGCTCATATCTCCTAAACTATGCGTCCTAGAGCGAAAAGGAGCTTAATTCATGACCTCCCCCCAAAAATTGAAAATTCCATCAAAATCCTGAAAAAAAATTAAATTTTTATATGAAAAACTTGCTTTGCTCATATCTCCTAAACTATGCGTCCTAGAACGAAAAGGAGCTTAATTCATGACCACCCCCAAAAAATTGAAAATTCCATCAAAATCCTGAAAAAATTTAAATTTTTATATGAAAAACTTGTTTTGCTCATATCTCCTAAACTATGCGTCATAGAGCGAAAAGGAGCTTAATTCATGACCACCCCCAATAAATTGAAAATTCCATCAAAACCCTGAAAAATTGAAATTTTTATATGAAAAACTTGTTTTGCTCATATCTCCTAAACAATGCGTCTTAGAGCGAAAGGAGCTTAATTCATGACCACCTCCAAAAATTGAAAATTTCATCAAAATCCTGAAAAAATTGAAATTTTTAAATAAAAACTTGTTTTGCTCATATCTCCTAAACTATGCGTCCTAGAGCGAAAAGGAGCTTAATTCATTACTACCCTCCAAAAATTGAAAATTCCATCAAAATCCTGAAAAAATTTAAATTTTTATATGAAAAACTTGTTTTGCCATATCTCCTAAACTATGCGTCCTAGAGCGAAAAGGAGCTTAATTCATGACCACCCCCAAAAATTGAAAATTCCATCCAAATTCTGAAAAAATGGAAATTTTATATGAAAAACTTGTTTTGCTCATATCTCCTAAACTATGCGTCCTAGAGCGAAAAAGAGCTTAATTCATGACCACCCCCCAAAAATTGAAAATTCCATCAAAATCCTGAAAAAATTGAAATTTTTAAATAAAAACTTGTTTTGCTCATATCTCCTAAACTATGCGTCCCAGAGCGAAAAGGAGCTTAATTCATGACCACCCCCCAAAAATTGAAAATTCCATCAAAATCCTGAAAAAAAATGAAATTTTTATATGAAAAACTTGTTTTGCTCAAATCTCCTAAATTATGCGTCCCAGAGCGAAAAGGAGCTTAGTTCATGACCACCCCCCAAAAATTGAAAATTCCTTCAAAATCCTGAAAAAATTTAAATTTTTATATGAAAAACTTGTTTTGCTCATATCTCCTAAGCTATGCGTCCTAGAGCGAAAAGAAGCTTAATTCATGACCACCCCCCAAAATTGAAAATTCCTTCCAAATCTTGAAAAAATGGAAATTTTTATATGAAAAATTTGTTTTGCTAATATCTCCTAAATTATGCGTCCTAGAGCGAAAAGGAGCTTAATTCATGACCACCCCCAAAAATTGAAAATTCCCTCAAAATCCTGAAAAAATTGAAATTTTTATATGAAAAACTTGTTTTGCTCATATCTCCTAAACAATGCGTCCTAGAGCGAAAAGGAGCTTAATTCATGACCACCTCCAAAAAATCGAAAATTTCATCCAAATTCTGAAAAAATGGAAATTTTTATATGAAAAACTTGTTTTGCTCATATCTCCTAAACTATGCGTCCTAGAGCGAAAAGGAGCTTAATTCATGCCCACCCCCCAAAAATTTAAAATTCCATCAAAATCCTAAAGAAAATGAAATTTTTATATGAAAAACTTGTTTTGCTCATATCTCCTAAACTATGCGTCCTAGAGCGAAAAGGAGCTTAATTCATGACCACCCCCCAAAAATTGAAAATTCCATCAAAGTCCTGAAAAAATTTAAATTTTTATATGAAAAACTTGTTTTGCTCATATCTCCTACACTATGCGTCCTAGAGCGAAAAGGAGCTTAATTCATGACCACCCCCAAAAAATCGAAAATTCCATCCAAATTCTGAAAAAATGGAAATTTTTATATGAAAAACTTGTTTTGCTCATATCTCCTATACTATGCGTTCTATAGCGAAAAGGAGCTTAATTCATGACCCCCCCAAAAAATCGAAAATTCTGTCAAAATCCTGCAAAAATTGAAATTTTTATATGAAAAACTTGTTTTGCTCATATCTCCTAAACTATGCGTCCTAGAGCGAAAAGGAGCTTAATTCATGACCTCCCCCCAAAAATTGAAAATTCCATCAAAATCCTGAAAAAAAATTAAATTTTTATATGAAAAACTTGCTTTGTTCATATCTCCTAAACTATGCGTCCTAGAACGAAAAGGAGCTTAATTCATGACCACCCCCAAAAAATTGAAAATTCCATCAAAATCCTGAAAAAATTTAAATTTTTATATGAAAAACTTGTTTTGCTCATATCTCCTAAACTATGCGTCCTAGAGCGAAAAGAAGCTTAATTCATGACCACCCCCCAAAAATTGAAAATTCCTTCCAAATCTTGAAAAAATGGAAATTTTTATATGAAAAATTTGTTTTGCTCATATCTCCTAAACTATGCGTCCTAGAGCGAAAAGGAGCTTAATTCATGACCACCCCCAAAAATTGAAAATTCCCTCAAAATCCTGAAAAAATTGAAATTTTTATATGAAAAACTTGTTTTGCTCATATCTCCTAAACAATGCGTCCTAGAGCGAAAAGGAGCTTAATTCATGACCACCTCCAAAAAATCGAAAATTCCATCCAAATTCTGAAAAAATGGAAATTTTTATATGAAAAACTTGTTTTGCTCATATCTCCTAAACTATGCGTCCTAGAGCGAAAAGGAGCTTAATTCATGCCCACCCCCCAAAAATTTAAAATTCCATCAAAATCCTAAAGAAAATGAAATTTTTATATGAAAAACTTGTTTTGCTCATATCTCCTAAACTATGCGTCCTAGAGCGAAAAGGAGCTTAATTCATGACCACCCCCCAAAAATTGAAAATTCCATCAAAGTCCTGAAAAAATTTAAATTTTTATATGAAAAACTTGTTTTGCTCATATCTCCTACACTATGCGTCCTAGAGCGAAAAGGAGCTTAATTCATGACCACCCCCAAAAAATCGAAATCTCCATCCAAATTCTGAAAAAATGGAAATTTTTATATGAAAAACTTGTTTTGCTCATATCTCCTATACTATGCGTTCTAGAGCGAAAAGGAGCTTAATGCATGACCCCCCCAAAAAATCGAAAATTCTGTCAAAATCCTGCAAAAATTGAAATTTTTATATGAAAAACTTGTTTTGCTCATATCTCCTAAACTATGCGTCCTAGAGCGAAAAGGAGCTTAATTCATGACCTCCCCCCAAAAATTGAAAATTCCATCAAAATCCTGAAAAAAAATTAAATTTTTATATGAAAAACTTGTTTTGCTCATATCTCCTAAACTATGCGTCCTAGAGCGAAAAGGATCTTAATCAAGACCACCCCCCAAAAATTGAAAAATCCTTCCAAATCTTGAAAAAATTTAAATTTTTATATGAAAAACTTGTTTTGCTCATATCTCCTAAACTATGCGTCCTAGAGCGAAAAGGAGCTTAATTCATGACCTCCCCCCAAAAATTGAAAATTCCATCAAAATCCTGAAAAAATTTAAATTTTTATATGAAAAACTTGTATTGCTCATATCTCCTAAACTATGCGTCCTAGAGCGAAAAGGAGCTTAATTCATGACCACCCCCCAAAAATTGAAAATTCCTTCAAAATCCTGAAAAAATTTAAATTTTTATATGAAAAACTTGTTTTGCTCATATCTCCTAAACTATACGTCCTAGAGCGAAAAGAAGCTTAATTAATGACCACCCCCCAAAAATTGAAAATTCCTTCCAAATCTTGAAGAAATGGAAATTTTTATATGAAAAATTTGTTTTGCTCATATCTCCTAAACTATGCGTCCTAGAGCGAAAAGGAGCTTAATTCATGACCACCCCCAAAAAATTGAAAATTCCCTCAAAATCCTGAAAAAATTGAAATGTTTATATGAACAATTTGTTTTGCTCATATCTCCTAAACTAGGCGTCCTAGAGCGAAAAGGAGCTTAATTCATGACCACCCCCAATAATTGAAAATTCCCTCAAAATCCTGAAAAAATTGAAATTTTTATATGAAAAACTAAACTAGGCGTCCTAGAGCGAAAAGGAGCTTAATTCATGACCACCCCCAAAAAATCGAAAATTCCATCCAAATTCTGAAAAAATGGAAATTTTTATATGAAAAACTTGTTTTGTTCATATCTCCTAAACTATGCGTCCTAGAGCGAAAAGGAGCTTAATTCATGACCACCTCCAAAAAATCGAAAATTTCATCAAAATTCCATCAAAATTGAAATTTTTATATGAAAAACTTGTTTTGCTCATATCTACTAAACTATGCGTCCCAGAGCGAAAAGGAGCTTAATTCATGACCACCCCCAAAAAATTGAAAATTCCTTCCAAATCTTGAAAAAATTGAAATTTGTATATGAAAAACTTGTTTTGCTCATATCTCCTAAACTATGCGTCCTAGAGCGAAAGGAGGCTTAATTCATGACCACCCCCCAAAAATTGAAAATTCCATCAAAATCCTGAAGAAAATGAAATTTGTATATGAAAAATTTGTTTTGCTCATATCTCCTAAACTATGCGTCCTAGAGCGAAAAGGAGCTTAATTCATGACCACCCCCCAAAAATTGAAAATTCCTTCCATATCTTGAAAAAAATTAAATTTTTATATGAAAAACTTGTTTTGCTCATATCTCCTAAACTATGCGTCCTAGAGCGAAAGGGGGCTTAATTCATGACCACCCCCCAAAAATTGAAAATTCCATCAAAATCCTGTAGAAAATGAAATTTGTATATGAAAAATTTGTTTTGCTCATATCTCCTAAACTAGGCGTCCTAGAGCGAAAAGGAGCTTAATTCATGACCACCCCCAAAAAATCGAAAATTCCATCCAAATTCTGAAAAAATGGAAATTTTTATATGAAAAACTTGTTTTGTTCATATCTCCTAAACTATGCGTCCTAGAGCGAAAAGGAGCTTAATTCATGACCACACCCCAAAAAATCGAAAATTCCATCCAAATTCTGAAAAAATGGAAATTTTTATATGAAAAACTTATTTTGCTCATATCTCCTAAACTATGCGTCCCAGAGCGAAAAGGAGCTTAATTCATGACCACCCTCAAATATTGAAAATTCCCTCAAAATCCTGAAAAAATTGAAATGTGAAATTCCATCAAAATCCTGAAAAAATTTAAATTTTTATATGAAAAACTTGTATTGCTCATATCTCCTAAACTATGCATCCTAGAGCGAAAAGGAGCTTTATTCATGACCACCCCCCAAAAATTGAAAATTCCTTCAAAATCCTGAAAAAATTTAAATTTTTATATGAAAAACTTGTTTTGCTCATATCTCCTAAACTATGCGTCCTAGAGCGAAAAGAAGCTTAATTCATGACCACCCCCCAAAATTTGAAAATTCCTTCCAAATCTTGAAAAAATGGAAATTTTTATATGAAAAATTTGTTTTGCTCATATCTCCTAAACTATGCGTCCTAGAGCGAAAAGGAGCTTAATTCATGACCACCCCCAAAAAATTGAAAATTCCCTCAAAATCCTGAAAAAATTGAAATGTTTATATGAAAAACTTGTTTTGCTCATATCTCCTAAACTAGGCGTCCTAGAGCGAAAAGGAGCTTAATTCATGACCACCCCCAAATATTGAAAATTCCCTCAAAATCCTGAAAAAATTGAAATTTTTATATGAAAAACTTGTTTTGCTCATATCTCCTAAACTAGGCGTCCTAGAGTGAAAAGGAGCTTAATTCATGACCACCCCCAAATATTGAAAATTCCCTCAAAATCCTGAAAAAATTGAAATGTTTATATGAAAAACTTGTTTTGCTCATATCTCCTAAACTATGCGTCCTAGAGCGAAAAGGAGCTTAATTCATGACCACCCGCAAAAAATCGAAAATTCCATCCAAATTCTGAAAAAATGGAAATTTTTATATGAAAAACTTGTTTTGTTCATATCTCCTAAACTAGGCGTCCTAGAGCGAAAAGGAGCTTAATTCATGACCACCCCCAAAAAATCGAAAATTCTCTCAAAATCCTGCAAAAATGTAAATTTTTATATGAAAAATTTGTTTTGCTCATATCTCCTAAACTAGGCGTCCTAGAGCGAAAAGGAGCTTAATTCATGACCACCCCCCAAAAATTGAAAATTCCTTCCATATCTTGAAAAAAATTAAATTTTTATATGAAAAACTTGTTTTGCTCATATCTCCTAAACTATGCGTCCTAGAGCGAAAGGGGGCTTAATTCATGACCAACCCCCAAAATTTGAAAATTCCATCAAAATCCTGAAGAAAATGAAATTTGTATATGAAAAATTTGTTTTGCTCATATCTCCTAAACTATGCGTCCTAGAGCGAAAAGGAGCATAATTCATGACCACCCCCAAAAAATCGAAAATTCCATCCAAATTCTGAAAAAATGGAAATTTTTATATGAAAAACTTGTTTTGCTCATATCTCCTAAACTATGCGTCCTAGAGCAAAAAGGAGCTTAATTCATGACCACCCCCGAAAAAATTGAAAATTCCATCAAAATCCTGAAAAAATTGAAATTTTTATATGAAAAACTTGTTTTGCTCATATCTCCTAAACTATGCGTCCTAGAGCGAAGAGGAGCTTAATTCATGACCACCCCCAAAAAATCGAAAATTCCATCCAAATTCTGAAAAAATTGAAATTTTTATATGAAAAACTTGTTTTGCTCATATCTCCTAAACTATGCGTCCTAGAGCGAAAAGGAGCTTAATTCATGACCATCCCCAAAAAATCGAAAATTCCATCCAAATTCTGAAAAAATTTAAATTTTTATATGAAAAACTTGTTTTGCTCATATCTCCTAAACTATGCGCCCTAGAGCAAAAAGGAGATTAATTCATGACCACCCCCCAAAAATTGAAAATTCCATCAAAGTCCTGAAAAAATTTAAATTTTTATATGAAAAACTTGTTTTGCTCATATCTCCTAAACTATGCGTCTTAGAGCGAAAAGGATCTTAATTCAGACCACCCCCAAAAAATCGAAAATTCCATCCAAATTCTGAAAAAATTGAAATTTTTATATGAAAAACTTGTTTTGCTCATATCTCCTAAACTATGCGTCCTAGAGCGAAAAGGAGCTTAATTCATGACCACCCCCAAAAAATCGAAAATTCCATCCAAATTCTGAAAAAATGGAAATTTTTATATGAAAAACTTGTTTTGCTCATATCTCCTAAACTATGCGTCCTAGAGCAAAAAGGAGCTTAATTCATGACCACCCCCGAAAAAATTGAAAATTCCATCAAAATCCTGAAAAAATTGAAATTTTTATATGAAAAACTTGTTTTGCTCATATCTCCTAAACTATGCGTCCTAGAGCGAAAAGGAGCTTAATTCATGACCACCCCCAAAAAATCGAAAATTCCATCCAAATTCTGAAAAAATTGAAATTTTTATATGAAAAACTTGTTTTGCTCATATCTCCTAAACTATGCGTCCTAGAGCAAAAAGGAGCTTAATTCATGACCACCCCCGAAAAAATTGAAAATTCCATCAAAATCCTGAAAAAATTGAAATTTTTATATGAAAAACTTGTTTTGCTCATATATCCTAAACTATGCGTCCTAGAGCGAAAAGGAGCTTAATTCATGACCACCCCCAAAAAATCGAAAATTCCTTCAAAATCCTGACAAAATTGAAATTTTTATATGAAAAACTTGTTTTGCTCATATCTCCTAAACTATGCGTCCTAGAGCGAAAAGGAGCTTAATTCATGACCACCCCCCAAAAATTGAAAATTCCATCAAAATTCTGAAAAAATTGACATTTTTATATGAAAAACTTGTTTTGCTCATATCTCCTAAACTATGCGTCCTAGAGCGAAAAGGAGCTTAATTCATGATCACCCCCCAAAAATTGAAAATTCCATCAAAATCCTAAAGAAAATGACATTTTTATATGAAAAACTTGTTTTGCTCATATCTCCTAAACTATGCGTCCTAAAGCGAAAAGGAGCTTAATTCATGACCACCCCCAAAAAATCGAAAATTCCTTCAAAATCCTGAAAAAAATGAAATTTTTATATGAAAAACTTGTTTTGCTCATATCTCCTAAACTATGCGTCCTAGAGCGAAAAGGAACTTAATTCATGACCACCCCCAAAAAATCGAAAATTCCATCCAAAATCTGAAAAAATGGAAATTTTTATATGAAAAACTTGTTTTGCTCATATCTCCTAAACTATGCGTCCTAGAGCGAAAAGGAGCTTAATTCATGACCACCCCCAAAAAATTGAAAATTCCATCCAAATTCTGAAAAAATGGAAATTTTTATATGAAAAACTTGTTTTGCTCATATCTCCTAAACTATGCGTCCTAGAGCGAAAAGGAGCTTAATTCATGACCACCCCAAAAAAATTGAAAATTCCATCCAAATTCTGAAAAAATGGAAATTTTTATATGAAAAACTTGTTTTGCTCATATCTCCTAAACTATGCGTCCTAGAGCGAAAAGGAGCTTAATTCATGACCACCCCCAAAAAATCGAAAATTCCATCCAAATTCTGAAAAAATGGAAATTTTTATATGAAAAACTTGTTTTGCTCATATCTCCTAAACTATGCGTCCTAGAGCGAAAAGGAGATTAATTCATGACCACCCCCCAAAAATTGAAAATTCCATCAAAGTCCTGAAAAAATTGAAATTTTTATATGAAAAACTTGTTTTGCTCATATCTCCTAAACTATGCGTCTTAGAGCGAAAAGGAGCTTAATTCATGACCACCCCCCCAAAAATTGAAAATTCCTTCCAAATCTTGAAAAAATGTAAATTTTTATATGAAAAACTAGTTTTGCTCATATCTCCTAAACTATGCGTCCTAGAGCGAAAAGGAGCTTAATTCATGACCACCCCCAAAAAATCGAAAATTCTCTCAAAATCCTGCAAAAATTGAAATTTTTATATGAAAAACTTGTTTTGCTCATATCTCCTAAACTATGCGTCCTAGAGCAAAAAGGAGCTTAATTCATGACCACCCCCGAAAAAATTGAAAATTCCATCCAAATTCTGAAAAAATGGAAATTTTTATATGAAAAACTTGTTTTGTTCATATCTCCTAAACTATGCGCCCTAGAGCGAAAAGGAGCTTAATTCATGACCACCCCCCAAAAATTGAAAATTCTATCCAAATTCTGAAAAAATTGAAATTTTTATATGAAAAACTTGTTTTGCTCATATCTCCTAAACTATGCGTCCTAGAGCGAAAAGGAGCTTAATTCATGACCACCCCCAAAAAATCGAAAATTCCATCCAAATTCTGAAAAAATGGAAATTTTTATATGAAAAACTTGTTTTGCTCATATCTCCTAAACTATGCGTCCTAGAGCAAAAAGGAGCTTAATTCATGACCACCCCCGAAAAAATTGAAAATTCCATCAAAATCCTGAAAAAATTGAAATTTTTATAGAAAAACTTGTTTTGCTCATATCTCCTAAACTATGCGTCCTAGAGCGAAAAGGAGCTTAATTCATGACCACCCCCAAGAAATCGAAAATTCCATCCAAATTCTGAAAAAATTGAAATTTCTATATGAAAAACTTGGTTTGCTCATATCTCCTAAACTATGCGTCCTAGAGCGAAAAGGAGCTTAATTCATGACCACCCCCAAAACAATTGAAAATTCCATCCAAATTCTGAAAAAATGTAAATTTTTATATGAAAAACTTGTTTTGCTCATATCTCCTAAACTATGCGTCCTAGAGCGAAAAGGAGCTTAATTCATAACCACCCCCCAAAAATTGAAAATTCCATCAAAGTCCTGAAAAAATTTAAATTTTTATATGAAAAACTTGTTTTGCTCATATCTCCTAAACTATGCGTCCTAGAGCGAAAAGGAGCTTAATTCATGATCACCCCCCCAAAAATTGAAAATTCCTTCCAAATCTTGAAAAAATGTAAATTTTTATATGAAAAACTTGTTTTGCTCATATCTCCTAAACTATGCGTCCTAGTGCGAAAAGGAGCTTAATTCATGACCACCCCCAAAAAATTGAAAATTCCATCCAAATTCTGAAAAAATGGAAATTTTTATATGAAAAACTGGTTTTGCTCATATCTCCTAAACTATGCGTCCTAGAGCGAAAAGGAGCTTAATTCATGACCACCCCCCCAAAAATTGAAAATTCCTTCCAAATCTTGAAAAAATGTAAATTTTTATATGAAAAACTTGTTTTGCTCCTATCTCCTAAACTATGCGTCCTAGAGCGAAAAGGAGCTTAATTCATGACCACCCCCAAAAAATCGAAAATTCTCTCAAAATCCTGCAAAAATTGAAATTTTTAGATGAAAAACTTGTTTTGCTCATATCTCCTAAACAATGCGTCCTAGAGCGAAGAGGAGCTTAATTCATGCCCACCTCCAAAAAATCGAAAATTCCATCCAAATTCTGAAAAAATGGAAATTTTTATATGAAAAACTTGTTTTGCTCATATCTCCTAAACTATGCGTCCTAGAGCGAAAAGGAGCTTAATTCATGACCACCCCCCAAAAATTGAAAATTCCATCCAAATTCTGAAAAAATTGAAATTTTTATATGAAAAACTTGTTTTGCTCATATCTCCTAAACTATGCGTCCTAGAGCAAAAAGGAGCTTAATTCATGACCACCCCAAGAAATCGAAAATTCCATCCAAATTCTGAAAAAATTGAAATTTCTATATGATAAACTTGTTTTGCTCATATCTCCTAAACTATGCGTCCTAGAGCAAAAAGGAGCTTAATTCATGACCGCCCCCGAAAAAATTGAAAATTCCATCAAAATCCTGAAAAAATGGAAATTTTTATATGAAAAACTTGTATTGCTCATATCTCCTAAACTATGCCCCCTAGAGCAAAAAGGAGCTTAATTCATGACCACCCCCGAAAAAATTGAAAATTCCATCAAAATCCTGAAAAAATTGAAATTTTTATATGAAAAACTTGTTTTGCTCATATCTCCTAAACTATGCGTCCTAGAGCGAAAAGGAGCTTAATTCATGACCACCCCCCAAAAATCGAAAATTCTCTCAAAATCCTGCAAAAATTGAAATTTTTATATGAAAAACTTGTTTTGCTCATATCTCCTAAACTATGCGTCCTAAAGCGAAAAGGAGCTTAATTCATGACCACCCTCAAAAAATCGAAAATTCCTTCAAAATCCTGAAAAAATTGAAATTTTTATATGAAAAACTTGTTTTGCTCATATCTCCTAAACTATGCGTCCTAGAGCGAAAAGGAGCTTAATTCATGACCACCCCCAAAAAATCGAAAATTCCTTCAAAATCCTGAAAAAATTGAAATTTTTATATGAAAAACTTGTTTTGCTCATATCTCCTAAACTATGCGTCCTAGAGCGAAAAGGAGCTTAATTCATGACCACCCCCCAAAAATTGAAAATTCCATCAAAATTCTGAAAAAATGGACATTTTTATATGAAAAACTTGTATTGCTCATATCTCCTAAACTATGCGTCCTAGAGCGAAAAGGAGCTTAATTCATGATCACCCCCCAAAAATTGAAAATTCCTTCAAAATCCTGAAAAAAATGAAATTTTTATATGAAAAACTTGTTTTGCTCATATCTCCTAAACTATGCGTCCTAGAGCGAAAAGGAGCTTAATTCATGACCACCCCCAAAAATCGAAAATTCCATCCAAAATCTGAAAAAATGGAAATTTTTATATGAAAAACTTGTTTTGCTCATATCTCCTAAACTATGCGTCCTAGAGCGAAAAGGAGCTTAATTCATGACCACCCCCAAAAAATTGAAAATTCCATCCAAATTCTGAAAAAATGGAAATTTTTATATGAAAAACTTGTTTTGCTCATATCTCCTAAACTATGCGTCCTAGAGCGAAAAGGAGCTTAATTCATAACCACCCCCCAAAAATTGAAAATTCCATCAAAGTCCTGAAAAAATTTAAATTTTTATATGAAAAACTTGTTTTGCTCATATCTCCTAAACTATGCGTCCTAGAGCGAAAAGGAGCTTAATTCATGACCACCCCCAAAAAATCGAAAATTCCATCCAAATTCTGAAAAAATGGAAATTTTTATATGAAAAACTTGTTTTGCTCATATCTCCTCTATGCGTCCTAGAGCAAAAAGGAGCTTAATTCATGACCACCCCCGAAAAAATTGAAAATTCCATCAAAATCCTGAAAAAATTTAAATTTTTATATGAAAAACTTGTTTTGCTCATATCTCCTAAACTATGCGTCCTAGAGCGAAAAGGAGCTTAATTCATGACCACCCCCAAAAAATCGAAAATTCCATCCAAATTCTGAAAAAATTGAAATTTTTATATGAAAAACTTGTTTTGCTCATATCTCCTAAACTATGCGTCCTAGAGCAAAAAGGAGCTTAATTCATGACCACCCCCGAAAAAATTGAAAATTCCATCAAAATCCTGAAAAAATGGAAATTTTTATATGAAAAACTTGTTTTGCTCATATCTCCTAAACTATGCGCCCTAGAGCAAAAAGGAGCTTAATTCATGACCACCCCCAAAAAAATTGAAAATTCCATCAAAATCCTGAAAAAATTGAAATTTTTATATGAAAAACTTGTTTTGCTCATATCTCCTAAACTATGCGTCCTAGAGCGAAAAGGAGCTTAATTCATGACCACCCCCCAAAAATCGAAAATTCTCTCAAAATCCTGCAAAAATTGAAATTTTTATATGAAAAACTTGTTTTGCTCATATCTCCTAAACTATGCGTCCTAAAGCGAAAAGGAGCTTAATTCATGACCACCCTCAAAAAATCGAAAATTCCTTCAAAATCCTGAAAAAATTGAAATTTTTATATGAAAAACTTGTTTTGCTCATATCTCCTAAACTATGCGTCCTAGAGCGAAAAGGAGCTTAATTCATGACCACCCCCAAAAAATCGAAAATTCCTTCAAAATCCTGAAAAAATTGAAATTTTTATATGAAAAACTTGTTTTGCTCATATCTCCTAAACTATGCGTCCTAGAGCGAAAAGGAGCTTAATTCATGACCACCCCCAAAAAATCGAAAATTCCATCCAAATTCTGAAAAAATGGAAATTTTTATATGAAAAACTTGTTTTGCTCATATCTCCTAAACTATGCGTCCTAAAGCGAAAAGGAGCTTAATTCATGACCACCCCCAAAAAATCGAAAATTCGATCCAAATTCTGAAAAAATGGAAATTTTTATATGAAAAACTTGTTTTGCTCATATCTCCTAAACTATGCGTCCTAGAGCGAAAAGGAGCTTAATTCATGACCAACCCCAAAAAATCGAAAATTCCATCCAAATTCTGAAAAAATGGAAATTTTTATATGAAAAACTTGTTGTGCTCATATCTCCTAAACTATGCGTCCTAGAGCGAAAAGGAGCTTAATTCATGACCACCCCCAAAAAATCGTAAATTCTCTCAAAATCCTGCAAAAATTGAAATTTTTATATGAAAAACTTGTTTTGCTCATATCTCCTAAACTATGCGTCCTAGAGCGAAAAGGAGCTTAATTCATGACCACCCCTAAAAAATCGAAAATTCTCTCAAAATCCTGCAAAAATTGAAATTTTTATATGAAAAACTTGTTTTGCTCATATCTCCTAAACTATGCGTCCTAGAGCGAAAAGGAGCTTAATTCATAACCACCCCCCAAAAATTGAAAATTCCATCAAAGTCCTGAAAAAATTTAAATTTTTATATGAAAAACTTGTTTTGCTCATATCTCCTAAACTATGCGTCCTAGAGCGAAAAGGAGCTTTATTCATGACCACCCCCAAAAAATCGAAAATTCCTTCCAAATCTTGAAAAAAATTTAAATTTTAATATGAAAAACTTGTTTTGCTCATATCTCCTAAACTATGCGTCCTACAGCGAAAAGGAGCTTAATTCATGACCACCCTCAAAAAATCGAAAATTCCTTCAAAATCCTGAAAAAATTGAAATTTTTATATGAAAAGCTTGTTTTGCTCATATCTCCTAAACTATGCGTCCTACAGCGAAAAGGAGCTTAATTCATGACCACCCTCAAAAAATCGAAAATTCCATCAAAATTCTGAAAAAATGGAAATTTTTATATGAAAAACTTGTTTTGCTCATATCTCCTAAACTATGCGTCCTAGAGCGAAAAGGAGCTTAATTCATGACCACCCCTCAAAAATTGAAAATTCCATCAAAATTCTGAAAAAATGGAAATTTTTATATGAAAAACTTGTATTGCTCATATCTCCTAAACTATGCGTCCTAGAGCGAAAAGGAGCTTAATTCATGACCACCCCCAAAAATCGAAAATTCCTTCCAAATCTTGAAAAAAATTTAAATTTTAATATGAAAAACTTGTTTTGCTCATATCTCCTAAACTATGCGTCCTAGAGCGAAAAGGAGCTTAACTCATAACCACCCCCAAAAATTGAAAATTCCCTCAAAATCCTGAAAAAAATTAAATTTTTGTATGAAAAACTTGTTTTGCTCATATCTCCTAAACTATGCGTCCTAGAGCGAAAAGAGCTTAATTCATGACCACCCCCAAAAAATCGAAAATTCCTTCCAAATCTTGAAAAAAATTTAAATTTTAATATGAAAAACTTGTTTTGCTCATATCTCCTAAACTATGCGTCCTAGAGCGAAAAGGAGCTTAATTCATGACCACCCCCCAAAAATTGAAAATTCCATCAAAGTCCTGAAAAAATTTAAATTTTTATATGAAAAACTTGTTTTGCTCATATCTCCTAAACTATGCGTCCTAGAGCGAAAAGGAGCTTAATTCATGACCAACCCCAAAAAATCTAAAATTCTCCAAAATCCTGCAAAAATTGAAATTTGTATATGAAAAACTTGTTTTGCTCATATCTCCTAAACTATGCGTCCTAGAGCGAAAAGGAGCTTAATTCATGACCACCCCCAAAAAATCGAAAATTCTCTCAAAATCCTGCAAAAATTGAAATTTTTATATGAAAAACTGTTTTGCTCATATCTCCTAAACTATGCGTCCTAGAGCGAAAAGGAGCTTAATTCATGACCACCCCCAAAAAATCTAAAATTCGATCCAAATTCTTAAAAAATGGAAATTTTTATATGAAAAACTTGTTTTGCTCATATCTCCTAAACTATGCGCCCTAGAGCGAAAAGGAGCTTAATTCATGACCACCCCCAAAAAATCGAAAATTCCATCCAAATTCTGAAAAAATGGAAATTTTTATATGAAAAACTTGTTGTGCTCATATCTCCTAAACTATGCGTCCTAGAGCGAAAAGGAGCTTAATTCATGACCACCCCTAAAAAATCGAAAATTCTCTCAAAATCCTGCAAAAATTGAAATTTTTATATGAAAAACTTGTTTTGCTCATATCTCCTAAACTATGCGTCCTAGAGCGAAAAGGAGCTTAATTCATGACCACCCCCAAAAAATCTAAAATTCGATCCAAATTCTTAAAAAATGGAAATTTTTATATGAAAAACTTGTTTTGCTCATATCTCCTAAACTATGCGTCCTAGAGCGAAAAGGAGCTTAATTCATGACCACCCCCAAAAAATCGAAAATTCTCTCAAAATCCTGCAAAAATTGAAATTTTTATATGAAAAACTTGTTTTGCTCATATCTCCTAAACTATGCGTCCTAGAGCGAAAAGGAGCTTAATTCATGACCACCCCTAAAAAATCGAAAATTCTCTCAAAATCCTGCAAAAATTGAAATTTTTATATGAAAAACTTGTTTTGCTCATATCTCCTAAACTATGCGTCCTAGAGCGAAAAGGAGCTTAATTCATAACCACCCCCCAAAAATTGAAAATTCCATCAAAGTCCTGAAAAAATTTAAATTTTTATATGAAAAACTTGTTTTGCTCATATCTCCTAAACTATGCGTCCTAGAGCGAAAAGGAGCTTTATTCATGACCACCCCCAAAAAATCGAAAATTCCTTCCAAATCTTGAAAAAAATTTAAATTTTAATATGAAAAACTTGTTTTGCTCATATCTCCTAAACTATGCGTCCTACAGCGAAAAGGAGCTTAATTCATGACCACCCTCAAAAAATCGAAAATTCCTTCAAAATCCTGAAAAAATTGAAATTTTTATATGAAAAGCTTGTTTTGCTCATATCTCCTAAACTATGCGTCCTACAGCGAAAAGGAGCTTAATTCATGACCACCCTCAAAAAATCGAAAATTCCATCAAAATTCTGAAAAAATTGAAATTTTTATATGAAAAACTTGTTTTGCTCATATCTCCTAAACTATGCGTCCTAGAGCGAAAAGGAGCTTAATTCATGACCACCCCCAAAAAATCGAAAATTCTCTCAAAATCCTGCAAAAATTGAAATTTTTATATGAAAAACTTGGTTTGCTCATATCTCCTAAACTATGCGTCCTAGAGCGAAAAGGAGCTTAATTCATGACCACCCCCCCAAAAATTGAAAATTCCTTCCAAATCTTGAAAAAATGTAAATTTTTATATGAAAAACTTGTTTTGCTCATATCTCCTAAACTATGCGTCCTAGAGCGAAAAGGAGCTTAATTCATGACCACCCCCCAAAAATTGAAAATTCCATCAAAATCCTAAAGAACATGACATTTTTATATGAAAACTTGTTTTGCTCATATCTCCTAAACTATGCGTCCTAGAGCGAAAAGGAGCTTAATTCATGACCACCCCCAAAAAATCGAAAATTCCATCCAAATTCTGAAAAAATGGAAATTTTTAGATGAAAAACTTGTTTTGCTCATATCTCCTAAACAATGCGTCCTAGAGCGAAAAGGAGCTTAATTCATGACCACCCCCCAAAAATTGAAAATTCCATCAAAATCCTAAAGAACATGACATTTTTATATGAAAAACTTGTTTTGCTCATATCTCCTAAACTATGCGTCCTACAGCGAAAAGGAGCTTAATTCATGACCACCCTCAAAAAATCGAAAAATCCTTCAAAATCCTGAAAAAATTGAAATTTTTATATGAAAACTTGTTTTGCTCATATCTCCTAAACAATGCGTCCTAGAGCGAAGAGGAGCTTAATTCATGACCACCTCCAAAAAATCGAAAATTCCATCCAAATTCTGAAAAAATGGAAATTTTTATATGAAAAACTTGTATTGCTCATATCTCCTAAACTATGCGTCCTAGAGCGAAAAGGAGCTTAATTCATGACCACCCCCCAAAAATCGAAAATTCCTTCCAAATCTTGAAAAAAATTTAAATTTTAATATGAAAAACGTGTTGTGCTCATATCTCCTAAACTATGCGTCCTAAAGCGAAAAATTCCTTCCAAATCTTGAAAAAATGTAAATTTTTATATGAAAAACTTGTTTTGCTCATATCTCCTAAACTATGCGTCCTAGAGCGAAAAGGAGCTTAACTCATAACCACCCCCAAAAATTGAAAATTCCCTCAAAATCCTGAAAAAATTTAAATTTTTGTATGAAAACCTTGTTTTGCTCATATCTCCTAAACTATGCGTCCTAGAGCGAAAAGAGCTTAATTCATGACCACCCCCAAAAAATCGAAAATTCCTTCCAAATCTTGAAAAAAATTTAAATTTTAATATGAAAAACTTCTTTTGCTCATATCTCCTAAACTATGCGTCCTAAAGCGAAAAGGAGCTTAATTCATGACCACCCCCCAAAAATTGAAAATTCCATCAAAATTCTGAAAAAATGGAAATTTTTATATGAAAAACTTGTTTTGCTCATATCTCCTAAACTATGCGTCCTAGAGCGAAAAGGAGCTTAATTCATGACCACCCCCCAAAAATTGAAAATTCCATCAAAATTCTGAAAAAATGGAAATTTTTATATGAAAAACTTGTATTGCTCATAAAATTGAAAAACTTGTATTGCTCATAAAAAAAAATTGAAATTTTTATATGAAAAACTTGTTTTCCTCATATCTCCTAAACTATGCGTCCTAAAGCGAAAAGGAGCTTAATTCATGACCACCCTCAAAAAATCGAAAATTCCTTCAAAATCCTGAAAAAATTGACATTTTTATATGAAAAACTTGTTTTGCTCACATCTCCTAAACTATGCGCCCTAGAGCGAAAAGGAGCTTAATTCATGACCACCCCCAAAAAATCGAAAATTCTCTCCAAATCCTGCAAAAATTTAAATTTTTATATGAAAAACTTGTTTTGCTCATATCTCCTAAACTATGCGTCCTAGAGCGAAAAGGAGCTTAATTCATGACCACCCCCAAAAAATTGAAAATTCCATCAAAGTCCTGAAAAAAATTAAATTTTTATATGAAAAACTTGTTTTGCTCACATCTCCTAAACTATGCGTCCTAGAGCGAAAAGGAGCTTAATTCATGACCACCCCCAAAAAATCGAAAATTCTCTCAAAATCCTGCAAAAATTTAAATTTTTATATGAAAAACTTGTTTTGCTCATATCTCCTAAACTATGCGTCCTAAAGCGAAAAGGAGCTTAATTCATGACCACCCTCAAAAAATCGAAAATTCCTTCAAAATCCTGAAAAAATTGAAATTTTTATATGAAAAACTTGTTTTGCTCACATCTCCTAAACTATGCGTCCTAGAGCGAAAAGGAGCTTAATTCATGACCACCCCCAAAAAATCGAAAATTCTCTCAAAATCCTGCAAAAATTGAAATTTTTATATGAAAAACTTGTTTTGCTCATATCTCCTAAACTATGCGTCCTAGAGCGAAAAGGAGCTTAATTCATGACCACCCCCAAAAAATCGAAAGTTATCTCAAAATCCTGCAAAAATTGAAATTTTTATATGAAAAACTTGTTTTGCTCATATCTCCTAAACTATGCGTCCTAGAGCGAAAAGGAGCTTAATTCATGACCACCCCCAAAAAATCGAAAATTCCATCCAAATTCTGAAAAAATGGAAATTTTTATATGAAAAACTTGTTTTGCTCATATCTCCTAAACTATGCGTCCTAGAGCGAAAAGGAGCTTAATTCATGACCACCCCCAAAAAATTGAAAATTCCTTCCAAATCTTGAAAAAAATTTAAATTTTTATATGAAAAACTTGTTTTGCTCATATCTCCTAAACTATGCGTCCTAGAGCGAAAAGGAGCTTAATTCATGACCACCCCCAAAAAATCGAAAATTCTCTCAAAATCCTGCAAAAATTGAAATTTTTTTATGAAAAACTTGTTTTGCTCATATCTCCTAAACTATGCGTCCTAGCGCGAAAAGGAGCTTAATTCATGACCACCCCCAAAAAATTGAAAATTCCTTCCAAATCTTGAAAAAAATTTAAATTTTAATATGAAAAACTTGTTTTGCTCGTATCTCCTAAACTATGCGTCCTAATGCGAAAAGGAGCTTAATTCATGACCACCCTCAAAAAATCGAAAATTCCTTCAAAATCCTGAAAAAATTTAAATTTTTATATGAAAAACTTGTTTTGCTCATATCTCCTAAACTATGCGTCCTAGAGCGAAAAGGAGCTTAATTCATGACCACCCCCCAAAAATTGGAAATTCCATCAAAATCCTAAAGAAAATGACATTTTTATATGAAAAACTTGTTTTGCTCATATCTCCTAAACTATGCGTCCTAGAGCGAACAGGAGCTTAATTCATGACCACCCCCCCCAAAAATTGAAAGTTCCTTCCAAATCTTGAAAAAATTAAATTTTTATATGAAAAACTTGTTTTGCTCACATCTCCTAAACTATGCGTCCTAGAGCGAAAAGGAGCTTAATTCATGACCACCCCCAAAAAATTGAAAATTCTCTCAAAATCCTGCAAAAATTGAAATTTTTATATGAAAAATTTGTTTTGCTCATATCTCCTAAACTATGCGTCCTAGAGCGAAAAGGAGCTTAATTCATGACCACCCCCAAAAAATCGAAAATTATCTCAAAATCCTGTAAAAATTTAAATTTTTATATGAAAAACTTGTTTTGCTCATATCTCCTAAACTATGCGTCCTAGAGCGAAAAGGAGCTTAATTCATGACCACCCCCCCAAAAATTGAAAATTCCTTCCAAATCTTGAAAAAAATTTAAAACCACCCCCAAAAAATCGAAAATTCTCTCAAAATCCTGCAAAAATTGAAATTTTTATATGAAAAACTTGTTTTGCTCATGCGTCCTAGAGCGAAAAGGAGCTTAATTCATGACCACCCCCAAAAAATTTAAAATTCCTTCCAAATCTTGAAAAAAAATTAAATTTTAATATGAAAAACTTGTTTTGCTCATATCTCCTAAACTATGCGCCCTAAAGCGAAAAGGAGCTTAATTCATGACCATCCTCAAAAAATCGAAAATTCTCTCAAAATCCTGCAAAAATTTAAATTTTTATATGAAAAACTTGTTTTGCTCATATCTCCTAAACTATGCGTCCTAGAGCGAAAAGGAGCTTAATTCATGACCACCCCCAAAAAATCGAAAATTCTCTCAAAATCCTGCAAAATTGAAATTTTTATATGAAAAACTTGTTTTGTTCATATCTCCTAAACTATGCGTCCTAGAGCGAAAAGGAGCTTAATTCATGACCACCCCCAAAAAATCGAAAATTCCATCCAAATTCTGAAAAAATGGAAATTTTTATATGAAAAACTTGTTTTGCTCATATCTCCTAAACTATGCGTCCTAGAGCGAAAAGGAGCTTAATTCATGACCACCCCCAAAAAATCGAAAATTCTCTCAAAATCCTGCCAAAATTGAAATTTTTATATGAAAAACTTGTTTTGCTCATATCTCCTAAACTATGCGTCCTAGCGCGAAAAGGAGCTTAATTCATGACCACCCCCAAAAAATTGAAAATTCCATCAAAATCCTAAAGAAAATGACATTTTTATATGAAAAACTTGTTTTGCTCATATCTCCTAAACTATGCGTCCTAGAGCGAAAAGGAGCTTAATTCATGACCACCCCCCCAAAAATTGAAAGTTCCTTCCAAATCTTGAAAAAATGTAAATTTGTATATGAAAAACTTGTTTTGCTCATATCTCCTAAACTATGCGTCCTAGAGCGAAAAGGAGCTTAATTCATGACCACCCCCAAAAAATCGCAAATTCTCTCAAAATCCTGCAAAAATTGAAATTTTTATATGAAAAATTTGTTTTGCTCATATCTCCTAAACTATGCGTCCTAGAGCGAAAAGGAGCTTAATTCATGACCACCCCCAAAAAATCGAAAATTATCTCAAAATCCTGCAAAAATTTAAATTTTTATATGAAAAACTTGTTTTGCTCATATCTCCTAAACTATGCGTCCTAGAGCGAAAAGGAGCTTAATTCATGACCACCCCCCCAAAAATTGAAAATTCCTTCCAAATCTTGAAAAAAATTTAAAACCACCCCCAAAAAATCGAAAATTCTCTCAAAATCCTGCAAAAATTGAAATTTTTATATGAAAAACTTGTTTTGCTCATGCGTCCTAGAGCGAAAAGGAGCTTAATTCATGACCACCCCCAAAAAATTTAAAATTCCTTCCAAATCTTGAAAAAAATTTAAATTTTAATATGAAAAACTTGTTTTGCTCATATCTCCTAAACTATGCGCCCTAAAGCGAAAAGGAGCTTAATTCATGACCACCCCCAGAAAATCGAAAATTCTCTCAAAATCCTGAAAAAATTTAAATTTTTGTATGAAAAACTTGTTTTGCTCATATCTCCTAAACTATGCGTCCTAGCGCGAAAAGGAGCTTAATTCATGACCACCCCCAAAAAATTGAAAATTCCTTCCAAATCTTGAAAAAAATTTAAATTTTAATATGAAAAACTTGTTTTGCTCGTATCTCCTAAACTATGCGTCCTAATGCGAAAAGGAGCTTAATTCATGACCACCCCCAAAAAATCGAAAATTCTCTCAAAATCCTGAAAAAATTGAAATTTTTGTATGAAAAACTTGTTTTGCTCATATCTCCTAAACTATGCGTCCTAGAGCGAAAAGGAGCTTAATTCATGACCACCCCCAAAAAATCGAAAATTCTCTCAAAATCCTGCAAAATTGAAATTTTTATATGAAAAACTTGTTTTGCTCATATCTCCTAAACTATGCGTCCTAGAGCGAAAAGGAGCTTAATTCATGACCACCCCCAAAAAATCGAAAATTCCATCCAAATTCTGAAAAAATGGAAATTTGTATATGAAAAACTTGTTTTGCTCATATCTCCTAAACTATGCGTCCTAGAGCGAAAAGGAGCTTAATTCATGACCACCCCCAAAAAATCGAAAATTCTCTCAAAATCCTGCAAAAATTGAAATTTTTATATGAAAAACTTGTTTTGCTCATATCTCCTAAACTATGCGTCCTAGCGCGAAAAGGAGCTTAATTCATGACCACCCCCAAAAAATTGAAAATTCCTTCCAAATCTTGAAAAAAATTTAAATTTTAATATGAAAAACTTGTTTTGCTCGTATCTCCTAAACTATGCGTCCTAATGCGAAAAGGAGCTTAATTCATGACCACCCTCAAAAATCGAAAATTCCTTCAAAATCCCGAAAAAATTTAAATTTTTATATGAAAAACTTGTTTTGCTCATATCTCCTAAACTATGCGTCCTAGAGCGAAAAGGAGCTTAATTCATGACCACCCCCCAAAAATTGAAAATTCCATCAAAATCCTAAAGAAAATGACATTTTTATATGAAAAACTTGTTTTGCTCATATCTCCTAAACTATGCGTCCTAGAGCGAAAAGGAGCTTAATTCATGACCACCCCCCCAAAAATTGAAAGTTCCTTCCAAATCTTATAAAAATGTAAATTTGTATATGAAAAACTTGTTTTGCTCATATCTCCTAAACTATGCGTCCTAGAGCGAAAAGGAGCTTAATTCATAACCACCCCCCAAAAATTGAAAATTCCATCAAAGTCCTGAAAAAAAAATTAAATTTTTATATGAAAAACTTGTTTTGCTCACATCTCCTAAACTATGCGTCCTAGAGCGAAAAGGAGCTTAATTCATGACCACCCCCAAAAAATCGCAAATTCTCTCAAAATCCTGCAAAAATTGAAATTTTTATATGAAAAATTTGTTTTGCTCATATCTCCTAAACTATGCGTCCTAGAGCGAAAAGGAGCTTAATTCATGACCACCCCCAAAAAATCGAAAATTATCTCAAAATCCTGCAAAAATTGAAATTTTTATATGAAAAACTTGTTTTGCTCATATCTCCTAAACTATGCGTCCTAGAGCGAAAAGGAGCTTAATTCATGACCACCACCCCAAAAATTGAAAATTCCTTCCAAATCTTGAAAAAAATTTAAAACCACCCCCAAAAAATCGAAAATTCTCTCAAAATCCTGCAAAAATTGAAATTTTTATATGAAAAACTTGTTTTGCTCATGCGTCCTAGAGCGAAAAGGAGCTTAATTCATGACCACCCCCAAAAAATTTAAAATTCCTTCCAAATCTTGAAAAAAATTTAAATTTTAATATGAAAAACTTGTTTTGCTCATATCTCCTAAACTATGCGCCCTAAAGCGAAAAGGAGCTTAATTCATGACCACCCCCAAAAAATCGAAAATTCTCTCAAAATCCTGAAAAAATTGAAATTTTTGTATGAAAAACTTGTTTTGCTCATATCTCCTAAACTATGCGTCCTAGCGCGAAAAGGAGCTTAATTCATGACCACCCCCAAAAAATCGAAAATTCTCTCAAAATCCTGCAAAATTGAAATTTTGATATGAAAAACTTGTTTTGCTCATATCTCCTAAACTATGCGTCCTAGAGCGAAAAGGAGCTTAATTCATGACCACCCCCAAAAAATCGATAATTCCATCCAAATTCTGAAAAAATGGAAATTTGTATATGAAAAACTTGTTTTGCTCATATCTCCTAAACTATGCGTCCTAGAGCGAAAAGGAGCTTAATTCATGACCACCCCCAAAAAATCGAAAATTCTCTCAAAATCCTGCAAAAATTGAAATTTTTATATGAAAAACTTGTTTTGCTCATATCTCCTAAACTATGCGTCCTAGCGCGAAAAGGAGCTTAATTCATGACCACCCCCAAAAAATTGAAAATTCCTTCCAAATCTTGAAAAAAATTTAAATTTTAATATGAAAAACTTGTTTTGCTCATATCTCCTAAACTATGCGCCCTAAAGCGAAAAGGAGCTTAATTCATGACCACCCCCAAAAAATCGAAAATTCTCTCAAAATCCTGCAAAAATTGAAATTTTTATATGAAAAACTTGTTTTGTTCATATCTCCTAAACTATGCGTCCTAGAGCGAAAAGGAGCTTAATTCATGACCACCCACAAAAAATCGAAAATTCCATCCAAATTCTGAAAAAATGGAAATTTTTATATGAAAAACTTGTTTTGCTCATGCGTCCTAGAGCGAAAAGGAGCTTAATTCATGACCACCCCCAAAAAATCGAAAATTCCATCCAAATTCTAAAAAAATGGAAATTTTTATATGAAAAACTTGTTTTGCTCAAATCTCCTAAACTATGCGTCCTAGAGCGAAAAGGAGCTTAATTCATGACCACCCCCCAAAAATTGAAAATTCCATCAAAATCCTAAAGAACATGACATTTTTATATGAAAAACTTGTTTTGCTCATATCTCCTAAACTATGCGTCCTACAGCGAAAAGGAGCTTAATTCATGACCACCCTCAAAAAATCGAAAAATCCTTCAAAATCCTGAAAAAATTGAAATTTTTATATGAAAACTTGTTTTGCTCATATCTCCTAAACAATGCGTCCTAGAGCGAAGAGGAGCTTAATTCATGACCACCTCCAAAAAATCGAAAATTCCATCCAAATTCTGAAAAAATGGAAATTTGTATATGAAAAACTTGTTTTGCTCATATCTCCTAAACTATGCGTCCTAGAGCGTAAAGGAGCTTAATTCATGACCACCCCCCAAAAATTGAAAATTCCATCAAAATACTGAAAAAATGGAAATTTTTATATGAAAAACTTGTATTGCTCATATCTCCTAAACTATGCGTCCTAGAGCGAAAAGGAGCTTAATTCATGACCACCCCCCAAAAATTGAAAATTCTCTCAAAATCCTGCAAAAATTGAAATTTTTATATGAAAAACTTGTTTTGCTCATATCTCCTAAACTATGCGTCCTAGAGCGAAAAGGAGCTTAATTCATGACCACCCACAAAAATTGAAAATTCTCTTAAAATCCTGCAAAAATTGAAATTTTTATATGAAAAACTTGTTTTGCTCATATCTCCTAAACTATGCGTCCTAGAGCGAAAAGGAGCTTAATTCATGACCACCCCCCAAAAATTGAAAATTCCATCAAAATTCTGAAAAAATGGAAATTTTTATATGAAAAACTTGTATTGCTCATATCTCCTAAACTATGCGTCCTAGAGCGAAAAGGAGCTTAATTCATGACCACCCCCAAAAAATCGAAAATTCCATCCAAATTCTGAAAAAATGGAAATTTTTATATGAAAAACTTGTTTTGCTCATGCGTCCTAGAGCGAAAAGGAGCTTAATTCAAGACCACCCCCAAAAAATCGAAAATTCCATCCAAATTCTGAAAAAATGGAAATTTTTATATGAAAAACTTGTTTTGCTCATGCGTCCTAGAGCGAAAAGGAGCTTAATTCATGACCACCCCCAAAAAATCGAAAATTCCATCCAAATTCTGAAAAAATGGAAATTTTTATATGAAAAACTTGTTTTGCTCATATCTCCTAAACTATGCGTCCTAGAGCGAAAAGGAGCTTAATTCATGACCACCCCCAAAAAATCGAAAATTCTCTCAAAATCCTGCAAAAATTTAAATTTTTATATGAAAAACTTGTTTTGCTCATATCTCCTAAACTATGCGTCCTAGAGCGAAAAGGAGCTTAATTCATGACCACCCCCAAAAAATTGAAAATTCCATCAAAATTCTGAAAAAATGGAAATTTTTATATGAAAAACTTGTATTGCTCATATCTCCTAAACTATGCGTCCTAGAGCGAAAAGGAGCTTAATTCATGACCACCCCCCAAAAAATGAAAATTCCATCAAAATCCTAAAGAAAATGACATTTTGATATGAAAATCTTGTTTTGCTCATATCTCCTAAACTATGCGTCCCAAAGCGAAAAGGAGCTTAATTCATGACCACCCTCAAAAAATCGAAAATTCCTTCAAAATCCTGAAAAAATGGAAATTTTTATATGAAAAACTTGTTTTGCTCATATCTCCTAAACTATGCGTCCTAGAGCGAAAAGGAGCTTAATTCATGACCACCCCCAAAAAATCGAAAATTCTCTCAAAATCCTGCAAAAATTGAAATTTTTATATGAAAAACTTGTTTTGCTCATACCTCCTAAACTATGCGTCCTAGAGCGAAAAGGAGCTTAATTCATCACCACCCCCCCAAAAATTGAAAATTCCTTCCAAATCTTGAAAAATGTAAATTTTTATATGAAAAACTTGTTTTGCTCATATCTCCTAAACTATGCGTCCTAGAGCGAAAAGGAGCTTAATTCATGACCACCCCCAAAAAATCGAAAATTCCATCCAAATTCTGAAAAAATGGAAATTTTTATATGAAAAACTTGATTTGCTCATATCTCCTAAACTATGCGTCCTAGAGCGAAAAGGAGCTTAATTCATGACCACCCCCAAAAAATCGAAAATTCCATCCAAATTCTGAAAAAATGGAAATTTTTATATGAAAAACTTGTTTTGCTCATATCTCCTAAACTATGCGTCCTAGAGCGAAAAGGAGCTTAATTCATGACCACCCCCAAAAAATCGAAAATTCCTTCCAAATCTTGAAAAAAATTTAAATTTTAATATAAAAAACTTGTTTTGCTCATATCTCCTAAACTATGCGTCCTAGAGCGAAAAGGAGCTTAATTCATGACCACCCCCAAAAAAATCGAAAATTCCATCCAAATTCTGAAAAAATGGAAATTTTTATATGAAAAACTTGTTTTGCTCATATCTCCTAAACTATGTGTCCTAGAGCGAAAAGGAGCTTAATTCGTGACTACCCCCAAAAAATCGAAAATTCCATCCAAATTCTGAAAAAATGGAAATTTTTAGATGAAAAACTTGTTTTGCTCATATCTCCTAAACTATGCGTCCTAGAGCGAAAAGGAGCTTAATTCATGACCACCCCCAAAAAATCGAAAATTCCATCCAAATTCTGAAAAAATGGAACTTTTTATATGAAAAACTTGTTTTGCTCATATCTCCTAAACTATGCGTCCTAGAGCGAAAAGGAGCTTAATTCATGACCACCCCCAAAAAATCGAAAATTCCATCCAAATTCTGAAAAAATGGAAATTTTTATATGAAAAACTTGTTTTGCTCATATGTCCTAAACTATGCGTCCTAGAGCGAAAAGGAGCTTAATTCATGACCACCCCCCAAAAATTGAAAATTCCATCAAAATTCTGAAAAAATGGAAATTTTTATATGAAAAACTTGTTTTGCTCATATCTCCTAAACTATGCGTCCTAGAGCGAAAAGGAGCTTAATTCATGACCACCCCCAAAAAATTGAAAATTCCATCAAAATTCTGAAAAAATGGAAATTTTTATATGAAAAACTTGTATTGCTCATATCTCCTAAACTATGCGTCCTAGAGCGAAAAGGAGCTTAATTCATGACCACCCCCCAAAAAATGAAAATTCCATCAAAATCCTAAAGAAAATGACATTTTGATATGAAAATCTTGTTTTGCTCATATCTCCTAAACTATGCGTCCTAAAGCGAAAAGGAGCTTAATTCATGACCACCTCCAAAAAATCGAAAATTCCATCAAAATTCTGAAAAAATGGAAATTTTTATATGAAAAACTTGTATTGCTCATATGTCCTAAACTATGCGTCCTAGAGCGAAAAGGAGCTTAATTCATGACCACCCCCCAAAAATTGAAAATTCTCTCAAAATCCTGCAAAAATTTAAATTTTTATATGAAAAACTTGTTTTGCTCATATCTCCTAAACTATGCGTCCTAGAGCGAAAAGGAGCTTAATTCATGACCACCCACAAAAATTGAAAATTCTCTCAAAATCCTGCAAAAATTGAAATTTTTATATGAAAAACTTGTATTGCTCATATCTCCTAAACTATGCGTCCTAGAGCGAAAAGGAGCTTAATTCATGACCACCCCCAAAAAATCGAAAATTCCATCCAAATTCTGAAAAAATGGAAATTTTTATATGAAAAACTTGTTTTGCTCATATCTCCTAAACTATGCGTCCTAGAGCGAAAAGGAGCTTAATTCATGACCACCCCCCAAAAAATGAAAATTCCATCAAAATCCTAAAGAAAATGACATTTTGATATGAAAATCTTGTTTTGCTCATATCTCCTAAACTATGCGTCCTAAAGCGAAAAGGAGCTTAATTCATGACCACCTCCAAAAAATCGAAAATTCCATCAAAATTCTGAAAAAATGGAAATTTTTATATGAAAAACTTGTTTTGCTCATATCTCCTAAACTATGCGTCCTAGAGCGAAAAGGAGCTTAATTCATGACCACCCACAAAAATTGAAAATTCTCTCAAAATCCTGCAAAAATTGAAATTTTTATATGAAAAACTTGTTTTGCTCATATCTCCTAAACTATGCGTCCTAGAGCGAAAAGGAGCTTAATTCATGACCACCCCCCAAAAATTGAAAATTCCATCAAAATTCTGAAAAAATGGAAATTTTTATATGAAAAACTTGTATTGCTCATATCTCCTAAACTATGCGTCCTAGAGCGAAAAGGAGCTTAATTCATGACCACCCCCAAAAAATCGAAAATTCCATCCAAATTCTGAAAAAATGGAAATTTTTATATGAAAAACTTGTTTTGCTCATGCGTCCTAGAGCGAAAAGGAGCTTAATTCAAGACCACCCCCAAAAAATCGAAAATTCCATCCAAATTCTGAAAAAATGGAAATTTTTATATGAAAAACTTGTTTTGCTCATGCGTCCTAGAGCGAAAAGGAGCTTAATTCATGACCACCCCCAAAAAATCGAAAATTCCATCCAAATTCTGAAAAAATGGAAATTTTTATATGAAAAACTTGTTTTGCTCATATCTCCTAAACTATGCGTCCTAGAGCGAAAAGGAGCTTAATTCATGACCACCCCCAAAAAATTGAAAATTCCATCAAAATTCTGAAAAAATGGAAATTTTTATATGAAAAACTTGTATTGCTCATATCTCCTAAACTATGCGTCCTAGAGCGAAAAGGAGCTTAATTCATGACCACCCCCAAAAAATCGAAAATTCTCTCAAAATCCTGCAAACATTTAAATTTTTATATGAAAAACTTGTTTTGCTCATATCTCCTAAACTATGCGTCCTAGAGCGAAAAGGAGCTTAATTCATGACCACCCCCAAAAAATCGAAAATTCTCTCAAAGTCCTGCAAACATTTAAATTTTTATATGAAAAACTTGTTTTGCTCATATCTCCTAAACTATGCGTCCTAGAGCGAAAAGGAGCTTAATTCATGACCACCCCCAAAAAATTTAAAATTCCATCAAAATTCTGAAAAAATGGAAATTTTTATATGAAAAACTTGTATTGCTCATATCTCCTAAACTATGCGTCCTAGAGCGAAAAGGAGCTTAATTCATGACCACCCCCCAAAAAATGAAAATTCCATCAAAATCCTAAAGAAAATGACATTTTGATATGAAAATCTTGTTTTGCTCATATCTCCTAAACTATGCGTCCCAAAGCGAAAAGGAGCTTAATTCATGACCACCCTCAAAAAATCGAAAATTCCTTCAAAATCCTGAAAAAATGGAAATTTTTATATGAAAAACTTGTTTTGCTCATATCTCCTAAACTATGCGTCCTAGAGCGAAAAGGAGCTTAATTCATGACCACCCCCAAAAAATCGAAAATTCTCTCAAAATCCTGCAAACATTTAAATTTTTATATGAAAAACTTGTTTTGCTCATATCTCCTAAACTATGCGTCCTAGAGCGAAAAGGAGCTTAATTCATGACCACCCCCAAAAAATTGAAAATTCCATCAAAATTCTGAAAAAATGGAAATTTTTATATGAAAAACTTGTATTGCTCATATCTCCTAAACTATGCGTCCTAGAGCGAAAAGGAGCTTAATTCATGACCACCCCCCAAAAAATGAAAATTCCATCAAAATCCTAAAGAAAATGACATTTTGATATGAAAATCTTGTTTTGCTCATATCTCCTAAACTATGCGTCCCAAAGCGAAAAGGAGCTTAATTCATGACCACCCTCAAAAAATCGAAAATTCCTTCAAAATCCTGAAAAAATGGAAATTTTTATATGAAAAACTTGTTTTGCTCATATCTCCTAAACTATGCGTCCTAGAGCGAAAAGGAGCTTAATTCATGACCACCCCCAAAAAATCGAAAATTCTCTCAAAATCCTGCAAAAATTTAAATTTTTATATGAAAAACTTGTTTTGCTCATATCTCCTAAACTATGCGTCCTAGAGCGAAAAGGAGCTTAATTCATGACCACCCCCCAAAAATTGAAAATTCTCTCAAAATCCTGCAAAAATTGAAATTTTTATATGAAAAACTTGTTTTGCTCATACCTCCTAAACTATGCGTCCTAGAGCGAAAAGGAGCTTAATTCATCACCACCCCCCCAAAAATTGAAAATTCCTTCCAAATCTTGAAAAATGTAAATTTTTATATGAAAAACTTGTTTTGCTCATATCTCCTAAACTATGCGTCCTAGAGCGAAAAGGAGCTTAATTCATGACCACCCCCAAAAAATCGAAAATTCCATCCAAATTCTGAAAAAATGGAAATTTTTATATGAAAAACTTGATTTGCTCATATCTCCTAAACTATGCGTCCTAGAGCGAAAAGGAGCTTAATTCATGACCACCCCCAAAAAATCGAAAATTCCATCCAAATTCTGAAAAAATGGAAATTTTTATATGAAAAACTTGTTTTGCTCATATCTCCTAAACTATGCGTCCTAGAGCGAAAAGGAGCTTAATTCATGACCACCCCCAAAAAATCGAAAATTCCTTCCAAATCTTGAAAAAAATTTCAATTTTAATATGAAAAACTTGTTTTGCTCATATCTCCTAAACTATGCGTCCTAGAGCGAAAAGGAGCTTAATTCATGACCACCCCCAAAAAAATCGAAAATTCCATCCAAATTCTGAAAAAATGGAAATTTTTATATGAAAAACTTGTTTTGCTCATATCTCCTAAACTATGCGTCCTAGAGCGAAAAGGAGCTTAATTCATGACCACCCCCAAAAAATCGAAAATTCCATCCAAATTCTGAAAAAATGGAAATTTTTATATGAAAAACTTGCTTTGCTCATATCTCCTAAACTATGCGTCCTAGAGCGAAAAGGAGCTTAATTCATGACCACCCCCTAAAAATCGAAAATTCTCTCAAAATCCTGCAAAAATTGAAATTTTTATATGAAAAACTTGTTTTGCTCACATCTCCTAAACTATGCGCCCTAGAGCGAAAAGGAGCTTAATTCATGACCACCCCCAAAAAATCGAAAATTCTCTCCAAATCCTGCAAAAATTGAAATTTTTATATGAAAAACTTGTTTTGCTCATATCTCCTAAACTATGCGTCCTAGAGCGAAAAGGAGCTTAATTCATGACAACCCCCCCAAAAATTGAAAATTCCTTCCAAATCTTGAAAAAATGTAAATTTTTATATGAAAAACTTGTTTTGCTCATATCTCCTAAACTATGCGTCCTAGAGCGAAAAGGAGCTTAATTCATGACCACCCCCAAAAATCGAAAATTCCATCCAAATTCTGAAAAATGGAAATTTTTATATGAAAAACTTGTTTTGCTCATATCTCCTAAACTATGCGTCCTAGAGCGAAAAAGAGCTTAATTCATGACCACCCCCAAAAAATCGAAAATTCCATCCAAATTCTGAAAAAATGGAAATTTTTATATGAAAAACTTGTTTCGCTCATATCTCCTAAACTATGCGTCCTAGAGCGAAAAGGAGCTTAATTCATGACCACCCCCTAAAAATCGAAAATTCTCTCAAAATCCTGCAAAAATTGAAATTTTTATATGAAAAACTTGTTTTGCTCATATCTCCTAAACTATGCGTCCTAGAGCGAAAAGGAGATTAATTCATGACCACCCCCAAAAAATCGAAAGTTATCTCAAAATCCTGCAAAAATTGAAATTTTTATATGAAAAACTTGTTTTGCTCATATCTCCTAAACTATGCGTCCTAGAGCGAAAAGGAGCTTAATTCATGACAACCCCCCCAAAAATTGAAAATTCCTTCCAAATTTTGAAAAAATGTAAATTTTTATATGAAAAACTTGTTTTGCTCATATCTCCTAAACTATGCGTCCTAGAGCGAAAAGGAGCTTAATTCATGACCACCCCCAAAAAATCGAAAATTCCATCCAGATTCTGAAAAAATGGAAATTTTTATATGAAAAACTTGTTTTGCTCATATCTCCTAAACTATGCGTCCTAGAGCGAAAAGGAGCTTAATTCATGACCACCCCCAAAAAATTAAAAATTTTCTCAAAATCCTGCAAAAATTGAAATTTTTATATGAAAGACTTGTTTTGCTCATATCTCCTAAACTATGCGTCCTAGAGCGAAAAGGAACTTAATTCATGACCACCCCCCCAAAAATTGAAAATTCCATCAAAATCCTAAAGAAAATGACATTTTTATATGAAAAACTTGTTTTGCTCATATCTCCTAAACTATGCGTCCTAAAGCGAAAAGGAGCTTAATTCATGACCACCCTCAAAAAATCGAAAATTCCTTCAAAATCCTGAAAAAATTGAAATTTTTATATGAAAAACTTGTTTTGCTCATATCTCCTAAACTATGCGTCCTAGAGCGAAAAGGAGGTTAATTCATGACCACCCCCCAAAAATTGAAAATTCCATCAAAGTCCTAGAGCGAAAAGGAGCTTAATTTATGACCACCCCCCCAAAAATTGAAAATTCCTTCCAAATCTTGAAAAAATGTAAATTTTTATATGAAAAACTTGTTTTGCTCATATCTCCTAAACTATGCGTCCTAGAGCGAAAAGGAGCTTAATTCATAACCACCCCCCAAAAATTGAAAATTCCATCAAAGTCCTAAAAAAATTTAAATTTTTATATGAAAAGCTTGTTTTGCTCATATCTCCTAAACTATGCGTCCTAGAGCGAAAAGGAGCTTAATTCATGACAACCCCCCCAAAAATTGAAAATTCCTTCCAAATCTTGAAAAAATGTAAATTTTTATATGAAAAACTTGTTTTGCTCATATCTCCTAAACTATGCGTCCTAGAGCGAAAAGGAGCTTAATTCATGACCACCCCCAAAAAATCGAAAATTCCATCCAAATTCTGAAAAAATGAAAATTTTTATATGAAAAACTTGTTTTGCTCATATCTCCTAAACTATGCGTCCTAGAGCGAAAAGGAGCTTAATTCATGACCACCCCCAAAAAACTAAAAATTTTCTCAAAATCCTGCAAAAATTGAAATTTTTATATGAAAAACTTGTTTTGCTCATATCTCCTAAACTATGCGTCCTAGAGCGAAAAGGAACTTAATTCATGACCACCCCCCCAAAAATTGAAAATTCCATCAAAATCCTAAAGAAAATGACATTTTTATATGAAAAACTTGTTTTGCTCATATCTCCTAAACTATGCGTCCTAAAGCGAAAAGGAGCTTAATTCATGACCACCCTCAAAAAATCGAAAATTCCTTCAAAATCCTGAAAAAATTGAAATTTTTATATGAAAAACTTGTTTTGCTCATATCTCCTAAACTATGCGTCCTAGAGCGAAAAGGAGGTTAATTCATGACCACCCCCCAAAAATTGAAAATTCCATCAAAGTCCTAGAGCGAAAAGGAGCTTAATTTATGACCACCCCCCCAAAAATTGAAAATTCCTTCCAAATCTTGAAAAAATGTAAATTTTTATATGAAAAACTTGTTTTGCTCATATCTCCTAAACTATGCGTCCTAGAGCGAAAAGGAGCTTAATTCATGACCACCCCCAAAAAATCGAAAATTCTCTCAAAATCCTGCAAAAATTGAAATTTTTATATGAAAAACTTGTTTTACTCATATCTCCTAAATATGCGTCCTAGAGCGAAAAGGAGCTTAATTCATGACCACCCCCCCCAAAATTGAAAATTCCTTCCAAATTTTGAAAAAATGTAAATTTTTATATGAAAAACTTGTTTTGCTCATATCTCCTAAACTATGCGTCCTAGAGCGAAAAGGAGCTTAATTCATGACCACCCCCCCAAAAATTGAAAATTCCATCAAAGTCCTGAAAAAATTTAAATTTTTATATGAAAAACTTGTTTTGCTCATATCTCCTAACTATGCGTCCTAGAGCGAAAAGGAGCTTAATTCATGACCACCCCCCCAAAAATTGAAAATTCCTTCCAAATTTTGAAAAAATTTAAATTTTTATATGAAAAACTTGTTTTGCTCATATCTCCTAACTATGCGCCTTGAGCGAAAAGGAGCTAAATTCATGACCACCCCTCCAAAAATTGAAAATTCCTTCCAAATTTTGAAAAAATGTAAATTTTTATATGAAAAACTTGTTTTGCTCATATCTCCTAAACTATGCGTCCTAGAGCGAAAAGGAGCTTAATTCATGACCACCCCCAAAAAATCGGAAATTCCATCCAAATTCTGAAAAAATGAAAATTTTTAGATGAAAAACTTGTTTTGCTCATATCTCCTAAACTATGCGTCCTAGAGCGAAAAGGAGCTTAATTCATGACCACCCCCAAAAAATTCTCTCAAAATCCTGCAAAAATTTAAATTTTTATATGAAAAACTTGTTTTGCTCATATCTCCTAAACTATGCGTCCTAGAGCGAAAAGGAGCTTAATTCATGACCACCCCCCCAAAAATTGAAAATTCCTTCAAAATTTTGAAAAAATGTAAATTTTTATATGAAAAACTTGTTTTGCTCATATCTCCTAAACTATGCGTCCTAGAGCGAAAAGGAGCTTAATTCATAACCACCCCCCAAAAATTTAAAATTCCATCAAAGTCCTGAAAAAATTTAAATTTTTATATGAAAAACTTGTTTTGCTCATATCTCCTAACTATGCGTCCTAGAGCGAAAAGGAGCTTAATTCATGACCACCCCCCCAAAAATTGAAAATTCCTTCCAAATTTTGAAAAAATGTAAATTTTTATATGAAAAACTTGTTTTGCTCATATCTCCTAACTATGCGCCTTGAGCGAAAAGGAGCTAAATTCATGACCACCCCTCCAAAAATTGAAAATTCCTTCCAAATTTTGAAAAAATGTAAATTTTTATATGAAAAACTTGTTTTGCTCATATCTCCTAAACTATGCGTCCTAGAGCGAAAAGGAGCTTAATTCATGACCACCCCCAAAAAATCGGAAATTCCATCCAAATTCTGAAAAAATGAAAATTTTTAGATGAAAAACTTGTTTTGCTCATATCTCCTAAACTATGCGTCCTAGAGCGAAAAGGAGCTTAATTCATGACCACCCCCAAAAAATGGGAAATTCCATCCAAATTCTGAAAAAATGGAAATTTTTATATGAAAAACTTGTTTTGCTCATATCTCCTAAACTATGCGTCCTAGAGCGAAAAGGAGCTTAATTCATGACCACCCCCAAAAAATCGAAATTACATCCAAATTCTGAAAAAATGGAAATTTTTATATGAAAAACTTGTTTTGCTCATATCTCCTAAACTATGCGTCCTAGAGCGAAAAGGAGCTTAATTCATGACCACCCCCAAAATATCGAAAATTCCATCCAAATTCTGAAAAAATGAAAATTTTTATATGAAAAGCTTGTTTTGCTCATATCTCCTAAACTATGCGTCCTAGAGCGAAAAGGAGCTTAATTCATGACCACCCCCAAAAAATCGAAAATTCTCTCAAAATCCTGCAAAAATTGAAATTTTTATATGAAAAACTTGTTTTGCTCATATCTCCTAAACTATGCGTCCTAGAGCGAAAAGGAGCTTAATTCATGACCACCCCCCCAAAAATTGAAAATTCCTTCCAAATTTTGAAAAAATGTAAATTTTTATATGAAAAACTTGTTTTGCTCATATCTCCTAAACTATGCGTCCTAGAGCGAAAAGGAGCTTAATTCATAACCACCCCCCAAAAATTTAAAATTCCATCAAAGTCCTGAAAAAATTTAAATTTTTATATGAAAAACTTGTTTTGCTCATATCTCCTAAACTATGCGTCCTAGAGCGAAAAGGAGCTTAATTCATGTCCACCCCCACAAAAATTGAAAATTCCTTCCAAATCTTGAAAAAAATTTAAATTTTAATATGAAAAACTTGTTTTGCTCATATCTCTTAAACTATGCGTCCTAGAGCGAAAAGGAGCTAAATTCATGACCACCACCTCAAAAATTGAAAATTCCTTCCAAATCTTGAAAAAATGTAAATTTTTATATGAAAAACTTGTTTTGCTCATATCTCCTAAACTATGCGTCCTAGAGCGAAAAGGAGCTTAATTCATGACCACCCCCCCCAAAAATTGAAAATTCCTTCCAAATTTTGAAAAAATGTAAATTTTTATATGAAAAACTTGTTTTGCTCATATCTCCTAAACTATGCGTCCTAGAGCGAAAAGGAGCTTAATTCATAACCACCCCCCAAAAATTTAAAATTCCATCAAAGTCCTGAAAAAATTTAAATTTTTATATGAAAAACTTGTTTTGCTCATATCTCCTAACTATGCGTCCTAGAGCGAAAAGGAGCTTAATTCATGACCACCCCCAAAAAATCGAAAATTCTCTCAAAATCCTGCAAAAATTTAAATTTTTATATGAAAAACTTGTTTTGCTCATATCTCCTAAACTATGCGTCGAAAACTAGAGCGAAAAGGAGCTTAATTCATGACCACCCCCCCCAAAAATTGAAAATTCCTTCCAAATTTTGAAAAAATGTAAATTTTTATATGAAAAACTTGTTTTGCTCATATCTCCTAAACTATGCGTCCTAGAGCGAAAAGGAGCTTAACTCATAACCACCCCCCAAAAATTTAAAATTCCATCAAAGTCCTGAAAAAATTTAAATTTTTATATGAAAAACTTGTTTTGCTCATATCTCCTAACTATGCGTCCTAGAGCGAAAAAGAAGCTTAATTCATGACCACCCCCAAAAAATCGAAAATTCTCTCAAAATCCTGCAAAAATTGAAATTTTTATATGAAAAACTTGTTTTGCTCATATCTCCTAAACTATGCGTCCTAGAGCGAAAAGGAGCTTAATTCATGACCACCCCCAAAAAATCGAAAATTCTCTCAAAATCCTGCAAAAATTGAAATTTTTATATGAAAAACTTGTTTTGCTCATATCTCCTAAACTATGCGTCCTAGAGCGAAAAGGAGCTTAATTCATGACCACCCCCCCCCCCCCCAAAAATTGAAAATTCTCTCAAAATCCTGCAAAAATTGAAATTTTTATATGAAAAACTTGTTTTGCTCATATCTCCTAACTATGCGTCCTAGAGCGAAAAGGAGCTTAATTCATGACCACCCCCCAAAAATTTAAAATTCCATCAAAGTCCTGAAAAAATTTAAATTTTTATATGAAAAACTTGTTTTGCTCATATCTCCTAACTATGCGTCCTAGAGCGAAAAGGAGCTTAATTCATGACCACCCCCAAAAAATCGAAAATTCTCTCAAAATCCTGCAAAAATTGAAATTTTTATATGAAAAACTTGTTTTGCTCATATCTCCTAAACTATGCGTCCTAGAGCGAAAAGGAGCTTAATTCTTGACCACCCCCCCCCCCCCCAAAAATTGAAAATTCTCTCAAAATCCTGCAAAAATTGAAATTTTTATATGAAAAACTTGTTTTGCTCATATCTCCTAACTATGCGTCCTAGAGCGAAAAGGAGCTTAATTCATGACCACCCCCCAAAAATTTAAAATTCCATCAAAGTCCTGAAAAAATTTAAATTTTTATATGAAAAACTTGTTTTGCTCATATCTCCTAAACTATGCGTCCTAGAGCGAAAAGGAGCTTAATTCATGACCACCCCCCCCCCAAAAATTGAAAATTCTCTCAAAATCCTGCAAAAATTGAAATTTTTATATGAAAAACTTGTTTTGCTCATATCTCCTAACTATGCGTCCTAGAGCGAAAAGGAGCTTAATTCATGACCACCCCCAAAAAATCGAAAATTCCATCCAAATTCTGAAAAAATGGAAATTTTTATATGAAAAACTTGTTTTGCTCATATCTCCTAAACTATGCGTCCTAGAGCGAAAAGGAGCTTAATTCATGACCACCCCCCCCAAAAATTGAAAATTCTCTCAAAATCCTGCAAAAATTGAAATTTTTATATGAAAAACTTGTTTTGCTCATATCTCCTAACTATGCGTCCTAGAGCGAAAAGGAGCTTAATTCATGACCACCCCCAAAAAATCGAAAATTCCATCCAAATTCTGAAAAAATGGAAATTTTTATATGAAAAACTTGTTTTGCTCATATCTCCTAAACTATGCGTCCTAGAGCGAAAAGGAGCTTAATTCATGACCACCCCCAAAAAATCGAAAATTCCATCCAAATTCTGAAAAAATGAAAATTTTTATATGAAAAGCTTGTTTTGCTCATATCTCTTAAACTATGCGTCCTAGAGCGAAAAGGAGCTTAATTCATGACCACCCCCAAAAAATCGAAAATTCTCTCAAAATCCTGCAAAAATTGAAATTTTTATATGAAAAACTTGTTTTGCTCATATCTCCTAAACTATGCGTCCTAGAGCGAAAAGGAGCTTAATTCATGACCACCCCCAAAAAATCGAAAATTCCATCCAAATTCTGAAAAAATGGAAATTTTTATATGAAAAACTTGTTTTGCTCATATCTCCTAAACTATGCGTCCTAGAGCGAAAAGGAGCTTAATTCATGACCACCCCCAAAAAATCGAAAATTCCATCCAAATTCTGAAAAAAATGGAAATTTTTATATGAAAAACTTGTTTTGCTCAAATCTCCTAAACTATGCGTCCTAGAGCGAAAAGGAGCTTAATTCATGACCACCCCCCAAAAATTTAAAATTCCATCAAAGTCCTGAAAAAATTTAAATTTTTATATGAAAAACTTGTTTTGCTCATATCTCCTAAACTATGCGTCCTAGAGCGAAAAGGAGCTTAATTCATGACCATCCCCAAGAAATCGAAAATTCTCTCAAAATCCTGCAAAAATTGAAATTTTTATGTGAAAAACTTGTTTTGCTCATATCTCCTAAACTATGCGTCCTAGAGCGAAAAGGAGCTTAATTCATGACCACCCCCAAAAAATCGAAAATTCTCTCAAAATCCTGCAAAAATTTAAATTTTTATATGAAAAACTTGTTTTGCTCATATCTCCTAAACTATGCGTCCTAGAGCGAAAAGGAGCTTAATTCATGACCACCCCCCCAAAAATTGAAAATTCCTTCCAAATTTTGAAAAAATGTAAATTTTTATATGAAAAACTTGTTTTGCTCATATCTCCTAAACTATGCGTCCTAGAGCGAAAAGGAGCTTAATTCATGACCACCCCCCAAAAATTTAAAATTCCATCAAAGTCCTGAAAAAATTTAAATTTTTATATGAAAAACTTGTTTTGCTCATATCTCCTAACTATGCGTCCTAGAGCGAAAAGGAGCTTAATTCATGACCACCCCCAAAATATCGAAAATTCTCTCAAAATCCTGCAAAAATTGAAATTTTTATATGAAAAACTTGTTTTGCTCATATCTCCTAAACTATGCGTCCTAGAGCGAAAAGGAGCTTAATTCATGACCACCCCCAAAAAATCTAAAATTCTCTCAAAATCCTGCAAAAATTGAAATTTTTATATGAAAAACTTGTTTTGCTCATATCTCCTAAACTATGCATCCTAGAGCGAAAAGGAGCTTAATTCATGACCACCCCCCCAAAAAAATTCCATCAAAGTTCTGAAAAAATTTAAATTTTTATATGAAAAACTTGTTTTGCTCATATCTCCTAAACTATGCGTCCTAGAGCGAAAAGGAGCTTAATTCATGACCACCCCCCAAAAATTTAAAATTCCATCAAAGTCCTGAAAAAATTTAAATTTTTATATGAAAAACTTGTTTTGCTCATATCTCCTAACTATGCGTCTTAGAGCGAAAAGGAGCTTAATTCATGACCACCCCCAAAATATCGAAAATTCTCTCAAAATCCTGCAAAAATTGAAATTTTTATATGAAAAACTTGTTTTGCTCATATCTCCTAAACTATGCGTCCTAGAGCGAAAAGGAGCTTAATTCATGACCACCCCCAAAAAATCTAAAATTCTCTCAAAATCCTGCAAAAATTGAAATTTTTATATGAAAAACTTGTTTTGCTCATATCTCCTAAACTATGCGTCCTAGAGCGAAAAGGAGCTTAATTCATGACCACCCCCCCAAAAAAATTCCATCAAAGTTCTGAAAAAATTTAAATTTTTATATGAAAAACTTGTTTTGCTCATATCTCCTAAACTATGCGTCCTAGAGCGAAAAGGAGCTTAATTCATGACCACCCCCCCAAAAAAATTCCATCAAAGTTCTGAAAAAATTTAAATTTTTATATGAAAAACTTGTTTTGCTCATATCTCCTAACTATGCGTCCTAGAGCGAAAAGGAGCTTAATTCATGACCACCTCCCCCCAAAAATTGAAAATTCCTTCCAAATTTTGAAAAAATGTAAATTTTTATATGAAAAACTTGTTTTGCTCATATCTCCTAAACTATGCGTCCTAGAGCGAAAAGGAGCTTAATTCATGTCCACCCCCACAAAAATTGAAAATTCCTTCCAAATCTTGAAAAAAATTTAAATTTTAATATGAAAAACTTGTTTTGCTCATATCTCTTAAACTATGCGTCCTAGAGCGAAAAGGAGCTAAATTCATGACCACCCCCTCAAAAATTGAAAATTCCTTCCAAATCTTGAAAAAATGTAAATTTTTATATGAAAAACTTGTTTTGCTCATATCTCCTAAACTATGCGTCCTAGAGCGAAAAGGAGCTTAATTCATGACCACCCCCAAAAAATCGAAAATTCCATCCAAATTCTGAAAAAATGGAAATTTTTAGATGAAAAACTTGTTTTGCTCATATCTCCTAAACAATGCGTCCTAGAGCGAAGAGGAGCTTAATTCATGACCACCTCCAAAAAATCGAAAATTCCATCCAACTTCTGAAAAAATGGAAATTTTTATATGAAAAACTTGTTTTGCTCATATCTCCTAAACTATGCGTCCTAGAGCGAAAAGGAGCTTAATTTATGACCACCCCCCCAAAAATTGAAAATTCCTTCCAAATCTTGAAAAAATGTAAATTTTTATATGAAAAACTTGTTTTGCTCATATCTCCTAAACTATGCGTCCTAGAGCGAAAAGGAGCTTAATTCATAACCACCCCCCAAAAATTTAAAATTCCATCAAAGTCCTGAAAAAATTTAAATTTTTATATGAAAAACTTGTTTTGCTCATATCTCCTAACTATGCGTCCTAGAGCGAAAAGGAGCTTAATTCATGACCACCCCCAAAAAATCGAAAATTCTCTCAAAATCCTGCAAAAATTTAAATTTTTATATGAAAAACTTGTTTTGCTCATATCTCCTAAACTATGCGTCCTAGAGCGAAAAGGAGCTTAATTCATGACCACCCCCCCAAAAATTGAAAATTCCTTCCAAATTTTGAAAAAATGTAAATTTTTATATGAAAAACTTGTTTTGCTCATATCTCCTAAACTATGCGTCCTAGAGCGAAAAGGAGCTTAATTCATAACCACCCCCCAAAAATTTAAAATTCCATCAAAGTCCTGAAAAAAATTAAATTTTTATATGAAAAACTTGTTTTGCTCATATCTCTTAACAATGCGTCCTAGAGCGAAAAGGAGCTTAATTCATGACCACCCCCAAAAAATCGAAAATTCCATCCAAATTCTGAAAAAATGGAAATTTTTATATGAAAAACTTGTTTTGCTCATATCTCTTAACTATGCGTCCTAGAGCGAAAAGGAGCTTAATTCATGACCACCCCCAAAAAATCGAAAATTCCATCCAAATTCTGAAAAAATGGAAATTTTTATATGAAAAACTTGTTTTGCTCATATCTCCTAAACTATGCGTCCTAGAGCGAAAAGGAGCTTAATTCATGACCACCCCCAAAAAATCGAAAATTCCATCCAAATTCTGAAAAAATGAATATTTTTATATGAAAAGCTTGTTTTGCTCATATCTCCTAAACTATGCGTCCTAGAGCGAAAAGGAGCTTAATTCATGACCACCCCCAAAAAATCGAAAATTCTCTCAAAATCCTGCAAAAATTGAAATTTTTATATGAAAAACTTGTTTTGCTCATATCTCCTAAACTATGCGTCCTAGAGCGAAAAGGAGCTTAATTCATGACCACCCCCAAAAAATCGAAAATTCCATCAAAATTCTGAAAAAAATGGAAATTTTTATATGAAAAACTTGTTTTGCTCATATCTCTTATTTGCTCATATCTCTTAAACTATTAATTCATGACCACCCCCAAAAAATCGAAAATTCCATCAAAATTCTGAAAAAAATGGAAATTTTTATATGAAAAACTTGTTTTGCTCATATCTCTTAAACTATGCGTCCTAGAGCGAAAAGGAGCTAAATTCATGACCACCCCCTCAAAAATTGAAAATTCCTTCCAAATCTTGAAAAAATGTAAATTTTTATATGAAAAACTTGTTTTTCTCATATCTCCTAAACTATGCGTCCTAGAGCGAAAAGGAGCTTAATTCATGACCACCCCCAAAAAATCGAAAGTTATCTCAAAATCCTGCAAAAATTGAAATTTTTATATGAAAAACTTGTTTTGCTCATATCTCCTAAACTATGCGTCCTAGAGCGAAAAGGAGCTTAATTCATGATCACCCCCAAAAAATCGAAAATTCTCTCTAAATCCTGCAAAAATTGAAATTTTTATATGAAAAACTTGTTTTGCTCATATCTCCTAAACTATGCGTCCTAGAGCGAAAAGGAGCTTAATTCATGACCACCCCCAAAAAATCGAAAATTCCATCCAAATTCTGAAAAAAATGGAAATTTTTATATGAAAAACTTGTTTTGCTCATATCTCCTAAACTATGCGTCCTAGAGCGAAAAGGAGCTTAATTCATAACCACCCCTCAAAAATTTAAAATTCTATCAAAGTCCTGAAAAAATTTAAATTTTTATATGAAAAACTTGTTTTGCTCATATCTCCTAAACTATGCGTCCTAGAGCGAAAAGGAGCTTAATTCATGACCATCCCCAAGAAATCGAAAATTCTCTCAAAATCCTGCAAAAATTGAAATTTTTATATGAAAAACTTGTTTTGCTCATATCTCCTAAACTATGCGTCCTAGAGCGAAAAGGAGCTTAATTCATGACCACCCCCAAAAAATCGAAAATTCTCTCAAAATCCTGCAAAAATTGAAATTTTTATATGAAAAACTTGTTTTGCTCATATCTCCTAAACTATGCGTCCTAGAGCGAAAAGGAGCTTAATTCATGACCACCCCCAAAAAATCGAAAATTCCATCCAAATTCTGAAAAAATGGAAATTTTTAGATGAAAAACTTGTTTTGCTCATATCTCCTAAACTATGCGTCCTAGAGCGAAAAGGAGCTTAATTCATGACCACCCCCAAAAAATCGAAAGTTATCTCAAAATCCTGCAAAAATTGAAATTTTTATATGAAAAACTTGTTTTGCTCATATCTCCTAAACTATGCGTCCTAGAGCGAAAAGGAGCTTAATTCATGATCACCCCCAAAAAATCGAAAATTCTCTCAAAATCCTGCAAAAATTGAAATTTTTATATGAAAAACTTGTTTTGCTCATATCTCCTAAACTATGCGTCCTAGAGCGAAAAGGAGCTTAATTCATGACCACCCCCAAAAAATCGAAAATTCTCTCAAAATCCTGCAAAAATTTAAATTTTAATATGAAAAACTTGTTTTGCTCATATCTCTTAAACTATGCGTCCTAGAGCGAAAAGGAGCTAAATTTATGACCACCCCCTCAAAAATTGAAAATTCCTTCCAAATCTTGAAAAAATGTAAATTTTTATATGAAAAACTTGTTTTGCTCATATCTCCTAACTATGCGTCCTAGAGCGAAAAGGAGCTTAATTCATGACCACCCCCAAAAAATCGAAAATTCTCTCAAAATCCTGCAAAAATTTAAATTTTTATATGAAAAACTTGTTTTGCTCATATCTCCTAAACTATGCGTCCTAGAGCGAAAAGGAGCTTAATTCATGACCACCCCCAAAAAATCGAAAATTCCATCCAAATTCTGAAAAAAATGGAAATTTTTATATGAAAAACTTGTTTTGCTCAAATCTCCTAAACTATGCGTCCTAGAGCGAAAAGGAGCTTAATTCATGACCACCCCCCAAAAATTTAAAATTCCATCAAAGTCCTGAAAAAATTTAAATTTTTATATGAAAAACTTGTTTTGCTCATATCTCCTAAACTATGCGTCCTAGAGCGAAAAGGAGCTTAATTCATGACCATCCCCAAGAAATCGAAAATTCTCTCAAAATCCTGCAAAAATTGAAATTTTTATGTGAAAAACTTGTTTTGCTCATATCTCCTAAACTATGCGTCCTATGAAAAACTTGTTTTGCTCATATCTCCTAAACTATGCGTCCTAGAGCGAAAAGGAGCTTAATTCATGACCACCCCCAAAAAATCGAAAATTCTCTCAAAATCCTGCAAAAATTGAAATTTTTATATGAAAAACTTGTTTTGCTCATATCTCCTAAACTATGCGTCCTAGAGCGAAAAGGAGCTTAATTCATGACCACCCCCAAAAAATCGAAAATTCCATCAAAATTCTGAAAAAAATGGAAATTTTTATATGAAAAACTTGTTTTGCTCATATCTCTTAAACTATGCGTCCTAGAGCGAAAAGGAGCTAAATTCATGACCACCCCCTCAAAAATTGAAAATTCCTTCCAAATCTTGAAAAAATGTAAATTTTTATATGAAAAACTTGTTTTTCTCATATCTCCTAAACTATGCGTCCTAGAGCGAAAAGGAGCTTAATTCATGACCACCCCCAAAAAATCGAAAGTTATCTCAAAATCCTGCAAAAATTGAAATTTTTATATGAAAAACTTGTTTTGCTCATATCTCCTAAACTATGCGTCCTAGAGCGAAAAGGAGCTTAATTCATGATCACCCCCAAAAAATCGAAAATTCTCTCTAAATCCTGCAAAAATTGAAATTTTTATATGAAAAACTTGTTTTGCTCATATCTCCTAAACTATGCGTCCTAGAGCGAAAAGGAGCTTAATTCATGACCACCCCCAAAAAATCGAAAATTCCATCCAAATTCTGAAAAAAATGGAAATTTTTATATGAAAAACTTGTTTTGCTCATATCTCCTAAACTATGCGTCCTAGAGCGAAAAGGAGCTTAATTCATAACCACCCCTCAAAAATTTAAAATTCTATCAAAGTCCTGAAAAAATTTAAATTTTTATATGAAAAACTTGTTTTGCTCATATCTCCTAAACTATGCGTCCTAGAGCGAAAAGGAGCTTAATTCATGACCATCCCCAAGAAATCGAAAATTCTCTCAAAATCCTGCAAAAATTGAAATTTTTATATGAAAAACTTGTTTTGCTCATATCTCCTAAACTATGCGTCCTAGAGCGAAAAGGAGCTTAATTCATGACCACCCCCAAAAAATCGAAAATTCTCTCAAAATCCTGCAAAAATTGAAATTTTTATATGAAAAACTTGTTTTGCTCATATCTCCTAAACTATGCGTCATAGAGCGACAAGGAGCTAAATTCATGACCACCCCCTCAAAAATTGAAAATTCCTTCCAAATCTTGAAAAAATGTAAATTTTTATATGAAAAACTTGTTTTGCTCATATCTCCTAAACTATGCGTCCTAGAGCGAAAAGGAGCTTAATTCATGACCACCCCCAAAAAATCGAAAGTTATCTCAAAATCCTGCAAAAATTGAAATTTTTATATGAAAAACTTGTTTTGCTCATATCTCCTAAACTATGCGTCCTAGAGCGAAAAGGAGCTTAATTCATGATCACCCCCAAAAAATCGAAAATTCTCTCAAAATCCTGCAAAAATTGAAATTTTTATATGAAAAACTTGTTTTGCTCATATCTCCTAAACTATGCGTCCTAGAGCGAAAAGGAGCTTAATTCATGACCACCCCCAAAAAATCGAAAATTCTCTCAAAATCCTGCAAAAATTTAAATTTTAATATGAAAAACTTGTTTTGCTCATATCTCTTAAACTATGCGTCCTAGAGCGAAAAGGAGCTAAATTTATGACCACCCCCTCAAAAATTGAAAATTCCTTCCAAATCTTGAAAAAATGTAAATTTTTATATGAAAAACTTGTTTTGCTCATATCTCCTAACTATGCGTCCTAGAGCGAAAAGGAGCTTAATTCATGACCACCCCCAAAAAATCGAAAATTCTCTCAAAATCCTGCAAAAATTTAAATTTTTATATGAAAAACTTGTTTTGCTCATATCTCCTAAACTATGCGTCCTAGAGCGAAAAGGAGCTTAATTCATGACCACCCCCAAAAAATCGAAAATTCCATCCAAATTCTGAAAAAAATGGAAATTTTTATATGAAAAACTTGTTTTGCTCAAATCTCCTAAACTATGCGTCCTAGAGCGAAAAGGAGCTTAATTCATGACCACCCCCCAAAAATTTAAAATTCCATCAAAGTCCTGAAAAAATTTAAATTTTTATATGAAAAACTTGTTTTGCTCATATCTCCTAAACTATGCGTCCTAGAGCGAAAAGGAGCTTAATTCATGACCATCCCCAAGAAATCGAAAATTCTCTCAAAATCCTGCAAAAATTGAAATTTTTATGTGAAAAACTTGTTTTGCTCATATCTCCTAAACTATGCGTCCTAGAGCGAAAAGGAGCTTAATTCATGACCACCCCCAAAAAATCGAAAATTCTCTCAAAATCCTGCAAAAATTTAAATTTTTATATGAAAAACTTGTTTTGCTCATATCTCCTAAACTATGCGTCCTAGAGCGAAAAGGAGCTTAATTCATGACCACCCCCCCAAAAATTGAAAATTCCTTCCAAATTTTGAAAAAATGTAAATTTTTATATGAAAAACTTGTTTTGCTCATATCTCCTAAACTATGCGTCCTAGAGCGAAAAGGAGCTTAATTCATGACCACCCCCCAAAAATTTAAAATTCCATCAAAGTCCTGAAAAAATTTAAATTTTTATATGAAAAACTTGTTTTGCTCATATCTCCTAACTATGCGTCCTAGAGCGAAAAGGAGCTTAATTCATGACCACCCCCAAAATATCGAAAATTCTCTCAAAATCCTGCAAAAATTGAAATTTTTATATGAAAAACTTGTTTTGCTCATATCTCCTAAACTATGCGTCCTAGAGCGAAAAGGAGCTTAATTCATGACCACCCCCAAAAAATCTAAAATTCTCTCAAAATCCTGCAAAAATTGAAATTTTTATATGAAAAACTTGTTTTGCTCATATCTCCTAAACTATGCGTCCTAGAGCGAAAAGGAGCTTAATTCATGACCACCCCCCCAAAAAAATTCCATCAAAGTTCTGAAAAAATTTAAATTTTTATATGAAAAACTTGTTTTGCTCATATCTCCTAAACTATGCGTCCTAGAGCGAAAAGGAGCTTAATTCATGACCACCCCCCCAAAAAAATTCCATCAAAGTTCTGAAAAAATTTAAATTTTTATATGAAAAACTTGTTTTGCTCATATCTCCTAACTATGCGTCCTAGAGCGAAAAGGAGCTTAATTCATGACCACCTCCCCCCAAAAATTGAAAATTCCTTCCAAATTTTGAAAAAATGTAAATTTTTATATGAAAAACTTGTTTTGCTCATATCTCCTAAACTATGCGTCCTAGAGCGAAAAGGAGCTTAATTCATGTCCACCCCCACAAAAATTGAAAATTCCTTCCAAATCTTGAAAAAAATTTAAATTTTAATATGAAAAACTTGTTTTGCTCATATCTCTTAAACTATGCGTCCTAGAGCGAAAAGGAGCTAAATTCATGACCACCCCCTCAAAAATTGAAAATTCCTTCCAAATCTTGAAAAAATGTAAATTTTTATATGAAAAACTTGTTTTGCTCATATCTCCTAAACTATGCGTCCTAGAGCGAAAAGGAGTTTAATTCATGACCACCTCCAACAAATCGAAAATTCCATCCAAATTCTGAAAAAATGGAAATTTTTAGATGAAAAACTTGTTTTGCTCATATCTCCTAAACAATGCGTCCTAGAGCGAAGAGGAGCTTAATTCATGACCACCTCCAAAAAATCGAAAATTCCATCCAAATTCTGAAAAAATGGAAATTTTTATATGAAAAACTTGTTTTGCTCATATCTCCTAAACTATGCGTCCTAGAGCGAAAAGGAGCTTAATTTATGACCACCCCCCCAAAAATTGAAAATTCCTTCCAAATCTTGAAAAAATGTAAATTTTTATATGAAAAACTTGTTTTGCTCATATCTCCTAAACTATGCGTCCTAGAGCGAAAAGGAGCTTAATTCATAACCACCCCCCAAAAATTTAAAATTCCATCAAAGTCCTGAAAAAATTTAAATTTTTATATGAAAAACTTGTTTTGCTCATATCTCCTAACTATGCGTCCTAGAGCGAAAAGGAGCTTAATTCATGACCACCCCCAAAAAATCGAAAATTCTCTCAAAATCCTGCAAAAATTTAAATTTTTATATGAAAAACTTGTTTTGCTCATATCTCCTAAACTATGCGTCCTAGAGCGAAAAGGAGCTTAATTCATGACCACCCCCCCAAAAATTGAAAATTCCTTCCAAATTTTGAAAAAATGTAAATTTTTATATGAAAAACTTGTTTTGCTCATATCTCCTAAACTATGCGTCCTAGAGCGAAAAGGAGCTTAATTCATAACCACCCCCCAAAAATTTAAAATTCCATCAAAGTCCTGAAAAAAATTAAATTTTTATATGAAAAACTTGTTTTGCTCATATCTCTTAACAATGCGTCCTAGAGCGAAAAGGAGCTTAATTCATGACCACCCCCAAAAAATCGAAAATTCCATCCAAATTCTGAAAAAATGGAAATTTTTATATGAAAAACTTGTTTTGCTCATATCTCTTAACTATGCGTCCTAGAGCGAAAAGGAGCTTAATTCATGACCACCCCCAAAAAATCGAAAATTCCATCCAAATTCTGAAAAAATGGAAATTTTTATATGAAAAACTTGTTTTGCTCATATCTCCTAAACTATGCGTCCTAGAGCGAAAAGGAGCTTAATTCATGACCACCCCCAAAAAATCGAAAATTCCATCCAAATTCTGAAAAAATGAATATTTTTATATGAAAAGCTTGTTTTGCTCATATCTCCTAAACTATGCGTCCTAGAGCGAAAAGGAGCTTAATTCATGACCACCCCCAAAAAATCGAAAATTCTCTCAAAATCCTGCAAAAATTGAAATTTTTATATGAAAAACTTGTTTTGCTCATATCTCCTAAACTATGCGTCCTAGAGCGAAAAGGAGCTTAATTCATGACCACCCCCAAAAAATCGAAAATTCCATCAAAATTCTGAAAAAAATGGAAATTTTTATATGAAAAACTTGTTTTGCTCATATCTCTTAAACTATGCGTCCTAGAGCGAAAAGGAGCTAAATTCATGACCACCCCCTCAAAAATTGAAAATTCCTTCCAAATCTTGAAAAAATGTAAATTTTTATATGAAAAACTTGTTTTTCTCATATCTCCTAAACTATGCGTCCTAGAGCGAAAAGGAGCTTAATTCATGACCACCCCCCAAAAAATCGAAAGTTATCTCAAAATCCTGCAAAAATTGAAATTTTTATATGAAAAACTTGTTTTGCTCATATCTCCTAAACTATGCGTCCTAGAGCGAAAAGGAGCTTAATTCATGATCACCCCCAAAAAATCGAAAATTCTCTCTAAATCCTGCAAAAATTGAAATTTTTATATGAAAAACTTGTTTTGCTCATATCTCCTAAACTATGCGTCCTAGAGCGAAAAGGAGCTTAATTCATGACCACCCCCAAAAAATCGAAAATTCCATCCAAATTCTGAAAAAAATGGAAATTTTTATATGAAAAACTTGTTTTGCTCATATCTCCTAAACTATGCGTCCTAGAGCGAAAAGGAGCTTAATTCATAACCACCCCTCAAAAATTTAAAATTCTATCAAAGTCCTGAAAAAATTTAAATTTTTATATGAAAAACTTGTTTTGCTCATATCTCCTAAACTATGCGTCCTAGAGCGAAAAGGAGCTTAATTCATGACCATCCCCAAGAAATCGAAAATTCTCTCAAAATCCTGCAAAAATTGAAATTTTTATATGAAAAACTTGTTTTGCTCATATCTCCTAAACTATGCGTCCTAGAGCGAAAAGGAGCTTAATTCATGACCACCCCCAAAAAATCGAAAATTCTCTCAAAATCCTGCAAAAATTGAAATTTTTATATGAAAAACTTGTTTTGCTCATATCTCCTAAACTATGCGTCATAGAGCGACAAGGAGCTAAATTCATGACCACCCCCTCAAAAATTGAAAATTCCTTCCAAATCTTGAAAAAATGTAAATTTTTATATGAAAAACTTGTTTTGCTCATATCTCCTAAACTATGCGTCCTAGAGCGAAAAGGAGCTTAATTCATGACCACCCCCAAAAAATCGAAAGTTATCTCAAAATCCTGCAAAAATTGAAATTTTTATATGAAAAACTTGTTTTGCTCATATCTCCTAAACTATGCGTCCTAGAGCGAAAAGGAGCTTAATTCATGATCACCCCCAAAAAATCGAAAATTCTCTCAAAATCCTGCAAAAATTGAAATTTTTATATGAAAAACTTGTTTTGCTCATATCTCCTAAACTATGCGTCCTAGAGCGAAAAGGAGCTTAATTCATGACCACCCCCAAAAAATCGAAAATTCTCTCAAAATCCTGCAAAAATTAAAATTTTAATATGAAAAACTTGTTTTGCTCATATCTCTTAAACTATGCGTCCTAGAGCGAAAAGGAGCTAAATTTATGACCACCCCCTCAAAAATTGAAAATTCCTTCCAAATCTTGAAAAAATGTAAATTTTTATATGAAAAACTTGTTTTGCTCATATCTCCTAACTATGCGTCCTAGAGCGAAAAGGAGCTTAATTCGAAAATTCTCTCAAAATCCTGCAAAAATTTAAATTTTTATATGAAAAACTTGTTTTGCTCATATCTCCTAAACTATGCGTCCTAGAGCGAAAAGGAGCTTAATTCATGACCACCCCCCCAAAAATTGAAAATTCCTTCCAAATTTTGGAAAAATGTAAATTTTTATATGAAAAACTTGTTTTGCTCATATCTCCTAAACTATGCGTCCTAGAGCGAAAAGGAGCTTAATTCATGACCACCCCCCAAAAATTTAAAATTCCATCAAAGTCCTGAAAAAATTTAAATTTTTATATGAAAAACTTGTTTTGCTCATATCTCCTAACTATGCGTCCTAGAGCGAAAAGGAGCTTAATTCATGACCACCCCCAAAATATCGAAAATTCTCTCAAAATCCTGCAAAAATTGAAATTTTTATATGAAAAACTTGTTTTGCTCATATCTCCTAAACTATGCGTCCTAGAGCGAAAAGGAGCTTAATTCATGACCACCCCCAAAAAATCTAAAATTCTCTCTAAATCCTGCAAAAATTGAAATTTTTATATGAAAAACTTGTTTTGCTCATATCTCCTAAACTATGCGTCCTAGAGCGAAAAGGAGCTTAATTCATGACCACCCCCCCAAAAAAATTCCATCAAAGTTCTGAAAAAATTTAAATTTTTATATGAAAAACTTGTTTTGCTCATATCTCCTAAACTATGCGTCCTAGAGCGAAAAGGAGCTTAATTCATGACCACCCCCCCAAAAAAATTCCATCAAAGTTCTGAAAAAATTTAAATTTTTATATGAAAAACTTGTTTTGCTCATATCTCCTAACTATGCGTCCTAGAGCGAAAAGGAGCTTAATTCATGACCACCTCCCCCCAAAAATTGAAAATTCCTTCCAAATTTTGAAAAAATGTAAATTTTTATATGAAAAACTTGTTTTGCTCATATCTCCTAAACTATGCGTCCTAGAGCGAAAAGGAGCTTAATTCATGTCCACCCCCACAAAAATTGAAAATTCCTTCCAAATCTTGAAAAAAATTTAAATTTTAATATGAAAAACTTGTTTTGCTCATATCTCTTAAACTATGCGTCCTAGAGCGAAAAGGAGCTAAATTCATGACCACCCCCTCAAAAATTGAAAATTCCTTCCAAATCTTGAAAAAATGTAAATTTTTATATGAAAAACTTGTTTTGCTCATATCTCCTAAACTATGCGTCCTAGAGCGAAAAGGAGTTTAATTCATGACCACCTCCAACAAATCGAAAATTCCATCCAAATTCTGAAAAAATGGAAATTTTTAGATGAAAAACTTGTTTTGCTCATATCTCCTAAACAATGCGTCCTAGAGCGAAGAGGAGCTTAATTCATGACCACCTCCAAAAAATCGAAAATTCCATCCAAATTCTGAAAAAATGGAAATTTTTATATGAAAAACTTGTTTTGCTCATATCTCCTAAACTATGCGTCCTAGAGCGAAAATGAGCTTAATTTATGACCACCCCCCCAAAAATTGAAAATTCCTTCCAAATCTTGAAAAAATGTAAATTTTTATATGAAAAACTTGTTTTGCTCATATCTCCTAAACTATGCGTCCTAGAGCGAAAAGGAGCTTAATTCATAACCACCCCCCAAAAATTTAAAATTCCATCAAAGTCCTGAAAAAATTTAAATTTTTATATGAAAAACTTGTTTTGCTCATATCTCCTAACTATGCGTCCTAGAGCGAAAAGGAGCTTAATTCATGACCACCCCCAAAAAATCGAAAATTCTCTCAAAATCCTGCAAAAATTTAAATTTTTATATGAAAAACTTGTTTTGCTCATATCTCCTAAACTATGCGTCCTAGAGCGAAAAGGAGCTTAATTCATGACCACCCCCCCAAAAATTGAAAATTCCTTCCAAATTTTGAAAAAATGTAAATTTTTATATGAAAAACTTGTTTTGCTCATATCTCCTAAACTATGCGTCCTAGAGCGAAAAGGAGCTTAATTCATAACCACCCCCCAAAAATTTAAAATTCCATCAAAGTCCTGAAAAAAATTAAATTTTTATATGAAAAACTTGTTTTGCTCATATCTCTTAACAATGCGTCCTAGAGCGAAAAGGAGCTTAATTCATGACCACCCCCAAAAAATCGAAAATTCCATCCAAATTCTGAAAAAATGGAAATTTTTATATGAAAAACTTGTTTTGCTCATATCTCCTAAACTATGCGTCCTAGAGCGAAAAGGAGCTTAATTCATGACCACCCCCAAAAAATCGAAAATTCCATCCAAATTCTGAAAAAATGAATATTTTTATATGAAAAGCTTGTTTTGCTCATATCTCCTAAACTATGCGTCCTAGAGCGAAAAGGAGCTTAATTCATGACCACCCCCAAAAAATCGAAAATTCTCTCAAAATCCTGCAAAAATTGAAATTTTTATATGAAAAACTTGTTTTGCTCATATCTCCTAAACTATGCGTCCTAGAGCGAAAAGGAGCTTAATTCATGACCACCCCCAAAAAATCGAAAATTCCATCAAAATTCTGAAAAAAATGGAAATTTTTATATGAAAAACTTGTTTTGCTCATATCTCTTAAACTATGCGTCCTAGAGCGAAAAGGAGCTAAATTCATGACCACCCCCTCAAAAATTGAAAATTCCTTCCAAATCTTGAAAAAATGTAAATTTTTATATGAAAAACTTGTTTTTCTCATATCTCCTAAACTATGCGTCCTAGAGCGAAAAGGAGCTTAATTCATGACCACCCCCAAAAAATCGAAAGTTATCTCAAAATCCTGCAAAAATTGAAATTTTTATATGAAAAACTTGTTTTGCTCATATCTCCTAAACTATGCGTCCTAGAGCGAAAAGGAGCTTAATTCATGATCACCCCCAAAAAAATCGAAAATTCTCTCTAAATCCTGCAAAAATTGAAATTTTTATATGAAAAACTTGTTTTGCTCATATCTCCTAAACTATGCGTCCTAGAGCGAAAAGGAGCTTAATTCATGACCACCCCCAAAAAATCGAAAATTCCATCCAAATTCTGAAAAAAATGGAAATTTTTATATGAAAAACTTGTTTTGCTCATATCTCCTAAACTATGCGTCCTAGAGCGAAAAGGAGCTTAATTCATAACCACCCCTCAAAAATTTAAAATTCTATCAAAGTCCTGAAAAAATTTAAATTTTTATATGAAAAACTTGTTTTGCTCATATCTCCTAAACTATGCGTCCTAGAGCGAAAAGGAGCTTAATTCATGACCATCCCCAAGAAATCGAAAATTCTCTCAAAATCCTGCAAAAATTGAAATTTTTATATGAAAAACTTGTTTTGCTCATATCTCCTAAACTATGCGTCCTAGAGCGAAAAGGAGCTTAATTCATGACCACCCCCAAAAAATCGAAAATTCTCTCAAAATCCTGCAAAAATTGAAATTTTTATATGAAAAACTTGTTTTGCTCATATCTCCTAAACTATGCGTCATAGAGCGACAAGGAGCTAAATTCATGACCACCCCCTCAAAAATTGAAAATTCCTTCCAAATCTTGAAAAAATGTAAATTTTTATATGAAAAACTTGTTTTGCTCATATCTCCTAAACTATGCGTCCTAGAGCGAAAAGGAGCTTAATTCATGACCACCCCCAAAAAATCGAAAGTTATCTCAAAATCCTGCAAAAATTGAAATTTTTATATGAAAAACTTGTTTTGCTCATATCTCCTAAACTATGCGTCCTAGAGCGAAAAGGAGCTTAATTCATGATCACCCCCAAAAAATCGAAAATTCTCTCAAAATCCTGCAAAAATTGAAATTTTTATATGAAAAACTTGTTTTGCTCATATCTCCTAAACTATGCGTCCTAGAGCGAAAAGGAGCTTAATTCATGACCACCCCCAAAAAATCGAAAATTCTCTCAAAATCCTGCAAAAATTAAAATTTTAATATGAAAAACTTGTTTTGCTCATATCTCTTAAACTATGCGTCCTAGAGCGAAAAGGAGCTAAATTTATGACCACCCCCTCAAAAATTGAAAATTCCTTCCAAATCTTGAAAAAATGTAAATTTTTATATGAAAAACTTGTTTTGCTCATATCTCCTAACTATGCGTCCTAGAGCGAAAAGGAGCTTAATTCGAAAATTCTCTCAAAATCCTGCAAAAATTTAAATTTTTATATGAAAAACTTGTTTTGCTCATATCTCCTAAACTATGCGTCCTAGAGCGAAAAGGAGCTTAATTCATGACCACCCCCCCAAAAATTGAAAATTCCTTCCAAATTTTGAAAAAATGTAAATTTTTATATGAAAAACTTGTTTTGCTCATATCTCCTAAACTATGCGTCCTAGAGCGAAAAGGAGCTTAATTCATGACCACCCCCCAAAAATTTAAAATTCCATCAAAGTCCTGAAAAAATTTAAATTTTTATATGAAAAACTTGTTTTGCTCATATCTCCTAACTATGCGTCCTAGAGCGAAAAGGAGCTTAATTCATGACCACCCCCAAAATATCGAAAATTCTCTCAAAATCCTGCAAAAATTGAAATTTTTATATGAAAAACTTGTTTTGCTCATATCTCCTAAACTATGCGTCCTAGAGCGAAAAGGAGCTTAATTCATGACCACCCCCAAAAAATCTAAAATTCTCTCTAAATCCTGCAAAAATTGAAATTTTTATATGAAAAACTTGTTTTGCTCATATCTCCTAAACTATGCGTCCTAGAGCGAAAAGGAGCTTAATTCATGACCACCCCCAAAAAATCGAAAATTCCATCCAAATTCTGAAAAAAATGGAAATTTTTATATGAAAAACTTGTTTTGCTCATATCTCCTAAACTATGCGTCCTAGAGCGAAAAGGAGCTTAACTCACAACCACCCCTCAAAAATTTAAAATTCTATCAAAGTCCTGAAAAAATTTAAATTTTTATATGAAAAACTTGTTTTGCGCATATCTCCTAAACTATGCGTCCTAGAGCGAAAAGGAGCTTAATTCATGACCATCCCCAAGAAATCGAAAATTCTCTCAAAATCCTGCAAAAATTGAAATTTTTATATGAAAAACTTGTTTTGCTCATATCTCCTAAACTATGCGTCCTAGAGCGAAAAGGAGCTTAATTCATGACCACCCCCAAAAAATCGAAAATTCTCTCAAAATCCTGCAAAAATTGAAATTTTTATATGAAAAACTTGTTTTGCTCATATCTCCTAAACTATGCGTCCTAGAGCGAAAAGGAGCTAAATTCATGACCACCCCCTCAAAAATTGAAAATTCCTTCCAAATCTTGAAAAAATGTAAATTTTTATATGAAAAACTTGTTTTGCTCATATCTCCTAAACTATGCGTCCTAGAGCGAAAAGGAGCTTAATTCATGACCACCCCAAAAAAATCGAAAGTTATCTCAAAATCCTGCAAAAATTGAAATTTTTATATGAAAAACTTGTTTTGCTCATATCTCCTAAACTATGCGTCCTAGAGCGAAAAGGAGCTTAATTCATGATCACCCCCAAAAAATCGAAAATTCTCTCAAAATCCTGCAAAAATTGAAATTTTTATATGAAAAACTTGTTTTGCTCATATCTCCTAAACTATGCGTCCTAGAGCGAAAAGGAGCTTAATTCATGACCACCCCCAAAAAATCGAAAATTCCATCCAAATTCTGAAAAAAATGGAAATTTTTATATGAAAAACTTGTTTTGCTCATATCTCCTAAACTATGCGTCCTAGAGCGAAAAGGAGCTTAATTCATAACCACCCCTCAAAAATTTAAAATTCTATCAAAGTCCTGAAAAAATTTAAATTTTTATATGAAAAACTTGTTTTGCTCATATCTCCTAAACTATGCGTCCTACAGCGAAAAGGAGCTTAATTCATGACCATCCCCAAGAAATCGAAAATTCTCTCAAAATCCTGCAAAAATTGAAATTTTTATATGAAAAACTTGTTTTGCTCATATCTCCTAAACTATGCGTCCTAGAGCGAAAAGGAGCTTAATTCATGACCACCCCCAAAAAATCGAAAATTCCCTCAAAATCCTGCAAAAATTTAAATTTTAATATGAAAAACTTGTTTTGCTCATATCTCTTAAACTATGCGTCCTAGAGCGAAAAGGAGCTAAATTTATGACCACCCCCTCAAAAATTGAAAATTCCTTCCAAATCTTGAAAAAATGTAAATTTTTATATGAAAAACTTGTTTTGCTCATATCTCCTAACTATGCGTCCTAGAGCGAAAAGGAGCTTAATTCATGACCACCCCCAAAAAATCGAAAATTCTCTCAAAATCCTGCAAAAATTTAAATTTTTATATGAAAAACTTGTTTTGCTCATATCTCCTAAACTATGCGTCCTAGAGCGAAAAGGAGCTTAATTCATGACCACCCACCCAAAAATTGAAAATTCCTTCCAAATTTTGAAAAAATGTAAATTTTTATATGAAAAACTTGTTTTGCTCATATCTCCTAAACTATGCGTCCTAGAGCGAAAAGGAGCTTAATTCATGACCACCCCCCAAAAATTTAAAATTCCATCAAAGTCCTGAAAAAATTTAAATTTTTATATGAAAAACTTGTTTTGCTCATATCTCCTAACTATGCGTCCTAGAGCGAAAAGGAGCTTAATTCATGACCACCCCCAAAATATCGAAAATTCTCTCAAAATCCTGCAAAAATTGAAATTTTTATATGAAAAACTTGTTTTGCTCATATCTCCTAAACTATGCGTCCTAGAGCGAAAAGGAGCTTAATTCATGACCACCCCCAAAAAATCTAAAATTCTCTCAAAATCCTGCAAAAATTGAAATTTTTATATGAAAAACTTGTTTTGCTCATATCTCCTAAACTATGCGTCCTAGAGCGAAAAGGAGCTTAATTCATGACCACCCCCCCAAAAATTGAAAATTCCTTCCAAATTTTGAAAAAATTTAAATTTTTCTATGAAAAACTTGTTTTGCTCATATCTCCTAAACTATGCGTCCTAGAGCGAAAAGGAGCTTAATTCATGACCACCCCCCCAAAAATTGAAAATTCCTTCCAAATTTTGAAAAAATGTAAATTTTTATATGAAAAACTTGTTTTGCTCATATCTCCTAAACTATGCGTCCTAGAGCGAAAAGGAGCTTAATTCATAACCACCCCCCAAAAATTTAAAATTCCATCAAAGTCCTGAAAAAATTTAAATTTTTATATGAAAAACTTGTTTTGCTCATATCTCTTAACTATGCGTCCTAGAGCGAAAAGGAGCTTAATTCATGACCACCCCCAAAAAATCGAAAATTCCATCCAAATTCTGAAAAAATGGAAATTTTTAGATGAAAAACTTGTTTTGCTCATATCTCCTAAACAATGCGTCCTAGAGCGAAGAGGAGCTTAATTCATGACCACCTCCAAAAAATCGAAAATTCCATCCAAATTCTGAAAAAATGGAAATTTTTATATGAAAAACTTGTTTTGCTCATATCTCCTAAACTATGCGTCCTAGAGCGAAAAGGAGCTTAATTCATAACCACCCCCCAAAAATTTAAAATTCCATCAAAGTCCTGAAAAAATTTAAATTTTTATATGAAAAACTTGTTTTGCTCATATCTCTTAACTATGCGTCCTAGAGCGAAAAGGAGCTTAATTCATGACCACCCCCAAAAAATCGAAAATTCCATCCAAATTCTGAAAAAATGGAAATTTTTATATGAAAAACTTGTTTTGCTCATATCTCTTAACTATGCGTCCTAGAGCGAAAAGGAGCTTAATTCATGACCACCCCCAAAAAATCGAAAATTCCATCCAAATTCTGAAAAAATGGAAATTTTTATATGAAAAACTTGTTTTGCTCATATCTCCTAAACTATGCGTCCTAGAGCGAAAAGGAGCTTAATTCATGACCACCCCCAAAAAATCGAAAATTCCATCCAAATTCTGAAAAAAATGGAAATTTTTATATGAAAAACTTTTTTTGCTCATATCTCTTAAACTATGCGTCCTAGAGCGAAAAGGAGCTTAATTCATGATCACCCCCAAAAAATCGAAAATTCTCTCTAAATCCTGCAAAAAGTGAAATTTTTATATGAAAAACTTGTTTTGCTCATATCTCCTAAACTATGCGTCCTAGAGCGAAAAGGAGCTCAATTCATGACCACCCCCAAAAAATCGAAAATTCCATCCAAATTCTGAAAAAAATGGAAATTTTTATATGAAAAACTTGTTTTGCTCATATCTCCTAAACTATGCGTCCTAGAGCGAAAAGGAGCTTAATTCATAACCACCCCTCAAAAATTTAAAATTCTATCAAAGTCCCGAAAAAATTTAAATTTTTATATGAAAAACTTGTTTTGCTCATATCTCCTAAACTATGCGTCCTAGAGCGAAAAGGAGCTTAATTCATGACCATCCCCAAGAAATCGAAAATTCTCTCAAAATCCTGCAAAAATTGAAATTTTTATATGAAAAACTTGTTTTGCTCATATCTCCTAAACTATGCGTCCTAGAGCGAAAAGGAGCTTAATTCATGACCACCCCCAAAAAATCGAAAATTCTCTCAAAATCCTGCAAAAATTGAAATTTTTATATGAAAAACTTGTTTTGCTCATATCTCCTAAACTATGCGTCCTAGAGCGAAAAGGAGCTAAATTCATGACCACCCCCTCAAAAATTGAAAATTCCTTCCAAATCTTGAAAAAATGTAAATTTTTATATGAAAAACTTGTTTTGCTCATATCTCCTAAACTATGCGTCCTAGAGCGAAAAGGAGCTTAATTCATGACCACCCCCAAAAAATCGAAAGTTATCTCAAAATCCTGCAAAAATTGAAATTTTTATATGAAAAACTTGTTTTGCTCATATCTCCTAAACTATGCGTCCTAGAGCGAAAAGGAGCTTAATTCATGATCACCCCCAAAAAATCGAAAATTCTCTCAAAATCCTGCAAAAATTGAAATTTTTATATGAAAAACTTGTTTTGCTCATATCTCCTAAACTATGCGTCCTAGAGCGAAAAGGAGCTTAATTCATGACCACCCCCAAAAAATCGAAAATTCCATCCAAATTCTGAAAAAAATGGAAATTTTTATATGAAAAACTTGTTTTGCTCATATCTCCTAAACTATGCGTCCTAGAGCGAAAAGGAGCTTAATTCATAACCACCCCTCAAAAATTTAAAATTCTATCAAAGTCCTGAAAAAATTTAAATTTTTATATGAAAAACTTGTTTTGCTCATATCTCCTAAACTATGCGTCCTACAGCGAAAAGGAGCTTAATTCATGACCATCCCCAAGAAATCGAAAATTCTCTCAAAATCCTGCAAAAATTGAAATTTTTATATGAAAAACTTGTTTTGCTCATATCTCCTAAACTATGCGTCCTAGAGCGAAAAGGAGCTTAATTCATGACCACCCCCAAAAAATCGAAAATTCTCTCAAAATCCTGCAAAAATTTAAATTTTAATAGGAAAAACTTGTTTTGCTCATATCTCTTAAACTATGCGTCCTAGAGCGAAAAGGAGCTAAATTTATGACCACCCCCTCAAAAATTGAAAATTCCTTCCAAATCTTGAAAAAATGTAAATTTTTATATGAAAAACTTGTTTTGCTCAAATCTCCTAACTATTCGTCCTAGAGCGAAAAGGAGCTTAATTCATGACCACCTCCAAAAAATCGAAAATTCTCTCAAAATCCTGCAAAAATTTAAATTTTTAAATGAAAAACTTTTTTTGCTCATATCTCCTAAACTATGCGTCTTAGAGCGAAAAGGAGCTTAATTCATGACCACCCCCCCAAAAATTGAAAATTCCTTCCAAATTTTGAAAAAATGTAAATTTTTATATGAAAAACTTGTTTTGCTCATATCTCCTAAACTATGCGTCCTAGAGCGAAAAGGAGCTTAATTCATGACCACCCCCCAAAAATTTAAAATTCCATCAAAGTCCTGAAAAAATTTAAATTTTTATATGAAAAACTTGTTTTGCTCATATCTCCTAACTATGCGTCCTAGAGCGAAAAGGAGCTTAATTCATGACCACCCCCAAAATATCGAAAATTCTCTCAAAATCCTGCAAAAATTGAAATTTTTATATGAAAAACTTGTTTTGCTCATATCTCCTAAACTATGCGTCCTAGAGCGAAAAGGAGCTTAATTCATGACCACCCCCAAAAAATCTAAAATTCTCTCAAAATCCTGCAAAAATTGAAATTTTTATATGAAAAACTTGTTTTGCTCATATCTCCTAAACTATGCGTCCTAGAGCGAAAAGGAGCTTAATTCATGACCACCCCCCCCAAAAATTGAAAATTCCTTCCAAATTTTGAACAAATGTAAATTTTTATATGAAAAACTTGTTTTGCTCATATCTCCTAAACTATGCGTCCTAGAGCGAAAAGGAGCTTAATTCATAACCAACCCCCAAAAATTTAAAATTCCATCAAAGTCCTGAAAAAATTTAAATTTTTATATGAAAAACTTGTTTTGCTCATATCTCCTAAACTATGCGTCCTAGAGCGAAAAGGAGCTTAATTCATAACCACCCCCCAAAAATTTAAAATTCCATCAAAGTCCTGAAAAAATTTAAATTTTTATATGAAAAACTTGTTTTGCTCATATCTCCTAAACTATGCGTCCTAGAGCGAAAAGGAGCTTAATTCATGACCACCCCCAAAAAATCGAAAATTCTCTCAAAATCCTGCAAAAATTGAAATTTTTATATGAAAAACTTGTTTTGCTCATATCTCCTAAACTATGCGTCCTAGAGCGAAAAGGAGCTAAATTCATGACCACCCCCTCAAAAATTGAAAATTCCTTCCAAATCTTGAAAAAATGTAAATTTTTATATGAAAAACTTGTCTTGCTCATATCTCCTAAACTATGCGTCCTAGAGCGAAAAGGAGCTTAATTCATGATCACCCCCAAAAAATCGAAAATTCTCTCAAAATCCTGCAAAAATTGAAATTTTTATATGAAAAACTTGTTTTGCTCATATCTCCTAAACTATGCGTCCTAGAGCGAAAAGGAGCTTAATTCATGACCACCCCCAAAAAATCGAAAATTCCATCCAAATTCTGAAAAAAATGGAAATTTTTATATGAAAAACTTGTTTTGCTCATATCTCCTAAACTATGCGTCCTAGAGCGAAAAGGAGCTTAATTCATAACCACCCCTCAAAAATTTAAAATTCTATCAAAGTCCTGAAAAAATTTAAATTTTTATATGAAAAACTTGTTTTGCTCATATCTCCTAAACTATGCGTCCTAGAGCGAATAGGAGCTTAATTCATGACCATCCCCAAGAAATCGAAAATTCTCTCAAAATCCTGCAAAAATTGAAATTTTTATATGAAAAACTTGTTTTGCTCATATCTCCTAAACTATGCGTCCTAGAGCGAAAAGGAGCTTAATTCATGACCACCCCCAAAAAATCGAAAATTCTCTCAAAATCCTGCAAAAATTGAAACTTTTATATGAAAAACTTGTTTTGCTCATATCTCTTAAACTATGCGTCCTAGAGCGAAAAGGAGCTAAATTTATGACCACCCCCTCAAAAATTGAAAATTCCTTCCAAATCTTGAAAAAATGTAAATTTTTATATGAAAAACTTGTTTTGCTCATATCTCCTAACTATGCGTCCTAGAGCGAAAAGGAGCTTAATTCATGACCACCCCCAAAAAATCGAAAATTCTCTCAAAATCCTGCAAAAATTTAAATTTTTATATGAAAAACTTGTTTTGCTCATATCTCCTAAACTATGCGTCCTAGAGCGAAAAGGAGCTTAATTCATGACCACCCCCCCAAAAATTGAAAATTCCTTCCAAATTTTGAAAAAATGTAAATTTTTATATGAAAAACTTATTTTGCTCATATCTCCTAAACTATGCGTCCTAGAGCGAAAAGGAGCTTAATTCATGACCACCCCCAAAAATTTAAAATTCCATCAAAGTCCTGAAAAAATTTAAATTTTTATATGAAAAACTTGTTTTGCTCATATCTCCTAACTATGCGTCCTAGAGCGAAAAGGAGCTTAATTCATGACCACCCCCAAAATATCGAAAATTCTCTCAAAATCCTGCAAAAATTGAAATTTTTATATGAAAAACTTGTTTTGCTCATATCTCCTAAACTATGCGTCCTAGAGCGAAAAGGAGCTTAATTCATGACCACCCCCAAAAAATCTAAAATTCTCTCAAAATCCTGCAAAAATTGAAATTTTTATATGAAAAACTTGTTTTGCTCATATCTCCTAAACTATGCGTCCTAGAGCGAAAAGGAGCTTAATTCATGACCACCCCCCCAAAAATTGAAAATTCCTTCCAAATTTTGAAAAAATGTAAATTTTTATATGAAAAACTTGTTTTGCTCATATCTCCTAAACTATGCGTCCTAGAGCGAAAAGGAGCTTAATTCATAACCACCCCCCAAAAATTTAAAATTCCATCAAAGTCCTGAAAAAATTTAAATTTTTATATGAAAAACTTGTTTTGCTCATATCTCCTAACTATGCGTCCTAGAGCGAAAAGGAGCTTAATTCATGACCACCCCCCCCCAAAAATTGAAAATTCCTTCCAAATTTTGAAAAAATGTAAATTTTTATATGAAAAACTTGTTTTGCTCATATCTCCTAAACTATGCGTCCTAGAGCGAAAAGGAGCTTAATTCATGTCCACCCCCACAAAAATTGAAAATTCCTTCCAAATCTTGAAAAAAATTTAAATTTTAATATGAAAAACTTGTTTTGCTCATATCTCTTAAACTATGCGTCCTAGAGCGAAAAGGAGCTAAATTCATGACCACCCCCTCAAAAATTGAAAATTCCTTCCAAATCTTGAAAAAATGTAAATTTTTATATGAAAAACTTGTTTTGCTCATATCTCCTAAACTATGCGTCCTAGAGCGAAAAGGAGCTTAATTCATGACCACCCCCAAAAAATCGAAAATTCCATCCAAATTCTGAAAAAATGGAAATTTTTAGATGAAAAACTTGTTTTGCTCATATCTCCTAAACAATGCGTCCTAGAGCGAAGAGGAGCTTAATTCATGACCACCTCCAAAAAATCGAAAATTCCGTCCAAATTCTGAAAAAATGGAAATTTTTATATGAAAAACTTGTTTTGCTCATATCTCCTAAACTATGCGTCCTAGAGCGAAAAGGAGCTTAATTTATGACCACCCCCCCAAAAATTGAAAATTCCTTCCAAATCTTGAAAAAATGTAAATTTTTATATGAAAAACTTGTTTTGCTCATATCTCCTAAACTATGCGTCCTAGAGCGAAAAGGAGCTTAATTCATAACCACCCCCCAAAAATTTAAAATTCCATCAAAGTCCTGAAAAAATTAAATTTTTATATGAAAAACTTGTTTTGCTCATATCTCCTAACTATGCGTCCTAGAGCGAAAAGGAGCTTAATTCATGACCACCCCCAAAAAATCGAAAATTCTCTCAAAATCCTGCAAAAATTTAAATTTTTATATGAAAAACTTGTTTTGCTCATATCTCCTAACTATGCGTCCTAGAGCGAAAAGGAGCTTAATTCATGACCACCCCCAAAAAATCGAAAATTCCATCCAAATTCTGAAAAAATGGAAATTTTTACATGAAAAACTTGTTTTGCTCATATCTCTTAACTATGCGTCCTAGAGCGAAAAGGAGCTTAATTCATGACCACCCCCAAAAAATCTAAAATTCTCTCAAAATCCTGCAAAAATTTAAATTTTTATATGAAAAACTTGTTTTGCTCATATCTCCTAAACTATGCGTCCTAGAGCGAAAAGGAGCTTAATTCATGACCACCCCCCCAAAAATTGAAAATTCCTTACAAATTTTGAAAAAATGTAAATTTTTATATGAAAAACTTGTTTTGCTCACATCTCCTAAACTATGCGTCATAGAGCGAAAAGGAGCTTAATTCATGACCACCCCCAAAAAATCGAAAATTCCATCCAAATTCTGAAAAAATGGAAATTTTTAGATGAAAAACTTGTTTTGCTCATATCTCCTAAACAATGCGTCCTAGAGCGAAGAGGAGCTTAATTCATGACCACCTCCAAAAAATCGAAAATTCCATCCAAATTCTGAAAAAATGGAAATTTTTATATGAAAAACTTGTTTTGCTCATATCTCCTAAACTATGCGTCCTAGAGCGAAAAGGAGCTTAATTTATGACCACCCCCCCAAAAATTGAAAATTCCTTCCAAATCTTGAAAAAATGTAAATTTTTATATGAAAAACTTGTTTTGCTCATATCTCCTAAACTATGCGTCCTAGAGCGAAAAGGAGCTTAATTCATAACCACCCCCCAAAAATTTAAAATTCCATCAAAGTCCTGAAAAAATTTAAATTTTTATATGAAAAACTTGTTTTGCTCATATCTCCTAACTATGCGTCCTCGAGCGAAAAGGAGCTTAATTCATGACCACCCCCAAAAAATCGAAAATTCTCTCAAAATCCTGCAAAAATTGAAATTTTTATATGAAAAACTTGTTTTGCTCATATCTCCTAACTATGCGTCCTAGAGCGAAAAGGAGCTTAATTCATGACCACCCCCAAAAAATCGAAAATTCCATCCAAATTCTGAAAAAATGGAAATTTTTATATGAAAAACTTGTCTTGCTCATATCTCTTAACTATGCGTCCTAGAGCGAAAAGGAGCTTAATTCATGACCACCCCCAAAAAATCGAAAATTCCATCCAAATTCTGAAAAAATGAATATTTTTATATGAAAAGCTTGTTTTGCTTATATCTCCTAAACTATGCGTCCTAGAGCGAAAAGGAGCTTAATTCATGACCACCCCCAAAAAATCGAAAATTCTCTCAAAATCCTGCAAAAATTGAAATTTTTATATGAAAAACTTGTTTTGCTCATATCTCCTAAACTATGCGTCCTAGAGCGAAAAGGAGCTTAATTCATGACCACCCCCAAAAAATCGAAAATTCCATCCAAATTCTGAAAAAAATGGAAATTTTTATATGAAAAACTTGTTTTGCTCATATCTCTTAAACTATGCGTCCTAGAGCGAAAAGGAGCTAAATTCATGACCACCCCCTCAAAAATTGAAAATTCCTTCCAAATCTTGAAAAAATGTAAATTTTTATATGAAAAACTTGTTTTGCTCATATCTCCTAAACTATGCGTCCTAGAGCGAAAAGGAGCTTAATTCATGACCACCCCCAAAAAATCGAAAGTTATCTCAAAATCCTGCAAAAATTGAAATTTTTATATGAAAAACTTGTTTTGCTCATATCTCCTAAACTATGCGTCCTAGAGCGAAAAGGAGCTTAATTCATGATCACCCCCAAAAAATCGAAAATTCTCTCTAAATCCTGCAAAAATTGAAATTTTTATATGAAAAACTTGTTTTGCTCATATCTCCTAAACTATGCGTCCTAGAGCGAAAATGAGCTTAATTCATGACCACCCCCAAAAAATCGAAAATTCCATCCAAATTCTGAAAAAAATGGAAATTTTTATATGAAAAACTTGTTTTGCTCATATCTCCTAAACTATGCGTCCTAGAGCGAAAAGGAGCTTAATTCATAACCACCCCTCAAAAATTTAAAATTCTATCAAAGTCCTGAAAAAATTTAAATTTTTATATGAAAAACTTGTTTTGCTCATATCTCCTAAACTATGCGTCCTAGAGCGAAAAGGAGCTTAATTCATGACCATCCCCAAGAAATCGAAAATTCTCTCAAAATCCTGCAAAAATTGAAATTTTTATATGAAAAACTTGTTTTGCTCATATCTCCTAAACTATGCGTCCTAGAGCGAAAAGGAGCTTAATTCATGACCACCCCCAAAAAATCGAAAGTTATCTCAAAATCCTGCAAAAATTGAAATTTTTATATGAAAAACTTGTTTTGCTCATATCTCCTAAACTATGCGTCCTAGAGCGAAAAGGAGCTTAATTCATGATCACCCCCAAAAAATCGAAAATTCTCTCAAAATCCTGCAAAAATTGAAATTTTTATATGAAAAACTTGTTTTGCTCATATCTCCTAAACTATGCGTCCTAGAGCGAAAAGGAGCTTAATTCATGACCACCCCCAAAAAATCGAAAATTCCATCCAAATTCTGAAAAAAATGGAAATTTTTATATGAAAAACTTGTTTTGCTCATATCTCCTAAATTATGCGTCCTAGAGCGAAAAGGAGCTTAATTCATAACCACCCCTCAAAAATTTAAAATTCTATCAAAGTCCTGAAAAAATTTTAATTTTTATATGATAAACTTGTTTTGCTCATATCTCCTAAACTATGCGTCCTACAGCGAAAAGGAGCTTAATTCATGACCATCCCCAAGAAATCGAAAATTCTCTCAAAATCCTGCAAAAATTGAAATTTTTATATGAAAAACTTGTTTTGCTCATATCTCCTAAACTATGCGTCCTAGAGCGAAAAGGAGATTAATTCATGACCACCCCCAAAAAATCGAAAATTCTCTCAAAATCCTGCAAAAATTGAAATTTTTATATGAAAAACTTGTTTTGCTCATATCTCCTAAACTATGCGTCCTAGAGCGAAAAGGAGCTAAATTCATAACCACCCCCAAAAAATCGAAAATTCCATCCAAATTCTGAAAAAATGTAAATTTTTATATGAAAAACTTGTTTTGCTCATATCTCCTAAACTATGCGTCCTAGAGCGAAAAGGAGCTTTATTCATAACCACCCACCAAAAATTTAAAATTCCATCAAAGTCCTGAAAAAATTTAAATTTTTATATGAAAAACTTGTTTTGCTCATATCTCCTAACTATGCGTCCTAGAGCGAAAAGGAGCTTAATTCATGATCGCCCCCAAAAAATCGAAAATTCTATCCAAATCCTCAAAAAAATTAAATTTTACTATGAAAAACTTGTTTTGCTCATATCTCTTAAACTATGCGTCCTAGAGCGAAAAGGAGCTAAATTCATGACCACCCCCTCAAAAATCGAAAATTCCATCCAAATTTTGAAAAAATGTAAATTTTTATATGAAAAACTTGTTTTGCTCATATCTCCTAAACTGTGCGTCCTAGAGCGAAAAGGAGCTTAATTCATGACCACCCCCAAAAAATCGAAAATTCCATCCAAATTCTGAAAAAATGGAAATTTTTATATGAAAAACTTGTTTTGCTCATATCTCCTAAACTATGCGTCCTAGAGCGAAAAGGAGCTTAATTCATGACCACCCCCAAAAAACCGAAATTTCTCTCAAAATCCTGCAAAAATTTAAATTTTTATATGAAAAACTTGTTTTGCTCAAATCTCCTAAACTATGCGTCCTAGAGCGAAAAGGAGCTTAATTCATGACCACCCCAAAAAAATCGAAAATTCCATCCAAATTCTGAAAAAATGGAAATTTTTATATGAAAAACTTGTTTTGCTCAAATCTCCTAAACTATGCATCCTAGAGCGAAAAGGAGATTAATTCATGACCACCCCCAAAAAATCGAAAATTCCATCCAAATTCTGAAAAAATGGAAATTTTTATATGAAAAACTTGTTTTGCTCATATCTCCTAAACTATGCGTCCTAGAGCGAAAAGGAGCTTAATTCATAACCACCCCCCAAAAATTAAAAATTCCCTCAAATTTTTGTATGAAAAACTTGTTTTGCTCAAATCTCCTAAACTATGCGTCCTAGAGCGAAAAGGAGATTAATTCATGACCACCCCCAAAAAATCGAAAATTCCATCCAAATTCTGAAAAAATGGAAATTTTTATATGAAAAATTTGTTTTGCTCATATCTCCTAAACTATGCGTCCTAGAGCGAAAAGGAGCTTAATTCATAACCACCCCCCAAAAATTTAAAATTCCATCAAAGTCCTGAAAAAATGGAAATTTTTATATGAAAAACTTGTTTTGCTCATATCTCCTAACTATGCGTCCTAGAGCGAAAAGGAGCTTAATTCATGACCACCCCCAAAAAATCGAAAATTCTCTCAAAATCATGCAAAAATTTAAATTTTTATATGAAAAACTTGTTTTGCTCATATCTCCTAAACTATGCGTCCTAGAGCGAAAAGGAGCTTAATTCATGACCACCCCCCAAAAATTAAAAATTCCATCCAAATCTTGAAACAAGTTAAATTTTTATATGAAAAACTTGTATTGCTCATATCTCCTAAACTATGCGTCCTAGAGCGAAAAGGAGCTTAATTCATGACCACCCCCAAAAAATCGAAAATTCCATCCAAATTCTGAAAAAATGGAAATTTTTAGATGAAAAACTTGTTTTGCTCATATCTCCTAAACAATGCGTCCTAGAGCGAAAAGGAGCTTAATTCATAACCACCCCCCAAAAATTTAAAATTCCATCAAAGTCCTGAAAAAATTTAAATTTTTATATGAAAAACTTGTTTTGCTCATATCTCCTAAACTATGCGTCCTAGAACGAAAAGGAGCTTAATTCATGACCACCCCCAAAAAATCGAAAATTCTCTTAAAATCCTGCAAAAATTGAAATTTTTATATGAAAAACTTATTTTGCTCATATCTCCTAAACTATGCGTCCTAGAGCGAAAAGGAGCTTAATTCATGACCACCCCCAAAAAATCGAAAATTCTCTCAATTGCAAAAATTGAAATTTTTATATGAAAAACTTGTTTTGCTCATATCTCCTAAACTATGCGTCCTAGAGCGAAAAGGAGCTTAATTCATGACCACCCCCAAAAAATCGAAAATTCCATCCAAATTCTGAAAAAATGGAAATTTTTATATGAAAAACTTGTTTTGCTCATATCTCCTAAACTATGCGTCCTAGAGCGAAAAGGAGCTTAATTCATGACCACCCCCAAAAAATCGAAAATTCCATCCAAATTCTGAAAAAATGGAAATTTTTATATGAAAAACTTGTTTTGCTCATATCTCCTAAACTATGCGTCCTAGAGCGAAAAGGAGCTTAATTCATGACCACCCCCAAAAAATCGAAAATTCTCTCAAACTCCTGCAAAAATTGAAATTTTTATATAAAAAACTTGTTTTGCTCATATCTCCTAAACTATGCGTCCTAGAGCGAAAAGGAGCTTAATTCATGACCACCCCCCCAAAAATTGAAAATTCCTTCCAAATCTTGAAAAATTGTAAATTTTTATATGAAAATTTTGTTTTGCTCATATCTCCTAAACTATGCGTCCTAGAGCGAAAAGGAGCTTAATTCATGACCACCCCCAAAAATTAAAAATTCCCTCAAAATCCTGAAAAAATTGAAATTTTTAGATGAAAAACTTGTTTTGCTCATATCTCCTAAACAATGCGTCCTAGAGCGAAAAGGAGCTTAATTCATGACCACCCCCCCAAAAATTGAAAATTCCTTCCAAATCTTGAAAAATTGTAAATTTTTATATGAAAATTTTGTTTTGCTCATATCTCCTAAACTATGCGTCCTAGAGCGAAAAGGAGCTTAATTCATAACCACCCCTCAAAAATTTAAAATTCTATCAAAGTCCTGAAAAAATTTTAATTTTTATATGATAAACTTGTTTTGCTCATATCTCCTAAACTATGCGTCCTACAGCGAAAAGGAGCTTAATTCATGACCATCCCCAAGAAATCGAAAATTCTCTCAAAATCCTGCAAAAATTGAAATTTTTATATGAAAAACTTGTTTTGCTCATATCTCCTAAACTATGCGTCCTAGAGCGAAAAGGAGATTAATTCATGACCACCCCCAAAAAATCGAAAATTCTCTCAAAATCCTGCAAAAATTGAAATTTTTATATGAAAAACTTGTTTTGCTCATATCTCCTAAACTATGATTCCTAGAGCGAAAAGGAGCTTAATTCATAACCACCCCCCAAAAATTTAAAATTCCATCAAAGTCCTGAAAAAATTTAAATTTTTATATGAAAAACTTGTTTTGCTCATATCTCCTAAACTATGCGTCCTAGAGCGAAAAGGAGCTTAATTCATAACCACCCCCCAAAAATTTAAAATTCCATCAAAGTCCTGAAAAAATTTAAATTTTTATATGAAAAACTTGTTTTGCTCATATCTCCTAAACTATGCGTACTAGAGCGAAAAGGAGCTTAATTCATGACCACCCCCAAGAAATCGAAAATTCTCTCAAAATCCTGCAAAAATTGAAATTTTTATATGAAAAACTTGTTTTGCTCATATCTCCTAAACTATGCGTCCTAGAGCGAAAAGGAGCTTAATTCATGACCACCCCCAAAAAATCGAAAATTCTCTCAAAATCCTGCAAAAATTGAAATTTTTATATGAAAAACTTGTTTTGCTCATATCTCCTAAACTATGCGTCCTAGAGCGAAAAGGAGCTTAATTCATGACCACCCCCAAAAAATCGAAAATTCCATCCAAATTCTGAAAAAATGGAAATTTTTAGATGAAAAACTTGTTTTGCTCATATCTCCTAAACAATGCGTCCTAGAGCGAAGAGGAGCTTAATTCATGACCACCTCCAAAAAATCGAAAATTCCATCCAAATTCTGAAAAAATGGAAATTTTTATATGAAAAACTTGTTTTGCTCATATCTCCTAAACTATGCGTCCTAGAGCGAAAAGGAGCTTAATTCATGACCACCCCCAAAAAATCGAAAATTCTCTCAAAATCCTGCAAAAATTGAAATTTTTATATGAAAAACTTGTTTTGCTCATATCTCCTAAACTCATGACCTAAATTCATGACCACCCCCAAAAAATCGAAAATTGCTTCCAAATCTTGAAAAAAATTTAAATTTTAATATGAAAAACTTGTTTTGCTCATACCTCCTAAACTATGAAAAAATGGAAATTTTTATATGAAAAACTTGTTTTGCTCATATCTCCTAAACTATGCGTCCTAGAGCGAAAAGGAGCTTAATTCATGACCACCCCCCAAAAATTGAAAATTCCATCAAAGTCCTGAAAAAAATTTAAATTTTTATATGAAAAACTTGTTTTGTTCATATCTCCTAAACTATGCGTCCTAAAGCGAAAAGGAGCTTAATTCATGACCACCCTCAAAAAATCGAAAATTCCTTCAAAATCCTGAAAAAATTGAAATTTTTATATGAAAAACTTGTTTTGCTCATATCTCCTAAACTATGCGTCCTAGAGCGAAAAGGAGCTTAATTCATGACCACCCCCCAAAAATTGAAAATTCCATCAAAATTCTGAAAAAATGGACATTTTTATATGAAAAACTTGTATTGCTCATATCTCCTAAACTATGCGTCCTAGAGCGAAAAGGAGCTTAATTCATGACCACCCCCAAAAATTGAAAATTCCATCAAAATCCTAAAGAAAATGGCATTTTTATATGAAAAACTTGTTTTGCTCATATCTCCTAAACTATGCGTCCTAAAGCGAAAAGCAGCTTAATTTATGACCACCCTCAAAAAATCGAAAATTCCTTCAAAATCCTGAAAAAAATGAAGTTTTTATATGAAAAACTTGTTTTGCTCATATCTCCTAAACTATGAGTCCTAGAGCGAAAAGGAGCTTAATTCATGACCACCCCCAAAAAATCGAAAATTCCATCCAAATTCTGAAAAAATGCTCATATCTCCTAAACTATGCGTCCTACAGCGAAAAGGAGCTTAATTCATGACCACCCCAAAAAAATCGAAAATTCTCTCAAAATCCTGCAAAAATTGAAATTTTTAGATGAAAAACTTGTTTTGCTCATATCTCCTAAACTATGCGTCCTAGAGCGAAAAGGAGCTTAATTCATGACCACCCCCAAAAATTAAAAATTCCCTCAAAATCCTGAAAAAATTGAAATTTTTGTATGAAAAACTTGTTTTGTTCATATCTCCTAAACTATGATTCCTAGAGCGAAAAGGAGCTTAATTCAAAACCACCCCCCAAAAATTTAAAATTCCATCAAAGTCCTGAAAAAATTTAAATTTTTATATGAAAAACTTGTTTTGCTCATATCTCCTAAACTATGCGTCCTAGAGCGAAAAGGAGCTTAATTCATAACCACCCCCCAAAAATTTAAAATTCCATCAAAGTCCTGAAAAAATTTAAATTTTTATATGAAAAACTTGTTTTGCGTCCTAGAGCGAAAAGGAGCTTAATTCATGACCACCACCAAAAAATCGAAAATTCTCTCAAAATCCTGCAAAAATTGAAATTTTTATATGAAAAACTTGTTTTGCTCATATCTCCTAAACTATGCGTCCTAGAGCGAAAAGGAGCTTAATTCATGACCACCCCCAAAAAATCGAAAATTCCATCCAAATTCTGAAAAAATGGAAATTTTTATATGAAAAATTGAAATTTTTATATGAAAAACTTGTTTTGCTCATATCTCCTAAACTATGCGTCCTAGAGCGAAAAGGAGCTTAATTCATGACCACCCCCCAAAAATTGAAAATTCCATCAAAATTCTGAAAAAATGGACATTTTTATATGAAAAACTTGTATTGCTCATATCTCCTAAACTATGCGTCCTAGAGCGAAAAGGAGCTTAATTCATGACCACCCCCACAAATTGAAAATTCCATCAAAATCCTAAAGAAAATGGCATTTTTATATGAAAAACTTGTTTTGCTCATATCTCCTAAACTATGCGTCCTAAAGCGAAAAGCAGCTTAATTTATGACCACCCTAAAAAAATCGAAAATTCCTTCAAAATCCTGAAAAAAATGAAGTTTTTATATGAAAAACTTGTTTTGCTCATATCTCCTAAACTATGAGTCCTAGAGCGAAAAGGAGCTTAATTCATGACCACCCCCAAAAAATCGAAAATTCCATCCAAATTCTGAAAAAATGGAAATTTTTATATGAAAAACTTGTTTTGCTCATATCTCCTAAACTATGCGTCCTACAGCGAAAAGGAGCTTAATTCATGACCACCCCAAAAAAATCGAAAATTCTCTCAAAATCCTGCAAAAATTGAAATTTTTAGATGAAAAACTTGTTTTGCTCATATCTCCTAAACTATGCGTCCTAGAGCGAAAAGGAGCTTAATTCATGACCACCCCCCCAAAAATTGAAAATTCCTTCCAAATCGTGACAAAATGTAAATTTTTATATGAAAAATTTGTTTTGCTCATATCTCCTAAACTATGCGTCCTAGAGCGAAAAGGAGCTTAATTCATGACCACCCCCAAAAATTAAAAATTCCCTCAAAATCCTGAAAAAATTGAAATTTTTGTATGAAAAACTTGTTTTGTTCATATCTCCTAAACTATGATTCCTAGAGCGAAAAGGAGCTTAATTCATAACCACCCCCCAAAAATTTAAAATTCCATCAAAGTCCTGAAAAAATTTAAATTTTTATATGAAAAACTTGTTTTGCTCATATCTCCTAAACTATGCGTCCTAGAGCGAAAAGGAGCTTAATTCATAACCACCCCCCAAAAATTTAAAATTCCATCAAAGTCCTGAAAAAATTTAAATTTTTATATGAAAAACTTGTTTTGCTCATATCTCCTAAACTATGCGTCCTAGAGCGAAAAGGAGCTTAATTCATGACCACCCCCCGAAAATTGAAAATTCCATCAAAATCCAAAAGAAAATGACATTTTTATATGAAAAACTTGTTTTGCTCATATCTCCTAAACTATGCGTCCTAACGCGAAAAGGAGCTTAATTCATGACCACCCCCAAAAAATCGAAAATTCCATCCAAATTCTGAAAAAATGGAAATTTTTATATGAAAAACTTGTTTTGCTCATATCTCCTAAACTATGCGTCCTAGAGCGAAAAGGAGATTAATTCATGACCACCCCCCAAAAATTGAATATTCCATCAAAATCCTGAAAAAAATGAAATTTTTATATGAAAAACTTGTTTTGCTCATATCTCCTAAACTATGCGTCCTAGAGCGAAAAGGAGCTTAATTCATGACCACCCCCCGAAAATTGAAAATTCCATCAAAATCCAAAAGAAAATGACATTTTTATATGAAAAACTTGTTTTGCTCATATCTCCTAAACTATGCGTCCTAACGCGAAAAGGAGCTTAATTCATGACCACCCCCAAAAAATCGAAAATTCCATCCAAATTCTGAAAAAATGGAAATTTTTATATGAAAAACTTGTTTTGCTCATATCTCCTAAACTATGCGTCCTAGAGCGAAAAGGAGATTAATTCATGACCACCCCCCAAAAATTGAAAATTCCATCAAAATCCTGAAAAAAATGAAATTTTTATATGAAAAACTTGTTTTGCTCATATCTCCTAAACTATGCGTCCTAGAGCGAAAAGGAGCTTAATTCATGACCACTCCCCAAAAATTGAAAATTTCATCAAAATACTAAAGAAAATTACATTTTTATATGAAAAACTTGTTTTGCTCATATCTCCTAAACTATGCGTCCTAGAGCGAAAAGGAGCTTAATTCATGACCACCCCCAAAATATCGAAAATTCTCTCAAAATCCTGCAAAAATTGAAATTTTTATATGAAAAACTTGTTTTGCTCATATCTCCTAAACTATGCGTCCTAGAGCGAAAAGGAGCTTAAAACTTGTTTTGCTCATATCTCCTAAACTATTGGTCCTAGAGCGAAAAGGAGCTTAATTCATGACCACCCCCCCAAAAATTGAAAATTCCTTCCAAATTTTGAAAAAATGTAAATTTTTATATGAAAAACTTGTTTTGCTCATATCTCCTAAACTATGCGTCCTAGAGCGAAAAGGAGCTTAATTCATGACCACCCTCAAAAAATCGAAAATTCCTTCAAAATCCTGAAAAAATTGAAATTTTTCTATGAAAAACTTGTTTTGCTCATATCTCCTAAACTATGCGTCCTAGAGCGAAAAGGAGCTTAATTCATGACCACCCCCCAAAAATTGAAAATTCCATCAAAATCCTAAAGAAAATTACATTTTTATATGAAAAACTTGTTTTGCTCATATCTCCTAAACTATGCGTCCTAAAGCGAAAAGGAGCTTAATTCATGACCACCCTCAAAAAATCGAAAATTCCATCCAAATTCTGAAAAAATGGAAATTTTTAGATGAAAAACTTGTTTTGCTCATATCTCCTAAACTATGCGTCCTAAAGCGAAAAGGAGCTTAATTCATGACCACCCCCAAAAAATCGAAAATTCTCTCAAAATCCTGCAAAAATTGAAATTTTTATATGAAAAACTTGTTTTGCTCATATCTCCTAAACTATGCGTCCTAGAGCGAAAAGGAGCTTAATTCATGACCACCACCCCCACAAATTGAAAATTCCTTCCAAATCTTGAAAAAATGTAAATTTTTATATGAAAAACTTGTTTTGCTCATATCTCCTTAACTATGCGTCCTAGAGCGAAAAGGAGCTTAATTCATGACCACCCCCAAAAAATCGAAAATTCCATCCAAATTCTGAAAAAATGGAAATTTTTATATGAAAAACTTGTTTTGCTCATATCTCCTAAACTATGCGCCCTAGAGCGAAAAGGAGCTTAATTCATGACCACCCCCAAAAAAATCGAAAATTCCATCAAAGTCCTGAAAAAATTTAAATTTTTATATGAAAAACTTATTTTGCTCATATCTCCTAAACTATGCGTCCTAGAGCGAAAAGGAGATTAATTCATGACCACCCCCAAAAAATCGAAAATTCCATCCAAATTCTGAAAAAATTGAAATTTTTATATGAAAAACTTGTTTTGCTCATATCTCCTAAACTATGCGTCTTAGAGCGAAAAGGAGCTTAATTCATGACCACCCCCAAAAAATCGAAAATTCCATCCAAATTCTGAAAAAATGGAAATTTTTATATGAAAAACTTGTTTTGCTCATATCTCCTAAACTATGCGTCCTAGAGCAAAAAGGAGCTTAATTCATGACCACCCCCCAAAAATTGAAAATTCCATCAAAATCCTGAAAAAATTGAAATTTTTATATGAAAAACTTGTTTTGATCATATCTCCTAAACTATGCGCCCTAGAGCGAAAAGGAGCTTAATTCATGACCACCCCCAAAAAAATCGAAAATTCCATCAAAGTCCTGAAAAAATTTAAATTTTTATATGAAAAACTTATTTTGCTCATATCTCCTAAACTATGCGTCCTAGAGCGAAAAGGAGCTTAATTCATGACCACCCCCAAAAAATCGAAAATTCCATCCAAATTCTGAAAAAATGGAAATTTTTATATGAAAAACTTGTTTTGCTCATATCTCCTAAACTATGCGTCCTAGAGCGAAAAGGAGCTTAATTCATGACCACCCCCAAAAAATTGAAAATTCTCTCAAAATCCTGAAAAAATTGAAATTTTTATATGAAAAACTAGTTTTGCTCATATCTCCTAAACTATGCGTCCTAGAGCGAAAAGGAGCTTAATTCATGACCACCCCCAAAAAATCGAAAATTCCATCCAAATTCTGAAAAAATGGAAATTTTTATATGAAAAACTTGTTTTGCTCATATCTCCTAAACTATGCGTCCTAGAGCGAAAAGGAGCTTAATTCATGACCACCCCCAAAAAATCGAAAATTCTCTCAAAAATTTAAAAATTTTTTTTGAAAAACTTGTTTTGCTCATATCTCCTAAACTATGCGTCCTAGAGCGAAAAGGAGCTTAATTCATGACCACCCCCAAAAAATCGAAAATTCTCTCAAAATCCTGCAAAAATTGAAATTTTTATATGAAAAACTTGTTTTGCTCATATCTCCTAAACTATGCGTCCTAAAGCGAAAAGGAGCTTAATTCATGACCACCCTCAAAAAATCGAAAATTCCTTCAAAATCCTGAAAAAATTGAAATTTTTATATGAAAAACTTGTTTTGCTCATATCTCCTAAACTATGCGTCCTAGAGCGAAAAGGAGCTTAATTCATGACCACCCCCAAAAAATCGAAAATTCCATCCAAATTCTGAAAAAATGGAAATTTTTATATGAAAAACTTGTTTTGCTCATATCTCCTAAACTATGCGTCCTAGAGCGAAAAGAAGATTAATTCATGGCCACCCCCTAAAATTGAAAATTCCATCAAAGTCCTGAAAAAATTTAAATTTTTATATGAAAAACTTGTTTTGCTCATATCTCCTAAACTATTCGTCCTAGAGCGAAAAGGAGCTTAATTCATGACCACCCTCAAAAAATCGAAAATTCCTTCCAAATCTTGAAAAAAATTTAAATTTTAATATGAAAAACTTGTTTTGCTCATATCTCCTAAACTATGCGTCCTAGAGCGAAAAGGAGCTTAATTCATGACCACCCTCAAAAAATCGAAAATTCCTTCAAAATCCTGAAAAAATTTAAATTTTTCTATGAAAAACTTGTTTTGCTCATATCTCCTAAACTATGCGTCCTAGAGCGAAAAGGAGCTTAATTCATGACCACCCCCCAAAAATTGAAAATTCCATCAAAATTCTGAAAAAATGGAAATTTGTATATGAAAAACTTGTATTGCTCATATCTCCTAAACTATGCGTCCTAGAGCGAAAAGGAGCTTAATTCATGACCACCCCCCAAAAATTGAAAATTCCATCAAAATCCTAAAGAAAATTACATTTTTATATGAAAAACTTGTTTTGCTCATATCTCCTAAACTATGCGTCCTAAAGCGAAAAGGAGCTTAATTCATGACCACCCTCAAAAAATCGAAAATTCCATCCAAATTCTGAAAAAATGGAAATTTTTAGATGAAAAACTTGTTTTGCTCATATCTCCTAAACTATGCGTCTTAGAGCGAAAAGGAGCTTAATTCATGACCACCCCCAAAAAATCGAAAATTCCATCCAAATTCTGAAAAAATGGAAATTTTTATATGAAAAACTTGTTTTGCTCATATCTCCTAAACTATGCGTCCTAGAGCAAAAAGGAGCTTAATTCATGACCACCCCCCAAAAATTGAAAATTCCATCAAAATCCTGAAAAAATTGAAATTTTTATATGAAAAACTTGTTTTGATCATATCTCCTAAACTATGCGCCCTAGAGCGAAAAGGAGCTTAATTCATGACCACCCCCAAAAAATCGAAAATTCCATCCAAATTCTGAAAAAATGGAAATTTTTATATGAAAAACTTGTTTTGCTCATATCTCCTAAACTATGCGTCCTAGAGCGAAAAGGAGCTTAATTCATGACCACCCCCCAAAAATTGAAAATTCCATCAAAATTCTGAAAAAATGGAAATTTATATATGAAAAACTTGCATTGCTCATATCTCCTAAACTATGCGTCCTAGAGCGAAAAGGAGCTTAATTCATGACCACCCCCAAAAAATCGAAAATTCCATCTAAATTCTGAAAAAATGGAAATTTTTATATGAAAAACTTGTTTTGCTCATATCTCCTAAACTATGCGTCCTAGAGCGAAAAGGAGCTTAATTCATGACCACCCCCAAAAAATCGAAAATTCCATCCAAATTCTGAAAAAATGGAAATTTTTATATGAAAAACTTGTTTTTCTCATATCTCCTAAACTATGCGTCCTAGAGCGAAAAGGAGCTATATTCATGACCACCCCCAAAAAATCGAAAATTCCATCAAAATCCTGAAAAAATTTAAATTTTTATATGAAAAACTTGTTTTGCTCATATCTCCTAAACTATGCGTCCTAGAGCGAAAAGGAGCTTAATTCATAACCACCCCCCAAAAATTTAAAATTCTATCAAAGTCCTGAAAAAATTTAAATTTTTATATGAAAAACTTGTTTTGCTCATATCTCCTAAACTATGCGTCCTAGAGCGAAAAGGAGCTTAATTCATGACCATCCCCAAGAAATCGAAAATTCTCTCAAAATCCTGCAAAAATTGAAATTTTTATATGAAAAACTTGTTTTGCTCATATCTCCTAAACTATGCGTCCTAGAGCGAAAAGGAGCTATATTCATGACCACCCCCAAAAAATCGAAAATTCTCTCAAAATTCTGAAAAAATGGAAATTTTTATATGAAAAACTTGTTTTGCTCATATCTCCTAAACTATGCGTCCTAGAGCGAAAAGGAGCTAAATTCATGACCACCCCCTCAAAAATTGAAAATTCCTTCCAAATCTTGAAAAAATGTAAATTTTTATATGAAAAACTTGTTTTGCTCATATCTCCTAACTATGCGTCCTAGAGCGAAAAGGAGCTTAATTCATGACCACCCCCAAAAAATCGAAAATTCTCTCAAAATCCTGCAAAAATTTAAATTTTTATATGAAAAACTTGTTTTGCTCATATCTCCTAAACTATGCGTCCTAGAGCGAAAAGGAGCTTAATTCATGACCACCCCCCCAAAAATTGAAAATTCCTTCCAAATTTTGAAAAAATTTAAATTTTTATATGAAAAACTTGTTTTGCTCATATCTCCTAAACTATGCGTCCTAGAGCGAAAAGGAGCTTAATTCATGACCACCCCCCCAAAAATTGAAAATTCCTTCCAAATTTTGAAAAAATGTAAATTTTTATATGAAAAACTTGTTTTGCTCATATCTCCTAAACTATGCGTCCTAGAGCGAAAAGGAGCTTAATTCATAACCACCCCCCAAAAATTTAAAATTCCATCAAAGTCCTGAAAAAATTTAAATTTTTATATGAAAAACTTGTTTTGCTCATATCTCCTAAACTATGCGTCCTAGAGCGAAAAGGAGCTTAATTCATAACCACCCCCCAAAAATTTAAAATTCCATCAAAGTCCTGAAAAAATTTAAATTTTTATATGAAAAACTTGTTTTGCTCATATCTCCTAACTATGCGTCCTAGAGCGAAAAGGAGCTTAATTCATGACCACCCCCCCAAAAATTGAAAATTCCTTCCAAATTTTGAAAAAATGTAAATTTTTATATGAAAAACTTGTTTTGCTCATATCTCCTAAACTATGCGTCCTAGAGCGAAAAGGAGCTTAATTCATGTCCACCCCCACAAAAATTGAAAATTCCTTCCAAATCTTGAAAAAAATTTAAATTTTACTATGAAAAACTTGTTTTGCTCATATCTCTTAAACTATGCGTCCTAGAGCGAAAAGGAGCTAAATTCATGACCACCCCCTCAAAAATTGAAAATTCCTTCCAAATCTTGAAAAAATGTAAATTTTTATATGAAAAACTTGTTTTGCTCATATCTCCTAAACTATGCGTCCTAGAGCGAAAAGGAGCTTAATTCATGACCACCCCCAAAAAATCGAAAATTCCATCCAAATTCTGAAAAAATGGAAATTTTTAGATGAAAAACTTGTTTTGCTCATATCTCCTAAACAATGCGGCCTAGAGCGAAGAGGAGCTTAATTCATGACCACCTCCAAAAAATCGAAAATTCCATCCATATTCTGAAAAAATGGAAATTTTTATATGAAAAACTTGTTTTGCTCATATCTCCTAAACTACGCGTCCTAGAGCGAAAAGGAGCTTAATTTATGACCACCCCCCCAAAAATTGAAAATTCCTTCCAAATCTTGAAAAAATGTAAATTTTTATATGAAAAACTTGTTTTGCTCATATCTCCTAAACTATGCGTCCTAGAGCGAAAAGGAGCTTAATTCATGACCACCCCCAAAAAATCGAAAATTCCATCCAAATTCTGAAAAAATGGAAATTTTTATATGAAAAACTTGTTTTGCTCATATCTCCTAAACTATGCGTCCTAGAGCGAAAAGGAGCTTAATTCATGACCACCCCCCAAAAATTGAAAATTCCATCAAAATTCTGAAAAAATGGAAATTTGTATATGAAAAACTTGCATTGCTCATATCTCCTAAACTATGCGTCCTAGAGCGAAAAGGAGCTTAATTCATGACCACCCCCAAAAAATCGAAAATTCCATCTAAATTCTGAAAAAATGGAAATTTTTATATGAAAAACTTGTTTTGCTCATATCTCCTAAACTATGCGTCCTAGAGCGAAAAGGAGCTTAATTCATGACCACCCCCAAAAAATCGAAAATTCCATCCAAATTCTGAAAAAATGGAAATTTTTATATGAAAAACTTGTTTTTCTCATATCTCCTAAACTATGCGTCCTAGAGCGAAAAGGAGCTATATTCATGACCACCCCCAAAAAATCGAAAATTCCATCAAAATCCTGAAAAAATTTAAATTTTTATATGAAAAACTTGTTTTGCTCATATCTCCTAAACTATGCGTCCTAGAGCGAAAAGGAGCTTAATTCATAACCACCCCCCAAAAATTTAAAATTCTATCAAAGTCCTGAAAAAATTTAAATTTTTATATGAAAAACTTGTTTTGCTCATATCTCCTAAACTATGCGTCCTAGAGCGAAAAGGAGCTTAATTCATGACCATCCCCAAGAAATCGAAAATTCTCTCAAAATCCTGCAAAAATTGAAATTTTTATATGAAAAACTTGTTTTGCTCATATCTCCTAAACTATGCGTCCTAGAGCGAAAAGGAGCTATATTCATGACCACCCCCAAAAAATCGAAAATTCTCTCAAAATTCTGAAAAAATGGAAATTTTTATATGAAAAACTTGTTTTGCTCATATCTCCTAAACTATGCGTCCTAGAGCGAAAAGAAGCTAAATTCATGACCACCCCCTCAAAAATTGAAAATTCCTTCCAAATCTTGAAAAAATGTAAATTTTTATATGAAAAACTTGTTTTGCTCATATCTCCTAACTATGCGTCCTAGAGCGAAAAGGAGCTTAATTCATGACCACCCCCAAAAAATCGAAAATTCTCTCAAAATCCTGCAAAAATTTAAATTTTTATATGAAAAACTTGTTTTGCTCATATCTCCTAAACTATGCGTCCTAGAGCGAAAAGGAGCTTAATTCATAACCACCCCCCAAAAATTTAAAATTCCATCAAAGTCCTGAAAAAATTTAAATTTTTATATGAAAAACTTGTTTTGCTCATATCTCCTAACTATGCGTCCTAGAGCGAAAAGGAGCTTAATTCATGACCACCCCCAAAAAATCGAAAATTCTCTCAAAATCCTGCAAAAATTGAAATTTTTATATGAAAAACCTGTTTTGCTCATATCTCCTAAACTATGCGTCCTAGAGCGAAAAGGAGCTTAATTCATGACCACCCCCAAAAAATCTAAAATTCTCTCAAAATCCTGCAAAAATTGAAATTTTTATATGAAAAACTTGTTTTGCTCATATCTCCTAAACTATGCGTCCTAGAGCGAAAAGGAGCTTAATTCATGACCACCCCCCCAAAAATTGAAAATTCCTTCCAAATTTTGAAAAAATGTAAATTTTTATATGAAAAACTTGTTTTGCTCATATCTCCTAAACTATGCGTCCTAGAGCGAAAAGGAGCTTAATTCATAACCACCCCCCAAAAATTTAAAATTCCATCAAAGTCCTGAAAAAATTTAAATTTTTATATGAAAAACTTGTTTTGCTCATATCTCCTAAACTATGCGTCCTAGAGCGAAAAGGAGCTTAATTCATAACCACCCCCCAAAAATTTAAAATTCCATCAAAGTCCTGAAAAAATTTAAATTTTTATATGAAAAACTTGTTTTGCTCATATCTCCTAACTATGCGTCCTAGAGCGAAAAGGAGCTTAATTCATGACCACCCCCCCAAAAATTGAAAATTCCTTCCAAATTTTGAAAAAATGTAAATTTTTATATGAAAACTTGTTTTGCTCATATCTCCTAAACTATGCGTCCTAGAGCGAAAAGGAGCTTAATTCATGTCCACCCCCACAAAAATTGAAAATTCCTTCCAAATCTTGAAAAAAATTTAAATTTTACTATGAAAAACTTGTTTTGCTCATATCTCTTAAACTATGCGTCCTAGAGCGAAAAGGAGCTAAATTCATGACCACCCCCTCAAAAATTGAAAATTCCTTCCAAATCTTGAAAAAATGTAAATTTTTATATGAAAAACTTGTTTTGCTCATATCTCCTAAACTATGCGTCCTAGAGCGAAAAGGAGCTTAATTCATGACCACCCCCAAAAAATCGAAAATTCCATCCAAATTCTGAAAAAATGGAAATTTTTAGATGAAAAACTTGTTTTGCTCATATCTCCTAAACAATGCGGCCTAGAGCGAAGAGGAGCTTAATTCATGACCACCTCCAAAAAATCGAAAATTCCATCCAAATTCTGAAAAAATGGAAATTTTTATATGAAAAACTTGTTTTGCTCATATCTCCTAAACTATGCGTCCTAGAGCGAAAAGGAGCTTAATTTATGACCACCCCCCCAAAAATTGAAAATTCCTTCCAAATCTTGAAAAAATGTAAATTTTTATATGAAAAACTTGTTTTGCTCATATCTCCTAAACTATGCGTCCTAGAGCGAAAAGGAGCTTAATTCATGACCACCCCCCCAAAAATTGAAAATTCCTTCCAAATTTTGAAAAAATGTAAATTTTTATATGAAAAACTTGTTTTGCTCATATCTCCTAAACTATGCGTCCTAGAGCGAAAAGGAGCTTAATTCATAACCACCCCCCAAAAATTTAAAATTCCATCAAAGTCCTGAAAAAATTTAAATTTTTATATGAAAAACTTGTTTTGCTCATATCTCCTAACTATGCGTCCTAGAGCGAAAAGGAGCTTAATTCATGACCACCCCCAAAAAATCGAAAATTCTCTCAAAATCCTGCGAAAATTGAAATTTTTATATGAAAAACTTGTTTTGCTCATATCTCCTAAACTATGCGTCCTAGAGCGAAAAGGAGCTTAATTCATGACCACCCCCAAAAAATCGAAAATTCCATCCAAATTCTGAAAAAAATGGAAATTTTTATATGAAAAACTTGTTTTGCTCATATCTCCTAAACTATGCGTCCTAGAGCGAAAAGGAGCTTAATTCATGACCACACCCAAAACATCGAAAATTCCATCCAAATTCTGAAAAAAAAACTTGTTTTGCTCAAATCTCCTAAACTATGCGTCCTAGAGCGAAAAGGAGCTTAATTCATGACCACCCCCCAAAAATTTAAAATTCCATCAAAGTCCTGAAAAAATTTAAATTTTTATATGAAAAACTTGTTTTGCTCATATCTCCTAAACTATGCGTCATAGAGCGAAAAGGAGCTTAATTCATAACCACCCCCCAAAAATTTAAAATTCCATCAAAGTCCTGAAAAAATTTAAATTTTTATATGAAACACTTGTTTTGCTCATATCTCCTAAACTATGCGTCCTAGAGCGAAAAGGAGCTTAATTCATGACCATCCCCAAGAAATCGAAAATTCTCTCAAAATCCTGCAAAAATTGAAATTTTTATATGAAAAACTTGTTTTGCTCATATCTCCTAAACTATGCGTCCTAGAGCGAAAAGGAGCTTAATTCATGACCACCCCCAAAAAATCGAAAATTCTCTCAAAATCCTGCAAAAATTGAAATTTTTATATGAAAAACTTGTTTTGCTCATATCTCCTAAACTATGCGTCCTAGAGCGAAAAGGAGCTTAATTCATGTCCACCCCCACAAAAATTGAAAATTCCTTCCAAATCTCGAAAAAAATTTAAATTTTTATATGAAAAACTTGTTTTGCTCATATCTCCTAAACTATGCGTCCTAGAGTGAAAAGGAGCTTAATTCATGTCCACCCCCCAAGATTTGAAAATTCCTCCCAAATCTTGAAAAAATGTAAATTTTTATATGAAAAACTTGTTTTGCTCATATCTCCTAAACTATGCGTCCTAGAGCGAAAAGGAGCTTAATTCATGACCACCCCCAAAAAATCGAAAATTCTCTCAAAATCCTGCAAAAATTGAAATTTTTATATGAAAAATTTGTTTTGCTCATATCTCCTAAACTATGCGATCTAGAGCGAAAAGGAGCTTAATTCATGACCACCCCCCAAAAATTGAAAATTCCATCCAAATCTTGAAACAATTTAAATTTTTATATGAAAAACTTGTTTTGCTCATATCTCCTAAACTATGCGTCCTAGAGCGAAAAGGAGCTTAATTCATGACCACCCCCAAAAAATCGAAAATTCCATCCAAATTCTGAAAAATGGAAATTTTTATATGAAAAACTTGTTTTGCTCATATCTCCTAAACTATGCGTCCTAGAGCGAAAAGGAGCTTAATTCATGACCACCCCCCAAAAATTTAAAATTCCATCAAAATCCTAAAGAAAATGACATTTTTATATGAAAAACTTGTTTTGCTCATATCTCCTAAACTATGCGTCCTAGAGCGAAAAGGAGCTTAATTCATGACCACCCCCCAAAATTGAAAATTCCTTCCAAATCTTGAAAAAAATGTAAATTGTTATATGAAAAACTTGTTTTGCTCATATCTCCTAAACTATGCGTCCTAGAGCGAAAAGGGGCTTAATTCATGACCACCCCCAAAAAATCGAAAATTCCATCCAAATTCTGACAAAAATGGAAATTTTTAGATGAAAAACTTGTTTTGCTCATATCTCCTAAACTATGCGTCCTAGAGCGAAAAGGAGCTTAATTCATGTCCACCCCCACAAAAATTGAAAATTTCTTCCAAATCTCGAAAAAAATTTAAATTTTTATATGAAAAACTTGTTTTGCTCATATCTCCTAAACTATGCGTCCTAGAGTGAAAAGGAGCTTAATTCATGACCACCCCCAAAAAATCGAAAATTCCATCCAAATTCTGAAAAAATGGAAATTTTTATATGAAAAACTTGTTTTGCTCATATCTCCTAAACTATGCGTCCTAGAGCGAAAAGGAGCTTAATTCATGACCACCCCCAAAAAATCGAAAATTCTCTCAAAATCCTGCAAAAATTGAAATTTTTATATGAAAAATTTGTTTTGCTCATATCTCCTAAACTATGCGACCTAGAGCGAAAAGGAGCTTAATTCATGACCACCCCCAAAAAATCGAAAATTCTCTCAAAATCCTGCAAAAATTGAAATTTTTATATGAAAAATTTGTTTTGCTCATATCTCCTAAACTATGCGACCTAGAGCGAAAAGGAGCTTAATTCATGACCACCCCCAAAAAATCGAAAATTCCATCCAAATTCTGAAAAAATGGAAATTTTTATATGAAAAACTTGTTTTGCTCAAATCTCCTAAACTATGCGTCCTAGAGCGAAAAGGAGCTTAATTCATGACCACCCCCAAAAAATCGAAAATTCCATCCAAATTCTGAAAAAATGGAAATTTTTATATGAAAAACTTGTTTTGCTCATATCTCCTAAACTATGCGTCCTAGAGCCAAAAGGAGCTTAATTCATGACCACCCCCAAAAAACCGAAAATTCTCTCAAAATCCTGCAAAATTTAAATTTTTATATGAAAAACTTGTTTTGCTCAAATCTCCTAAACTATGCGTCCTAGAGCCAAAAGGAGCTTAATTCATGACCACCCCCAAAAAACCGAAAATTCTCTCAAAATCCTGCAAAATTTAAATTTTTATATGAAAAACTTGTTTTGCTCATATCTCCTAAACTATGCGTCCTAGAGCGAAAAGGAGCTTAATTCATGACCACCCCCCAAAAATTTAAAATTCCATCAAAATCCTAAAGAAAATGACATTTTTATATGAAAAACTTGTTTTGCTCATATCTCCTAAACTATGCGTCCTAGAGCGAAAAGGAGCTTAATTCATGACCACCCCCCAAAATTTAAAATTCCTTCCAAATCTTGAAAAAAATGTAAATTGTTATATGAAAAACTTGTTTTGCTCATATCTCCTAAACTATGCGTCCTAGAGCGAAAAGGGGCTTAATTCATGACCACCCCCAAAAAATCGAAAATTCCATCCAAATTCTGAAAAAAATGGAAATTTTTAGATGAAAAACTTGTTTTGCTCATATCTCCTAAACTATGCGTCCTAGAGCGAAAAGGAGCTTAATTCATGACCACCCCCCAAAAATTGAAAATTCCTTCCAAATCTTGAAAAAATGTAAATTTTTATATGAAAAACTTGTTTTGCTCATATCTCTTAAACTATGCGTCCTAGAGCGAAAAGGAGCTTAATTCATAACCACCCCCCAAAAATTTAAAATTCCATCAAAGTCCTGAAAAAATTTAAATTTTTATATGAAAAACTTGTTTTGCTCATATCTCCTAAACTATGCGTACTAGAGCGAAAAGGAGCTTAATTCATAACCACCCCCCAAAAATTTAAAATTCCATCAAAGTCCTGAAAAAATTTAAATTTTTATATGAAAAACTTGTTTTGCTCATATCTCCTAAACTATGCGTCATAGAGCGAAAAGGAGCTTAATTCATAACCACCCCCCAAAAATTTAAAATTCCATCAAAGTCCTGAAAAAATTTAAATTTTTATATGAAACACTTGTTTTGCTCATATCTCCTAAACTATGCGTCCTAGAGCGAAAAGGAGCTTAATTCATGACCACCCCCAAAAAATCGAAAATTCTCTCAAAATCCTGCAAAAATTGAAATTTTTATATGAAAAACTTGTTTTGCTCATATCTCCTAAACTATGCGTCCTAGAGCGAAAAGGAGCTTAATTCATGTCCACCCCCACAAAAATTGAAAATTTCTTCCAAATCTCGAAAAAAATTTAAATTTTTATATGAAAAACTTGTTTTGCTCATATCTCCTAAACTATGCGTCCTAGAGTGAAAAGGAGCTTAATTCATGACCACCCCCAAAAAATCGAAAATTCCATCCAAATTCTGAAAAAATGGAAATTTTTATATGAAAAACTTGTTTTGCTCATATCTCCTAAACTATGCGTCCTAGAGCGAAAAGGAGCTTAATTCATGACCACCCCCAAAAAATCGAAAATTCTCTCAAAATCCTGCAAAAATTGAAATTTTTATATGAAAAATTTGTTTTGCTCATATCTCCTAAACTATGCGACCTAGAGCGAAAAGGAGCTTAATTCATGACCACCCCCAAAAAATCGAAAATTCTCTCAAAATCCTGCAAAAATTGAAATTTTTATATGAAAAATTTGTTTTGCTCATATCTCCTAAACTATGCGACCTAGAGCGAAAAGGAGCTTAATTCATGACCACCCCCAAAAAATCGAAAATTCCATCCAAATTCTGAAAAAATGGAAATTTTTATATGAAAAACTTGTTTTGCTCAAATCTCCTAAACTATGCGTCCTAGAGCGAAAAGGAGCTTAATTCATGACCACCCCCAAAAAATCGAAAATTCCATCCAAATTCTGAAAAAATGGAAATTTTTATATGAAAAACTTGTTTTGCTCATATCTCCTAAACTATGCGTCCTAGAGCCAAAAGGAGCTTAATTCATGACCACCCCCAAAAAACCGAAAATTCTCTCAAAATCCTGCAAAATTTAAATTTTTATATGAAAAACTTGTTTTGCTCAAATCTCCTAAACTATGCGTCCTAGAGCGAAAAGGAGCTTAATTCATGACCACCCCAAAAAAATCGAAAATTCCATCCAAATTCTGAAAAAATGGAAATTTTTATATGAAAAACTTGTTTTGCTCAAATCTCCTAAACTATGCGTCCTAGAGCGAAAAGGAGATTAATTCATGACCACCCCCAAAAAATCGAAAATTCCATCCAAATTCTGAAAAAATGGAAATTTTTATATGAAAAACTTGTTTTGCTCATATCTCCTAAACTATGCGTCCTAGAGCGAAAAGGAGCTTAATTCATGACCACCCCCACAAAATCGAAAATTCTCTCAAAATCCTGCAAAAATTTAAATTTTTATATGAAAAACTTGTTTTGCTCATATCTCCTAAACTATGCGTCCTAGAGCGAAAAGGAGCTTAATTCATGACCACCCCCCAAAAATTGAAAATTCCATCCAAATCTTGAAACAATTTAAATTTTTATATGAAAAACTTGTATTGCTCAATTTTTAGATGAAAAACTTGTTTTGCTCATATCTCCTAAACAATGCGTCCTAGAGCGAAAAGGAGCTTAATTCATAACCACCCCCCAAAAATCGAAAATTCCATCCAAATTCTGAAAAATGGAAATTTTTATATGAAAAACTTGTTTTGCTCATATCTCCTAAACTATGCGTCCTAGAGCGAAAAGGAGCTTAATTCATGACCACCCCCCAAAAATTTAAAATTCCATCCAAATTCTGAAAAAAATGGAAATTTTTAGATGAAAAACTTGTTTTGCTCATATCTCCTAAACTATGCGTCCTAGAGCGAAAAGGAGCTTAATTCATGACCACCCCCCAAAATTGAAAATTCCTTCCAAATCTTGAAAAAAATGTAAATTGTTATATGAAAAACTTGTTTTGCTCATATCTCCTAAACTATGCGTCCTAGAGCGAAAAGGAGCTTAATTCATAACCACCCCCAAAAAATCGAAAATTCTCTCAATTGCAAAAATTGAAATTTTTATATGAAAAACTTGTTTTGCTCATATCTCCTAAACTATGCGTCCTAGAGCGAAAAGGAGCTTAATTCATGACCACCCCCAAAAAATCGAAAATTCCATCCAAATTCTGAAAAAATGGAAATTTTTATATGAAAAACTTGTTTTGCTCATATCTCCTAAACTATGCGTCCTAGAGCGAAAAGGAGCTTAATTCATGACCACCCTCAAAAAAATCGAAAATTCTCTCAAAATCCTGCAAAATTTGAAATTTTTATATGAAAAACTTGTTTTGCTCATATCTCGTAACTATGCGTCCTAGAGCGAAAAGGAGCTTAATTCATGACCACCCCCAAAAAATCGAAAATTCTCTCAATTGCAAAAATTGAAATTTTTATATGAAAAACTTGTTTTGCTCAAATCTCCTAAACTATGCGTCCTAGAGCGAAAAGGAGCTTAATTCATGACCACCCCCAAAAAATCGAAAATTCCATCAAAATTCTGAAAAAATGGAAATTTTTATATGAAAAACTTGTTTTGCTCATATCTCATAAACTATGCGTCCTGGAGCGAAAAGGAGCTTAATTCATGACCACACCCAAAAAATCGAAAATTCTCTCAAAATCCTGCAAAAATTGAAATTTTTATATGAAAAACTTGTTTTGCTCATATCTCCTAAACTATGCGTCCTAGAGCGAAAAGGAGCTTAATTCATGACCACCCCCAAAAAATCGAAAATTCCATCCAAATTCTGAAAAAATGGAAATTTTTATATGAAAAACTTGTTTTGCTCATATCTCCTAAACTGTGCGTCCTAGAGCGAAAAGGAGCTTAATTCATGACCACCCCCAAAAAATCGAAAATTCCATCCAAATTCTTGAAAAATGGAAATTTTTATATGAAAAACTTGTTTTGCTCATATCTCCTAAACTATGCGTCCTAGAGCGGAAAGGAGCTTAATTCATGACCACCCCCAAAAAATCGAAAATTCTCTCAAAATCCTGCAAAAATTGAAATTTTTATATGAAAAACTTGTTTTGCTCATATCTCCTAAACTATGCGTCCTAGAGCGAAAAGAAGCTTAATTCATGACCACCCCCCCAAAAATTGAAAATTCCTTCCAAATCTTGAAAAAATGTAAATTTTTATATGAAAAACTTGTTTTGCTCATATCTCCTAAACTATGCGTCCTAGAGCGAAAAGGAGCTTAATTCATGACCACCCCCAAAAAATCGAAAATTCCATCCAAATCCTGCAAAAATTGAAATTTTTATATGAAAAACTTGTTTTGCTCATATCTCCTAAACTATGCGTCCTAGAGCGAAAAGGAGCTTAATTCATGACCACCCCCAAAAAATCGAAAATTCTCTCAAAATCCTGCAAAAATTGAAATTTTTATATGAAAAACTTGTTTTGCTCATATCTCCTAAACTATGCGTCCTAGAGCGAAAAGGAGCTTAATTCATGACCACCCCCCAAAAATTGAAAATTCTCTCAAAATCCTGAAAAAATTTAAATTTTTATATGAAAAACTTGTTCTGCTCATATCTCCTAAACTATGCGTCCTAGAGCGAAAAGGAGCTTAAATCATGACCACCCCCAAAAAATCGAAAATTCTCTCAAAATCCTGCAAAAATTGAAATTTTTATATGAAAAACTTGTTTTGCTCATATCTCCTAAACTATGCGTCCTAGAGCGAAAAAGAGCTTAATTCATGACCACCCCCCCAAAAATTGAAAATTCCTTCCAAATCTTGAAAAAATTGAAATTTTTATATGAAAAACTTGTTTTGCTCATATCTCCTAAACTATGCGTCCTAGAGCGAAAAGGAGCTTAATTCATGACCACCCCCAAAAAATCGAAAATTCCATCCAAATTCTGAAAAAATGGAAATTTTTATATGAAAAACTTGGTTTGTTCATATCTCCTAAACTATGCGTCCTAGAGCGAAAAGGGGCTTAATTCATGACCACCCCAAAAATTGAAAATTCCCTCAAAATCCTAAAAAAATTGAAATTTTTATATGAAAAACTTGTTTTGCTCATATCTCCAAAACTATGCGTCCTAGAGCGAAAAGGAGCTTAATTCATGACCACCCCCCAAAAATTTTAAATTTCTTCCAAATCTTGAAAAAATTTAAATTTTTATATGAAAAACTTGTTTTGCTCATATCTCCTAAACTATGCGTCCTAGAGTGAAAAGGAGCTTAATTCATGACCACCCCCCAACAATCGAAAATTCCATCCAAATTCTGAAAAAATGGAAATTTTTATATGAAAAATTTGTTTTGCTCATATCTCCTAAACTATGCGTCCTAGAGCGAAAAGGGGCTTAATTCATGACCACCCCAAAAATTGAAAATTCCCTCAAAATACTGAAAAAATTGAAATTTTTATATGAAAAACTTGTTTTGCTCATATCTCCTAAACTATGCGTCCTAGAGCGAAAAGGAGCTTAATTCATGACCACCCCCAAAAAATCGAAAATTCCATCCAAATTCTGAAAAAATGGAAATTTTTATATGAAAAACTTGGTTTGTTCATATCTCCTAAACTATGCGTCCTAAAGCGAAAAGGAGCTTAATTCATGACCACCCCCAAAATTGAAAATTCCCTCAAAATCCTAAAAAAATTGAAATTTTTATATGAAAAACCTGTTTTGCTCATATCTCCAAAACTATGCGTCCTAGAGCGAAAAGGAGCTTAATTCATGACCACCCCCCAAAAATTTTAAATTTCTTCCAAATCTTGAAAAAATTTAAATTTTTATATGAAAAACTTGTTTTGCTCATATCTCCTAAACTATGCGTCTTAGAGCGAAAAGGAGCTTAATTCATGATCGCCCCCAAAAAATCGAAAATTCTATCCAAATCCTCAAAAAAATTAAATTTTTATATGAAAAACTTGTTTTGTTCATATCTCCTAAACTATGCGTCCTAGAGCGAAAAGGAACTTAATTCATGACCACCCCCAAAAAATCGAAAATTCTCTCAAAATCCTGCAAAAATTGAAATTTTTATATGAAAAACTTGTTTTGCTCATATCTCCTAAACTATGCGTCCTAGAGCGAAAAGGAGCTTAATTCATGACCACCCCCAAAAAATCGAAAATTCCATCCAAATTCTGAAAAAATTGAAATTTTTATATGAAAAACTTGTTTTGCTCATATCTCCTAAACTATACGTCCTAGAGCGAAAAGGAGATTAATTCATGACCACCCCCCAAAAATTGAAAATTCCATCAAAGTCCTGAAAAAATTTAAATTTTTATATGAAAAACTTGTTTTGCTCATATCTCCTAATCTATGCGTCCTAGAGCGAAAAGGAGATTAATTCATGACCACCCCCAAAATTGAAAATTCCCTCAAAATCCTAAAAAAATGGAAATTTTTATATGAAAAACTTGTTTTGCTCATATCTCCTAAACTATACGTCCTAGAGCGAAAAGGAGATTAATTCATGACCACCCCCCAAAAATTGAAAATTCCATCCAAATCCTCAAAAAAATTAAATTTTTATATGAAAAACTTGTTTTGTTCATATCTCCTAAACTATGCGTCCTAGAGCGAAAAGGAACTTAATTCATGACCACCCCCAAAAAATCGAAAATTCCATCCAAATTCTGAAAAAATGGAAATTTTTATATGAAAAAATTGTTTTGCTCATATCTCCTAAACTATACGTCCTAGAGCGAAAAGGAGATTTATTCATGACCACCCCCCAAAAATTGAAAATTCCATCAAAGTCCTGAAAAAATTTAAATTTTTATATGAAAAACTTGTTTTGCTCATATCTCCTAAACTATGCGTCCTACAGCAAAAAGGAGCTTAATTCATGACCATCCCCCAAAAAATTGAAAATTCTCTCAAAATCCTGCAAAAATTGAAATTTATATATGAAAAACTTGTTTTGCTCATATCTCCTAAACTATGCGTCCTAAAGCGAAAAGGAGCTTAATTCATGACCACCCTCAAAAAATCGAAAATTCCTTCAAAATCCTGCAAAAAATGAAATTTTTATATGAAAAACTTGTTTTGCTCATATCTCCTAAACTATGCGTCCTAGAGCGAAAAGGAGCTTAATTCATAACCACCCCCTCAAAAATTGAAAACTCCATCAAAATTCTGAAAAAAAATTAAATTTTTATATGAAAAACTTGTTTTGCTCATATCTCCTAAACTATGCGTCCTAGAGCGAAAAGGAGCTTAATTCATGACCACCCCCAAAAAATCGAAAATTCCATCCAAATTCTGAAAAAATGACATTTTTATATGAAAAACTTGTTTTGCTCATATCTCCTAAACTATGCGTCCTAGAGCCAAAAGGAGCTTAATTCATGACCACCCCCCAAAAATTGAAAATTCCATCAAAATCCTGAAAAAATTGAAATTTTTATATGAAAAACTTGTTTTGCTCATATCTCCTAAACTATGCGTCCTAGAGCGAAAAGGAGCTTAATTCATGACCACCCCAAAAAAATCGAAAATTCCATCCAAAATCTGAAAAAATGACATTTTTATATGAAAAACTTGTTTTGCTCATATCTCCTAAACTATGCGTCCTAGAGCGAAAAGGAGCTTAATTCATAACCACCCCCAAAAATTGAAAATTCCCTCAAAATCCTGAAAAAATTGAAATTTTTGTATGAAAAACTTGTTTTGCTCATATCTCCTAAACTATGCGTCCTAGAGCGAAAATGAGCTTAATTCATGACCACCCCCCAAAAATTGAAAATTCCATCAAAATTCTGAAAAAATGACATTTTTATATGAAAAACTTGTTTTGCTCATATCTCCTAAACTATGCGTCCTAGAGCAAAAAGGAGCTTAATTCATGATCACCCCCAAAAAAAAATCGAAAATTCCATCCAAATTCTGAAAAAATGGAAATTTTTATATGAAAAATTTGTTTTGCTCACATCTCCTAAACTATGCGTCCTAGAGCAAAAAGGAGCTTAATTCATGACCACCCCCAAAAAATTGAAAATTCTCTCAAAATCCTGCAAAAATTGAAATTTTTATATGAAAAACTTGTTTTGCTCATATCTCCTAAACAATGCGTCCTAAAGCGAAAAAGAGCTTAATTCATGACCACCCTCAAAAAATCGAAAATTCCTTCAAAATCCTGAAAAAATTGAAATTTTTATATGAAAAACCTGTTTTGCTCATATCTCCTAAACTATGCGTCCTAGAGCGAAAAGGAGCTTAATTCATGACCACCCCCCAAAAATTTAAAATTTCTTCCAAATCGTGAAAAAATTGAAATTTTTATATGAACAATTTGTTTTGCTCATATCTCCTAAACTATGCGTCCTAGCGCGAAAAGGAGCTTAATTCATGACCACCCCCCAAAAATTGAAAATTCCTTCCAAATCTTGAAAAAATTAAATTTTTATATGAAAAACTTGTTTTGTTCATATCTCCTAAACTATGCGTCCTAGAGCGAAAAGGAACTTAATTCATGACCACCCCCAAAAAATCGAAAATTCCATCCAAATTCTGAAAAAATGAAAATTTTTATATGAAAAACTTGTTTTGCTCATATCTCCTAAACTATACGTCCTAGAGCGAAAAGGAGATTAATTCATGACCACCCCCCAAAAATTGAAAATTCCATCAAAGTCCTGAAAAAATTTAAATTTTTATATGAAAAACTTGTTTTGCTCATATCTCATCATATCAAACTATGCGTCCTAGAGCAAAAAGGAGCTTAATTCATGACCACCCCCAAAAAATTGAAAATTCTCTAAAAATCCTGCAAAAATGGAAATTTTTATATGAAAAACTTGTTTTGCTCATATCTCCTAAACTATGCGTCCTAGAGCGAAAAGGAGCTTAATTCATGACCACCCCCAAAAAATCGAAAATTCCTTCCAAATCTTGAAAAATTTGAAATTTTTTTATGAAAAACTTGTTTTGCTCATATCTCCTAAACTATGCGTCCTAGAGCGAAAAGGAGCTTAATTCATGACCACCCCCCAAAATTGAAAATTCCTTCCAAATCTTGAAAAAATGGAAATTTTTATATGAAAAATTTGTTTTGCTCATATCTCCTAAACTATGCGTCCTAGAGCGAAAAGGAGCTTAATTCATAACCACCCCCCAAAAATTGAAAACTCCATCAAAATCCTGAAAAAAATTAAATTTTTATATGAAAAACTTGTTTTGCTCATATCTCCTAAACTATACGTCCTAGCGCGAAAAGGAGCTTAATTCATGACCACCCCCAAAAAATCGAAAATTCCATCCAAATTCTGAAAAAATGACATTTTTATATGAAAAACTTGTTTTGCTCATATCTCCTAAACTATGCGTCCTAGAGCGAAAAGGAGCTTAATTCATGACCACCCCCAAAAAATCGAAAATTCCATCCAAATGCTGAAAAAATTACATTTTTATATGAAAAACTTGTTTTGCTCATATCTCCTAAACTATGCGTCCTAGAGCAAAAAGGAGCTTAATTCATGACCACCCCCCAAAAATTGAAAATTCCATCAAAATCCTGAAAAAATTGAAATTTTTATATGAAAAACTTGTTTTGCTCATATCTCCTAAACTATGCGTCCTAAAGCGAAAAGGAGCTTAATTCATGACCACCCCCAAAATTGAAAATTCCCTCAAAATCCTAAAAAAATTGAAATTTTTATATGAAAAACCTGTTTTGCTCATATCTCCTAAACTATGCGTCCTGGAGCGAAAAGGAGCTTAATTCATGACCACCCCCCAAAAATTTAAAATTTCTTCCAAATCTTGAAAAAATTTAAATTTTTATATGAAAAACTTGTTTTGCTCATATCTCCTAAACTATGCGTCTTAGAGCGAAAAGGAGCTTAATTCATGATCGCCCCCAAAAAATCGAAAATTCCATCCAAATCCTCAAAAAAATTAAATTTTTATATGAAAAACTTGTTTTGCTTATATCTCCTAAACTATGCGTCCTAGAGCGAAAAGGAGCTTAATTCATGACCACCCCCCAAAAATCGAAAATTCCATCCAAATCCTGAAAAAATTGAATAAATTTATATGAAAAACTTGTTTTGCTCATATCTCTTAAACTATGCGTCCTAGAGCGAAAAGGAGCTTAATTCATAACCACCCCCTAAAAATCGAAAATTCCATGCAAATCCTGAAAAAACTAAAATTTTTATATGAAAAACTTGTTTTGTTCATATCTCCTAAACTATGCGGCCTAGAGCGAAAAGGAGCTTAATTCATGACCTATCCCCAAAAAATCGAAAATTCCATGCAAATCCTGAAAAATTGAAATTTTTATATGAAAAACTTGTTTTGCTCATATCTCCTAAACTATGCGTCCTAGAGCGAAGAGGAGCTTAATTCACGACCACCTCCCAAAAATTCAAAATTCCACCAAAGCCCTGAAAAAAATGAAATTTTTATATGAAAAAGTTTTTTTGCTCATACCGCCTAAACTAAGCTGCTTACAGCCAAAAGGACATTATTCCGTGTTAAAATTTAAAATTGAAAAGAAAAATTGAAAATTCCATACAAATTCACAAAAAAACATTCAAATTTTATATATTTTCGAAAATATATAACACTTGAATTTAATTGAATACTTTGTTTTATTACATTAGAGCCACTGTTTATTATCCCCAAGCCTTTGCATATTTCTTTGCGCAATACGTCCTCATGAACATATCGTATTCGGTTAATAAATGTTTTAAAATATGTTACAATTCCCATAACCATAATTTTCTGAATTTCTACGGAAATGTTTTCCATGATGACAGTGCTTAAGTTATTGTTGGTTTAGAGCATTTAATTTATACAAGGCTCTATATAACGAAACCATTTTTTTACCCTCATACACATTCACCGACAGCACATCTTTACAAAACTCTGTGAAGAACACAAGATTCTGTCTATCTTTTGGCATTCTAAACAATTTTAAAAAGCAAATCTTATTATCTCCAAATAAGATTTAATTCTTAAACTAAGCAATTTCTTTAGGCATTTTGTGACCACAAAAATGGAAGAAGAAAGAAGCATAGTAGAGCTCACACTACGCAAAGTCCTTTGTAAACACCAGGATCCAGGAGTCCCTTTTTCAAAATCTATCTTTGTCGTTGTTTTTTTCACAAATGGCAATTTCTATTCATGAATCTTTAAAATGCTCACACACACACACATATATTTGTACAAAGAGAAAGCTTGAATGTATAGAAAAAATATAAAACAAGGATGGACATAGAATGTGTGAGGAAGGACAACATCAAAACATAATGATGACGCTGGGTTTGATGGTGTTTGTAGTTTACAGGTTGTATGAATAGACAACCATGGATACCATGAACAAAGACTGGAGTTACATTTACACAAAAGTTTTCGCACAAGAACCAAAAAGGGATAAGGACTTCTAGTTGTTTAGATTATAATGGTTAGGTCTGTGTTTAAGATAAAAGGATGTCTCTTTGAGATTGTAGTTTGAAGTTTGTCAAATGTGCTAAAATACTCTGTACTCTGTTGCTGTTTATTTTGTCGCATTACTTACAAATTTAGGTATTAATGAATTAATGGCCACAGAATGAACATCTGCATTGATAGTCTATGGTTTAACTTGGAACATGGTTAATCGAAAACTAACATTCGGAATATATTAGAGTTAGGTAAACAAACGTCATCATTTAACTAACGTCAGTCTTTAAAATTATAAATCAGATAATTTAAGAGGACAGATGAAAATGATTGATGGCATACGCAGGAAGTTTTTGTGATAGCATAAGGAGATATAGAGAAAAGTAGAACGTATCATATTTAGTTGTACTAGGGTAGTCCGCACAGAGCAAATCACCATTACTCACCCAGCAAAAAAGCGAAAATTTGTTCCACAAACATTTGTTTTTAAGCACATCCCGGGATCTTCCACCAACATTTTTTCCACTTCCGATGAAGTTCTTTTGGAAAAGTCTTTGCAAATACGATATCTGGCCCTTTAAAGAGAAAATTTAAATTTTAGACAATTAAATGTTGCAAAAAATAATAGAAAATCAGTAAAAAATCAAAATCAGTAAAAACAAGTATATACAGCACTAAGTTCAGCCGGGCCGAATCTTAAATACCCACCACCATGAACCAAATATTAGGGTTTCCTTTGAAATTTCAGGAGGGCTTGAGGACTTGAGGATATTCCCGAAGATAAATTTAAAGATTTCAACTATGAGGACTATATCAGATTCTGGATTTATAAGAACCATTTTTGTTTGAGTTTTAAAGGAATCATTAACATCTCTTGTAAGTGTGCAAGAAAATTATAAAATAACGTCCTGATTTGAAATCTTAAATCTGTAAAAGTAAAATCTGGAAATTTTACATTGAGTTTAAAGCAATTTTCATGATCAGTGCGTCTTCTACACCCTCAAGAAGTGAAGTCGGTCTATATGGAGGCATTACAAAATGGATCAATAAAAACTTAATCCGATACACGTTTTTGTGAGCCTAAAATACCAGAATGTTTACAATTTCAGGCAAATCAGATAAAAACTACGGTTTCTAGAAACCCAAGGAGTTAAATCGGGAGATCGTTTTTATGGGGGCTATACTAAAATATGGACCGATACTCACCGTTTTCGGCACACCTCTTTATGACCCGAAAATACATCTAGATTTCCAATTTCAGGCAAATAGGATAAAAACTTCGGATTCTAGAAGCCCAAGAAGTAAAATCGGGAAATCGGTCTATATGGGGGCTATACCAAAATATGGACCGATACTCACCATTTTCGGCACACCTCTTTATGGTCCTAAAATACCTCTAGATTTCCAATTTCAGACAAATTGGATAAAAACTACGGTTTCTATAAGCCCAAGACCCCAAATCGGGAGGTCGTTTTATATGGGGACCATACCAAAACATGGACCGATACTCACAATTTTTGGCACACGTATTTGTGGTCCTACAATACCTCTAGATTTCCAATTTCAAGTAAATTGAATAAAAACTGCGGTTTCTATAATCCCAAGAAGTAAAATCGGGAGATCGGTCTATATGGGGGCTATACCAATATATGGATCGATACTTAAAATTGTTGGCACACGTATTTGTGGTCCTACAATATCTCTAGATTTCCAATTTCAGGTAAATTGAATAAAAACTGCGGTTTCTATAAGCCCAAGAAGTAAAATCGGGAAATCGGTCTATATGGGGGCTATACCAAAACATGGACCGATAATCACCATTTTTGGCACACCTCTTTATGGTCATAAAATACATTTAGGTTTCAAATTTCAGGCAAATTGGATAAAAACTACGATTTCTATAAGCCCAAGACCCCAAATCGGGAGGTCGGTTTATATGGGGACTATATCAAAACCTGGACCGATATAGCCCATCTTCGAACTTGACCTGCCTGCAGACAAAAGACGAGTTTGTGCAAAATTTTAGTACGATTGCTTCATTATTGAAGACTGTAGCGTGATTACAACAGACAGACAAACAGACAGATAGACAGACGGACAGACGAACATCGTTATATCGTCTTAGAATTTCTCCCTGATCAAGAATATATATACATTATATAGTCGGAAATCGATATTTTGATGTGTTACAAACGGAATGACAAACTTATTATACCCCCGTCACCATTCTATGGTGGTGGGTATAAAAAAACAATGAAAATAAAATTAAAAGTTTTACTCCCGTCAGATTTGAGCCTGTACCAGTTGACTTTTTCGCTTAAATGGAAGTTCTTTTAAGAAGATTTTGGAAATTACTAAAAGTGGTTTGTTGATTTTAAGTGGGAAAATTATATTTATACAAAAATATGTGGCGAAAATTACAAAATAAACAAAAAAATAATTTTTTGAAAAATATTTCATAAAAACAAGTATATATGGCCGTAAGTTCGACCAGGCCGAATCTTATGTACCCTCCCTCATGGATTGTGTAGACATTTCTACTAAAGTCTGTCATCCACAATCGAATTACTTGTGTTGCGGTAACACTTGCCGATGGCAAGGTATCTTAAAACTTCTTAACAGCGTCTTCTAAATTGTAAGTTATTCCATACGGGGTATATATTAAACAAGAATGTTAGGTTAGATTAGGTGGCAGCCCGATGTATCAGGCTCACTTAGATTATTCAGGCCATTATGATACCACATTGGTGAACTTCTCTCTTATCACTGAGTGCTGCCCGATTCCATGTTAAGCTCAATGACAAGGGACCTCCTTTTTATAGCCGAGTCCGAACGGCGTTCCACATTGCAGTGAAACCACTTAGAGAAGCTTCGAAACCCACAGAAATATCACCAACATTACTGAGGTGGGATAATCCACCGCTGAAAACTTTTTGGTGTTCGGTCGAAGTAGGAATCGAACCCACGACCTTGGGTGTGCAAGACGGGCATGCTAACCATTGCACCACGGTGGCTTAAACAAAACAAGTATATACAGCCGTAAGTTCGGCTAGGCCGAAGCTTATGTACCCTCCACCATGGATTGCGTAGAAACTTTTTCTAACCACTGCCATCCACAATCGAATTACTGGATTGCGGTAACGCTTGCCGATGGAAAGGTATCTTAAAACCTCCTAACACCGTCTTCTAAATTGTAACATAAGTAAGTCCACACGGGGTATATTTGAAATTAAAACAAGTATATACGGCCGTAAGTTCGGCCAGGCCGAAGCTTATGTACCCTCCATCATGGATTGCGTAAAAACTTCATCTAAACACTGCCATCCACAATCGAATTACTTAAGTTGCGGTAACGCTTGCCGATGGCAAGGTATCTTAAAAACTCCCAACACCATCTTCTAAATTGTATGTAAGTCCATACGTGGTATATATTAAATCAAAAAAGATCGATCCAATGCGTAAGTAGACATACAATTTTGACAAAATTTTCTACAGAAATAAAATTTTAACAAAATTTTCTATAGAAATAAAAACTTTGACAAAATTTTCTATAGAATGTAAATTTTGACAAAAATTTCTACAGAAATAAAATTTTAACCAAATTTTCTATAGAAATAAACTTTTGACAAAATTTTCTATAGAAATAAAATCTTGGTAGATTATTTTTGGCTCGAGTGGCAACCATGATTATGAACCGAATAAAATTTGAACAAAATTTTCTATAGAAATAAAATTTTGACAAAATTTTCTATAGAAATAAAATTTTGGTAGATTATTTTTGGCTCCAGTGGCAACCATGATTATGAACCGATATGGACCAATTTTTGTGTGATTGGACCAATTTTGGTATGGTTGTTAGCGACCATATACTAAGACCACGTGCCTAATTTGAACCGGATCGGATGAATTTTGCTCCTCCAAGAGGCTCCGGACGTCAAATCTGGAGAATGTTTTATATGGGGGCTATATATAATTATGGACCGATATGGACCAATTCTGGCACGGTTGTTAAAGACCATATACCAACACCATGTACCAAATTTCAGCCGGATCGGATGAAATTTGCTTCTCTTTGAGGCTCCGCAAGCCAAATCTGGGGATCGGTTTATATGGGGGCTATATATAATTATGGACCGATGTGGACCAATTTTCGCATGATTGTTAGAGACCATATACCAACACCATATACCAAATTTCAGCCGGATCGGATGAAATATGCTTCTGTTAGAGGCTCCACAAGTCAAATCTGGGGATCGGTTTATATGGGGGCTATATATAATTAAGGACCGATAAGGACCAGTTTTTGCATGGTTGTTAGAGACCATATACCAACACCATGTACCAAATTTCAGCCGGATCGGATGAAATTTGCTTCTCTTTTAGGCTCCGCAAGCCAAATCTGAAGATCGGTTTATATGGGGGCTATATATAATTATGGACCGATGTGGACCAATTTTTGCATGGTTGTTAGATACCATATACCAGCACCATATACCAAATTTCAGCCGGATCGGATGAAATATGCTTCTGTTAGAGGCTCCACAAGCCAAATATGAAGATCGGTTTATATGGGGGCTATATATAATTATGGACCGATGTGGACCAATTTTTGCATGGTTGTTAGAGACCATATACCAACACCATATACCAAATTTCAGCCGGATCGGATGAAATATGCTTCTGTTAGAGGCTCCACAAGCCAAATCTGTGGGTCCCTTTATATGGGAGCTATACGTAAAAGTGGACCGATATGGCCCATTTTCAATACCGTCCGACCTACATCGATAACAACTACTTGTGCCAAGTTTCAAGTCGATAGCTTGTTTCGTTCGGAAGTTAGCGTGATTTCAACAGACGGACGGACATGCTTAGATCGACTCAGAATTTCACCACGACCCAGAATATATATACTTTATGGGGTCTTAGAGCAATATTTCGATGTGTTACAAACGGAATGACAAAGTTAATATACCCCCATCCTATGATGGAGGGTATACAAATATCGATTAAATACGTATATAATTCAGTTTGACAAAATTTTCTATAGAAATAAAATTTTGACAAAATTTTCTATAGAAATACAATTTTAACAAAATTAAATAAAATAAAATAAAAATAAAATTTTTACAATATTTTCTATAGAAATAAAATTTTGACAAAATTTTCTATAGAAATAAAATTTTGACAACATTTTTAATAGAAATAAAATTTTGGTAGATTATTTTTGGCTCGAGTGGCAACCATGATTATGAACCGATATAGACCAATTTTTGTGTGATTGGGGATCGGCTATATATAACAATGGACTGAATAGTCTAAGTGAGTCTGAAACTTAATCGGGCTGCAACTTTAACCTAACCTAAATATAGACCGATATAGACCAATTTTGGCATGGTTGTTAGCGGCCATATACTAACACCACGTTCCCAATTTCAACCGGATCGGATGAATTTTGCTGCTCCAAGAAGCTCCGCAGGTCAAATCAGAAGAACGGTTTATATGGGGGGCTATATATAATTATGGACCTTTATGGACCAATTCTGGGATGGTTGTTAGAGGTCATATACTAACACCATGTTCAAAATTTCAAACGGATCGGATGAAATTTGCTTCTCTTTGAGGCTCAAACCAAATCTGGGGATCGGTTTATATATAATTGTGGACCGATGTGGACCAATTTTTGCGTGGTTGTTAAATATCATATACCAACACCATGTACAAAATTTTAGCCGCATCGGATGAAAGCCAAATCTGGGGATCTGTGTATATGGGGGCTATATATAATTATGGACCGACGTGGACCAATTTTTGCATGGTTGTTAGAGACGATATACACACATCATGTACCAAATTTCTGCCGGATCGGATGAAATTTGCTTCCTTAGAGGCTCCACAAGCCAAATCTAGGTGTCCGTTTATATGGGGGCTATACGTAAAAGTGGACCGATATGGCCCATTTGCAATACCATCCGACCTACATCAATAACAACTACTTGTGCCAAGTTTCAAGTCGATAGCTTGTTCCGTTCGGAAGTTAGCGTGGTATCAACAGACGAACGGACGGACACGCTTAGATCGACTCAGAATTTCACCACGACCCAGAATATATATTCTTTGTGGGGTCTTAGAGCAATATTTCGATGTGTTACAAACGGAATAATCCAGTTAATATACGTATGGTGGAGGGTGTAAAAAAGCCAATCAAACTGAATTATATACGTATAATTCAGTTTGTAAAAATTTGCTATAGAAATAGAATTTTCACAAAATTTTCCATAGAAATAAAATTTTGACAAAATTTTCTATAGAAATAAAATTTTGAAAAAAAATTCTATAGCAATAAAATTTTGAAAAAAAAATTCTATAGAAATAAAATTTTGAAAAAATTTTCTATAGAAATAAAATTGTGAAAAAATTTTCTATAGAAATAAAATTTTGAAAAAATTTTCTATAGAAATAAAAATTTGGCAAATTTTTCTATAGAAATAAAATTTTGGCAAAATTTTCTATAAAAATAAAATTTTGGCAAAATTTTCTATAAAAATACAATTTTGACAAAATTTTCTATAGGAATAAAATTTTGACAACATTTTCTATAGAAATAAAATTTTGACAAAATTTTCTATAGAAATAAAATTTTGACAAAATTTTCTATAGAAATAAAATTTTGACAAAATTTTCTATAGAAATAAAATTTTGACAAAATTTTCTATAGAATGCACCAATTTTTATGTGATTGGCCATCGACTATATAAAACTATAGACCGATATGGACCAATTTTTGCATGGCAGTTAGCAGCCATATATGTTACTAACACCACGTACCAAATTTCAACCGGATCGGATGAATTTTGCTCCTCCAAGAGGCTCCGGAGGTCAAATCTGGGGATCGGTTTATATAGGGGCTATATATAACCCTAGCTTAGGCACCAATGTTTTTCTACATTATCTGCCACTATTTACAAATGTAAATATTTTGTTTCCTTTGGTATTTTTAACTTCGTAACCGCTTTTTTATGTTTGTTTTGCATTCTGATATTCGCTACAGAAAAAATAGTGTTGTTTTTGAACATTATCTGTTCGACATTATTGAAATCGGTTCAGAGTTAGATATAGCTCCCATATGTATCTTTCTCCCGATATACACCCATATTACCACAGACGCCAAAGTTTTGCTCCGATCTACGTGAAATTTTGCACAGGGGTTAGAATTAATATTCTTACTATGAATGCCAAATTTGGTTGAAATCGGTTCAGATTTAGATATAGCTCCCATATATATCTTTAGCCCATATGACCACAGAGGCCAAATTTTACTCCGATTTACATGAGCATCAAGTGGGGGAATATTATATGGAAAACGACGGTGAACTATCTGAATTAGACAGGTAGCAATTTTTGGTTAGTAAAAACGGATTTAAATTGGATAAAAATCCTCAATGGAGCGAAAACATGAAATTTTTCGTGAATCTTGTTTTAACGGCTCTAAACCAATTACAAAAAACAAATTGAGCATTGTAGACACATTATCGGCAAACCTATACAATCGTTGCCTATTTCTTTTATGTCTGTTGAAAGTGATAGAGTATATTCAAAAGTAAAAACCGTTTGCTATATGTGATACCATGGTGAGAAAAAAAGGAAGCGTCCTACAAGGCAAAAATGTGGGCAATGTAAAAATCCAGTCTGTGTGGAGCACACCTAGGTACAAACCAAATGCTACAGTTACCCAAAATATATATATTAAGTTGTTATTTCCTCTTCTTTTATTTGTATTATTTTCATATGAATTGTCTCTTCAACCGTCGAACTGAACGGACGTGTTTTTTAATAGCGGAGTATTTCATCGTAATAAGTACTTATTACGAATTTCACGTGTGGTGGAAATAATAAACCACCATGCAGCGAAATTCAAAGTCATCCACTGGGTTGCTAACTTCAGGGCCCAGTGGACGGGTAACGACTGAAGTTATAAATTTGGGCATCGACCAAGAGTCAGGCCCAATTAGTCGACCTGTAGACGGGTCGACTGGCGGTGACACTTTGGCAAGTCGAACCTTTTCTAAGGTGACGACATCAAAAGGAGGCAATCCCTCTCGAAAGAGATTCAAGGAACGAAGAAATGCTTTGTTTATCCTAAAGAAATTAGGATCAGTCGACCCAAGCACGTTGTCGGCTAAGCAAAGCGATTCCTTAAAATGGGCTCAAGGAGTTCTTGAAGCTGGAAAAAGGGAACGATCACCGGATGAGCTGCCATCCTCTAAACGGGATCAAAGATCGTTTGCCTCAGTTGCAAAAGACAGCCTTGTGATGGCTATTATTAATAAAGGAGCATTGGACGGTATGATTCCAAGGCAAAAATGGGGGGAAATTGAGAACGCGATGTCTGGTGTCTACTCAGAGGTGCGAAAAAAGTTTCCCGGACCAAGTCCTCGACGGCAAGATGCTGGATGGTATCAAGGACGATATAAGTTAATAGCTTTTGCAGACCAGAGGTCTATGGATTGCTTTAAAGCTGCATTGATGCTAATTTGTGAAGTTTGGGAAGGAGCCGCTTTGGAGTTTGTCGATAAAAAAGACATACCGGCTAAACCTAGAGCACATGCATGGATACCGGCAAACCCTCCTGATCCTGAGTCAATACTAGAGAGACTAAAAGAATGTAACCCAGATCTTCCAACCGCCGATTGGAAGGTTGGTCGTTTGGATGATGGACCAAGACGACATGCGGTGTTTATATTAAACATAGAGTCGCTGCCACATCTAGCCCAGACCCAAGGACGCGTAAGTTATGGCTTTCATGATATCCATATGAAGGTATACAAAAGCGATCAGCCAAAGGATTCCGAAACGGACAAGCCTCCGGTAGAGTCAGCAGTGGAAAAATCTCCTAGCGAAGCCGAAGGAGACATAAAACCTGCAGACTATGGCGAAAATCATATGCGGGAAGTTTCTACAGGCTCAAGCCTCACCAAAACTGAACCGCGGATTGTTGCGAGAGTCACCGAGATCTGTGAAGAGGAAGCCCTTGATGACTCAATTGAAGCGGCTGATGTGACGGTGGTTGAAAATTTTGATGGTTCTACGGTTCCTCCAGATAAATCTTCACCATTGTAAGGCCGCTTGTGCTGCCTTAAAAGTTCTCCTGATGAAAGGAGACATAGATATAGTTCTTATTCAAGAACCATACATATATAAGAACAAGATCTGTGAATTAAGCACTCCGGGTTTCAAACTTTTGCATAATACCGGTACCGATATAAATCGAGCATGTATAATTGCTAAAAACGAACTAAACTTGTTTCTGCTTCCTTCATTGAGCAATGCAGACACTGTCGTAGCCAGTCTAGAGATATCCACATGCAAATATTGGGTATCTTCGGTCTACATGGAACATGATAGGGAGATGCCACCCTGTGCCGTTAAGACCTTAGTTGAGGAGTCACTAAAAACAAAGACAAAACTCATTATGGGATGCGATGCAAATGCACATCATAGTATTTGGGGAAGTAGTGATACTAATGCAAGGGGAGAGTCGCTAATAGAGTTTATTTTGCGTACTAACCTGGTAGTTTGCAATAAGGGAGATGCACCAACCTTCGTCACCAGGAACAGACAAGAGGTTTTGGACGTAACGTTGACCTCTCCGGAACTGAACGATAAGATATCTGAGTGGCAAGTTTTGAGGGAACATAGCTTCTCAGATCATCGCTACATCAGTTTCAGATTGGCTGTTCGTACTTCAAAGACCATATTTCCGCCAAATGTTAGGAAAGCTGATTGGAATAGGTATAGGGAATCGTTCAATTCGATGATACCGGAAATGCCGGAGACAAATATGAGCACTGTGCAAGATATCGAACACGCAGTGGAGCGGATTACTAAGGCCTTCAACATTTCACTGAAAGCTGCTTGCCCTAGATGAAAGCCAAGGGGAAAAAATCGGCCGCCATGGTGGACTACGGAGTTAAGTAATATGAGGAAATCCTGCAGGAAGCTCTTTAACAAAGCAAAGTCCACAAGAGCTCCGGAGGATTGGGACACTTACAAGATGAATCTGAGAGAATATAAACGAGAACTGAGAAGGTCTCAACAAAACTCTTGGGATGATTACTGTAGCAGTATTGAGAATACGTCAGAGGCTTCCAGACTACGGAAGGTACTAGCATCCACTAACACCGCTCCAGGTTTCATTAAAACATCGGAGGGAAATTGGACAACGTCCAGTGAGGAGACGTTGGAGGTACTTTTGGACACACACTTCCCTGGAAATCAGACGGTTGAACCATGTTCCGGCGGTGTAACAGAGGCTCAGCGATCATTTCCTATCGAGGAAATTGTGTCGGAATCTAGAATAAAATGGGCTTTAAATAGCTTTGGACCATTCAAATCCCCCGGACCTGATGGAATTACTCCGGCGGAGTTACAGGCAGTGGCTGAAAGAGTTATCCCCTGGTTGACGGTGATATATAAACGATGTGTAAACTTAGCATATATTCCAGAAAAGTGGAGGGAAACAAAAGTCGTCTTCATACCTAAAGCAGGAAAAGCCTCTCACTTGAGTGCGAAGGATTTCCGACCAATCAGCTTATCCTCATTCCTACTTAAGACCCTGGAGAGGATGATAGACATGTATCTTAGAACTAGCGTGGATTCAAGTTTGCTCTCGAAACGACAGCATGCATACTCGAAGGGCAGGTCTACTGAGACCGCATTGCATGAACTAGTCAGCTTTATTGAAAGCTCACTATCTGTCAAAGAATACACAATCGTGGCGTTTCTAGACATCGAAGGGGCGTTCAATAATGTCCATCCGAGCTCGATATTAAATGGACTGACAACTCTGAATGTTGATCCAGGTATACTTAGGCTGTTAGACGAACTTCTAATAAAGAGACGTATTTCAGCCACACTAGGGCAAGTAAACATACAAAGGTATGTGAACAGAGGCACTCCCCAAGGAGGAGTTCTATCACCTCTTCTTTGGAATGTTGCTATAAACAACCTTCTGGTTTCCCTAGAAAAAGAAAGGATAAAAGTGGTGGCATACGCAGATGATGTGGCGCTAGCAGTCAGGGGAAAATTCCCATCCACAATCAGAGATATTATACAGAGAGCTCTCCGGATGACTGAGAAATGGGCGAAAGATAATGGTCTTGGTGTAAATCCAGCAAAGACAGAACTAGTCATGTACTGCAAAGATCGTAAAACTCCCACGGTTAGGCCCATTTCCTTAGGGGGTACTGAAATTCCCTTTGGTGAGTGTGCAAAATACCTTGGCGTTATTTTGGACAGGAAGCTGAATTTTAGGCTTAATATTGAAGAGAGGGCGAGAAAAGCCACGGTAGCTTTGTACTCGTGCAAAAAGGCAATAGGGAAAAAGTGGGGACTAAAACCAAAAATTGTGCATTGGCTATACACTGCAGTAGTTAGACCTATAATGCTATATGGTGTTGTAGTCTGGTGGCCGGCACTTCAGAAACCGACTTGTTTAGATAAAGTTCAGCGTATGGCGAGCTTATGTATCTCAGGCGCATTTAGTCAGACAGGAACAGACTCCCTTAATGTCATGCTACATCTATTGCCTTTAGACATTTTGGCCAAACAGTCAGCTGCAACAACGGCTGTGCGGTTGCGCGAGCTATCGCTGTGGTCGGAAAAAATGTACGGTCATAGTTCGGTCCTCAAAATAATGCCAGATGTGCCTAACGTAGTGGATTATACCCTGGCAAAACCACTTTTCGACAAAAAGTTTGAAACTCTAATTCCCAACAGTGAGGCGTGGTGTACACAGACCCCGGGGAATAAAAGATATATAGATTTCTATACTGATGGCTCCAAATTGAATGGACAAGTGGGGTTCGGAGTATATTCTAAAGATCTGGAAGTTCGAATAGCGAAAAGATTACCTAATCACTGTAGTGTTTTTCAGGCTGAAATATTAGCAATAAGAGAGGTGGCGAATTGGCTGAGAAGTAATGTTCCAACAAATATTGGCATTAATATATACTCAGACAGTCAACCTGCAATAAAATCCTTGGACTCTGTGTTCCTCAACTCGAAAACGGCCATCGACTGCCGCAAATCTCTCAATGAGATGGCTGAGCAGTACAATATTCACCTAATATGGGTGCCTGGCCATAGGAACATACCGGGGAACTGTAAAGCAGATGAGTTAGCAAGGCTAGGAACTACCTTACATATTCCAGGGGAACTAGAATCTGTTGGTATGCCCCTGGCTACCTGCAAGCTCATGCTGCGTGAGAAGGCTGTTATGATGGCAAATGTTCGATGGGAGAATTGCAAGGGCTGTAACGACACCAAGCAAATATGGCCCCATTTCAACTTAAACCGCACACTAGATATGCTAATGTTCTCGAGACGTCAGATATCACTCCTGATGTCTGCTATAACGGGTCGGTGCCTGATAGGCGATTTTGCAAAAACTATTGGCGCGAAGTATAATGACTATTGTATGAGCTGTCATGATGCGGAGGAAAAAGAATCAATTAAACACCTCTTGTGTGAGTGTCCTGCATTTTGTGTAAAGCGCAAGCAACTTTTAGGAGCATATAGCTTCAGATTACTGGCGGATCTGGAAAACGTTAACTTAAGCAGTCTGCTAATGTTTTTGGAACAATCTGGTTGGTTCAACAAAGAAAAATAATCAAGAAGGTTCAGCGGTTAAAACTAGAAGTGCCCATATGTAATAGGTACTTTTAGTTAATGTGGTATCACAATGGACTGAATAGTCTAAGTGAGCCTGAATCTTAATCGGGCTGCCACTTTAACCACTTTATTTTCATATGAAATAATTCAAAACAAATAAACTAAAAGTATCTTAAACCACAATATTTACATTTGTAAATAGTGGCAGATTTTGAAGAAAAATACAAAAAATGTATTGAAAAATTGCGATATTGTAAATTTGTACATATTATGAAAGAGCACGAAAAATTAGCCACTGAGTCCAAATTTCATAAAAATCGGATAAATATTGTTGAAATGGCAAGAGTGTCAAAAATGAAATATTTACATTTGTATATAGTGCCAAAGCTAGGGTTAATTATGGACCGATATGGACCAATTTTTGCATGGTTATTAGAGACCATATACAAACACCACGTACCAAATTTCAACCGGATCGGATGAGTTTTGCTCCTCCAAGAAACTCCGGAGTTCAAATCTGGGGATCGGTTTATATAGGGGCTATATATAATTACGGACCGATATGGACCAATTTTTGCATGGTTATTGGAGACAATATACTAACACCACGTACCAAATTTCAACCGGATCGGATGAATTTTGCTCCTTTGAGAGGCTCTGAAAGCTAAATCTGGGCGTCGGTTTATATGGGGACTATACTTAAAAGTGGTCCGATATGGCCCCTTTACAATACCATATGACCTACGTCAATAACAACTACTTATGCCAATCTTCAAGTCGATAGCTTGTTTCGTTCGGAAGGTAGCGTGATTTAAACAGACGGACGGACGGACGGACGGACGGACGCGCTTAGATCGACTCAGAATTTCACCACACTGAAGAAAAGTATGCCCGGTTCCAAAGATTTTGTCTTTACGTTAACAGTTTTGGCATTGATTCCGAGCCAAAGAAGTGGAGAATAAAAGCAAGGATACTTTTAAGACACAATTCTCTTTTAAATTTGGGTTTTGTGAACTTGCTTCTAGGAAGCAAATTTTAATTTATCGATTTTTGAGCTTTTTTTCTTCATTTGCTATCAAAGTCCTTTATAAACGAGTTAACGACAACTTTAGTTTCTAAATTAGGAATCGACTTCCAGTATAAATTATGCTATGTTTCAAGTAAAAAACGTCTTTAAAATAAAGTGTTGAAACACATGTCCTATATTTGAACGATTTTTTGCTTTGTAGTCAAGATGCAAAAAGACAACAAATTTAATGACAATTTCATTAAATTTAAGAATTTTTTCTGAATTATTAAAGTCAAGTTGAACATCGCCCAAACATTTTTTCTTTCATATTATGATACCCATTTTTAAGTGAAATCACTTAATTATAAGGACAATACGACTTCATTGAAAAGTTTATCGACTTTTGGACAAGGAAAAAAACTTTATATTAGAGAAATACGTTTTCTACGCTAAGCAAAATTTGCATTCGTATTTTAAAGACATGAAATCATTGACTTCACGACAATATTTTTTTCAGTGTACTTCTCTTCCAAAGTAGGCTCCATTCCTATTTGTGAACCTAAAATACACGCAAAAATATAAAACGATTGGAAAACTGGTGCAGCAAACAATGTTCGTTTTTGTATATCTCCAAATTAACAGGTTGGCTGATAAGTCCCCGGTCTAACAAAGAAAGACACATTTTTTTTGTCAAAATTCGTTTTTATTATTCAACATAGTTCCCTTGAAGAGCGATACAACGATTATAACGACCTTCCAATTTTTTGATACCATTTTGGTAGTACTCCTTCGGTTTTGCCTCAAAATAGGCCTCAGTTTCGGCGATCACCTCTTCATTGCAGCAAAATTTTTTCCCTGCCAGTATCCTTTTGAGGTCTGAGAACAAGAAAAAGTCGCTGGGGGCCAGATCTGGAGAATACGGTGGGTGGGGAAGCAATTCGAAGCCCAATTCATGAATTTTTGCCATCGTTCTCAATGACTTGTGGCACGGTGCGTTGTCTTTGTGGAACAACACCTTTTTCTTCTTCATATGGGGCCGTTTTGCCGCGATTTCGACCTTCAAACACTCCAATAACGCCATATAATAGTCACTGTTGATGGGTTTTCCCTTCTCAAGATAATCGATAAAAATTATTCCATGCGCATCCCAAAAAACAGAGGCCATTACTTTGCCAGCGGACTTTTGAGTCTTTCCACGCTTCGGAGACGGTTCACCGGTCGCTGTCCACTCAGCCGACTGTCGATTGGACTCAGGAGTGTAGTGATGGAGCCATGTTTCATCTATTGTCACATATCGACGGAAAAACTCTGGTGTATTAAGAGTTAACAGCTGCAAACACCGCTCAGAATCATCAACACGTTGTTGTTTTTGGTCAAGTGTGAGCTCGCGCGGCACCCATTTTGCACAGAGCTTCCGCATATCCAAATATTGATGAATGATATGACCAACGCGTTCCTTTGATATCTTTGAGGCCTCTGCTATCTCGATCAACTTCTTTTTACGGTCATTCAAAATCATTTTGTGAATTTTTTGATGTTTTCGTCGGTAACCACCTCTTTCGGGCGTCCACTGCGTTCAACGTCCTCCGTGCTCATTTCACCACGCTTGAATTTTGCATACCAATCAATTATTGTTGATTTCTCTGTGGCAGAGTCCGGAAACTCATTATCAAGCCAAGTTTTTGATTCCACCATATTTTTCCCTTCAGAAAACAGTATTTTATCAAAACACGAAATTCCTTTTTTTCCATTTTTTTCACAATAACAAAAGTTGATTCACAAAAGACGCTCTATCTCACAAACTAATTGACTTACAGACGTCAAATTTTGACACGAATCATTTGAAGGTTGGTACTATATAAAAATAATAAACATTTAATACTAGCGACGCCATCTATGTGTCAGATCGGGGACTTATCAGCCAAGCTGTTATATCCGTTTTAGTTCTTCCCAAAAGTTGTATCTTTTATGAGAAACGGGGCATCGGACGTTTGCAATTAAAACTGTTGGTTTTCATTAAACGAAGCTACTTTAAAAGCGCTTTGTGTGTACATTACTCGTCTATGAACTCTTCACTTTATTCATGAGTTTTTGAGAACGAATTAACTAAAACTAAACTTATGCTAAACAGCCCATGTTCATGAGAATTCAATATAAAATAAATATATGCTTAGAATTTTTACTTAAAAAAGCTTCTTACATTAATTACCAAATTTAATCTTTAATTGTAGCCAAAGACAAGTTCGCTCTTCTCACTTTCTCTTATTTTCATAATCGTATTGAATATCTTTGTGCAATATTTAAAATTTCCCTCATTTATCTTTTAAAACTCTGGCCTCGTTCCATATGAATTAAGTTAAGTTTTGCAATTGGTACCCAAGCATTTGCAAGTATTTCTACGTGAGGAAGCTGATAATCACCCACATAGTGAAAATGGTATGTGTATGAATGTGTATTAGTGCATTCAAACCTCAATCTTAATAAAATTTATGGCATACATTCTAGAGGTCAAAGAAAATGCTCCCCTGGGTAAAACTTTCTTTTTTCCTTAGTCAAATATAAGGAAGATCACTGAAGGGGAAACCAGTGACAAACACAAATTAAACGAAAGTTTTAGTTGCCTCATTTAAATGAATGAAAATGAAATAAAAAATAATTATAAATTATGACCTAGTTAAAAAATGTACTCTATTAGGTCGTAGGTTTAGATGAAGAATTTAAAAACGATTGGGTAGTTTCCTTTGAGTTGCATAAGAGTTGTAGTCAAATGAAAACATTGTAAAAAGAATACCCAGTTCCAAAGATTTTGTCTTTACTTTAAAAATTTTGGTATTGATTCCGAGCCAAATAAGCCGAGAATTCAAGTAAGGATACTTTTAAGACACAATTCTCTTTTAAATTTAGGTTTTGAGTACTTGTTTCTAGGAAGCAAATTTTAATTTTTCGTTTTTATACCCTCCACCATAGGATGGGGGGTATATTATCTTTGTCATTCCGTTTGTAACACATCGAAATATTGCTCTAAGACCCCATAAAGTATATATATTCTGGGTCGTGGTGAAATTCTGAGTCGATCTGAACACGTCCGTTTTGGCATACGAGCGCTACTTGTGCTATTTACATCAACTTAAACGATTCAGTTCGCCCAAAAAACTGGAATTAAATCGTGAACATTTTCTTGTCAGATTTTCGATAAATATTGAATATATGTTTTTATTCTCTAATCCCGAAATATAAAATAGAAAGCATTTCTCTGATACAAACTTTACTTCTTGTCCAAATATTGAAACAATTCTGTAATGTGGCAGTACCCGCAGCCAAAGTCATATTATTTTAAAAAGTTACAACAAATCATCTATCCTTCATCAACATCATCCGCCAATACTGCGGCAATTATTATTGATTTATAGCCTACTCATGTGCAGTTTTTGTTTTATTGCAATTTTCCATAATAACCAAATAAAGGCAATCGAAATAAACGATATTTGTTAATATCCAAATGAAATGCTCATTGAAAATATTTTTCCAATATTTTCTAATTGATTCGATCTATGTATTTATGGCATAATACAAAATTAAAACTAAACATAGTTGTAGATTTGTAATTCACCAATAAAAGCGTTATTAGCATTCAAATGGAAATTGTATTGTAATATAGTTGTTTATTTGTTGATTTTACATAGGCTAACTGCGAAAAAAAGAGGGGATTAAATTAAATACTACGTCCACAGAGTCTGGTGATGGGGAATTGGGTAGGAAATTTGCCATATTTTAAATGAATGGACTTACCATTAATATCAATGCCATAGCCTGTAGTAGTTTGGTGTTTATATAGAAGATGAACCAGGCCCTACACAGGGCCTTTAGCGGAATTTTATTTGATCGCGCACAGAAAAAACATATTTGGAATTGAGTTCTACAGGCATTTAGTGCTTATTTAGAGCATTTGATTGTTGTAAAAAACACACCAGGAAAAAAGTGCCTGCAAAAATAAAGGGAAAACAATCATACGTTAAGTTTAGTAATTTTGTCAAATTTGAAATAATAAAATGTACTTGATTCAGAAAGAATTTACAATAAATTCATAATTATTCATAAAATTAAATAATAACTTAACAAATTTCAGTTTTCCGCAAATTGAGTAAAATTTGGTAAATCTGATTTCCTTTATTATTTAAAGCTCGGCATACATGGGAGACACCGTGATGCAATGTTTAGAATATCCATGTGATAAACGTTTATTCTTTTCTAAGACTAACTCAAAAAAAAAAAAATTTTTTTCTGGCTAATTGCATTTTCCCTCACATCTTTCTCACTTCTACGATTTTTGTTTTTTGGTTCTTAGCATCTTTTTCTGTAATACAAAAAATGTAAAAGAAATTATACGATTTTATAAATTTAAAATTTTTTTTTACCTTTCGCCTGGACGGAGAATCGAACCGCGGACCATGCAATTTGTAAGCCAACGTACTATACACTGAGCTATGTAGTCGTTATTGTCATCAATAGACAATTACTCATATAAGTTATATTTATATAGCATAGCTTGCGGCGCCCACGAGCCGATTAAACAAACTTTCTGCGAAAGACAGTCATCCACAATCGAATTACTTGCGTTGTGGTAAAACTTACCGATGGCAAGGTATCTTAAAACTTCTTAACATCGTTTTCTAAATTGTGAGTTAGTCCATACGTGGTATATATTAGACAAAAAAGTTATGTATAGGTATGTCTACAAATAATTACGAATCGATATGGACTTTCGCACTGTACGTGGAGACCCAGATTTAAAATATGGGAGTCGCTTATATGGGGGCTATAATTATGAACTTGATATGGACCAATTTTTGTGTGATTGGGGATCGATTTATCTGAGGGCTATATATAACTATAGACGAATATGGACCTTGTTAGGCTGTTAACGGCCATACACTAGCACAATGTACCAAATTTCAACTGACTCGGATGAAATTTTGCTTCTCCATGAGGCTCAAAAAACAAATCTCGGGATGGGTTTATATAGGGGCTATAGATGATTTTGGACTGATATGGACCACTTTTGGCATGTTTGTTAAATATCATATACTAACACCACGTACCAAATTTCAACCAGATCGGATGAATTTTGCTTCTCGGGATGGGTTTATATGGGGCTATATATAATTATGGACTGACATGAACCAATTCTTGCATGGTTGTTGGATACCATATACTAACATCACGTACCAAATTTCAACCGAATCGGATGAATTTTGCTCTTCCGAGGGGCTCCGGAGGTCAAATCTGGGGATCGGTTTATATGGGGGCTATACATAACTATGGACCGATTTCGACCAATTTTTGCATGGGTGTTTGAAGCCATATATTAACACCACGTACCAAATTTCACCTGAATCAGATGAATTTTGGTCTTCCAAGAGGCTCCAAAACCAATTCGGGGGATCGGTTTATATGGGGGCTATATATAATTATTGACCGATGTGGACCAATTTTTGCATAGTTGTTAGAGACCATATACTTACACCATGTACCAAATTTCAGCCGGATCGGATGAAATTTGCTTCTCTTAGTGACTCCGAAAGCCGGGGGATCGGTTTATATGGGGGCTATATATAGTTATGGACCGATGTGGACCAATTTTGCATGGTTGTTATAGACCATGTACTTACACCATGTACCAAATTTCTGCCGGAAGGGATGAAATTTGCTTCTCTTAGAGGCTCCGAAAGCCGGGGGATCGGTTTATATGGGGGCTATATATAATTATGGACCGATGTGGACAAATTTTCGCATGGTTGTTAGAGACCATATACTAACCCCATGTACCAAATTTCAGCCGGATCGGATGAAATTTGCTTCTCTTAGAGGGTCTGCCAGCCAAATTTGGGGGTCCGTTTATATGAGGGCTATACGTAAAAGTGGACCGGTATGGCCGATTTGCAATACCAACCGACCTACGTCAATAACAACTACTTTTGCCAAGTTTCAAGTCGATAGCTTGTTTCGTTCGGAAGTTAGCGGGATTTCAACAAACGGGCGGACGGACAGGCCCAGATCGACTCAGAATTTCACCACGAGCCAGAATATATATACTTTATGGGGTCTTAGAGCAATATTTCGATGTGTTGCAAACGGAATGACAAAGTTAATATAGCCCCATCCTATGGTGGAGGGTATAAAAAATAAACTTTAAATCAAACGTACAAATCCCAAATATAAGTCTTCGACTATAATTGAAGCTTTTCTAGGTTTAATCCAAAATTAATTTAAAGACTATTTCTTTCAATCAAAAATATTTTTCTTTACTTTAAGGAAATTTTGTCTTACTTCAAAGACATGCGGCCTTTACAGAGGGACGCGAATTTTAAAGATTCGTGTTGACAGAAGGAAATTTTTAAAACAAACATTATAAACATTCTTTCAATAACAATTTCTTTATTTAAAAAAAAAAAAATCCTTAATATTATGTAAATTTCGTGATCTAAACGGTTTCATATTCTTTCCTATTAGGACAATATTTTCTCCCGTGTATGACTATGACTTTTACAACGGGCCCATTTTTCCAGTCGCCTTCATTCCAATTTCCATCAATTTCCAGTATTGTCTTTGTGGCTTGTGCTAATAGCTGTGTGTGGTAATTATCAAATGCTGTTATCATCAATTCATTTTTAAGTAAATATCAACACATGGTTCATGCAATAGGAGGCTATACTAGAATAGGCTCTTCCACAAAAAAAGCTAGTAATGCTTGAAATTTAGGAGGTAATTGCATACATATGGAAAAAAGAAACATAATGTTTCTATTTTATTTGAAAAACGAAATGTTACACCAGCATTTTTTTAAATTTTCCAAAAAGCGAAAAATTTACTTATTGATTCCTATCTCCGGTTTTACACTCAGTCCCATAGGTCTTGAGCAATAGTCATAAAAAATCGATTTTTTGGAAATTTTTTGAGTCATCCGAAAAAATGAAATTCTTTAAAATTTTGAAAAAAAAATCGAAATACTTACATTTTGATTTCTATCTCCGGTTTTAAGCTCACTCCCATGTCTTAAGAACTAGAGTCATAAAAAAATGCTTTCTTATGAAAGTCAGCTTTTTTTGGTTATAAAAAAACCTGAATTTTTTCCAAACCCGAAAAAACACCGGTGGGTGGTGTTTTTATGACCAAAAAACCAGCATGACCGGTTCATCTAGTTTTCATAAAAATGCGTAATTTTGAAAGGAAAATATCAATTTCACGATTTAAAAGGACACATTGTTTTAATTCAGTTTTTTATTACAGTTTATTAAAATATCCAGATCTAATTTGGGAGATAAGAAATTGCGAATTTTACGTTGAAAATACAAATACAACCAGGTCTTGAAAACACAGGTTGTTGTACATTTTCAACAAATGAAAAATCGGTTGAATAACACAAACCGGTCAATCGGTTTTCATTCCTCTGTTTTGATATATTGTCCATTTAAACCCAGAGAAGGAATATGATCGTCTTTTGGAGCAAAATGTTATTTTTGGACAGTGAACTTGTAACATGTTTGTCGCAAACATTTTATTTTGACGGACATTATGTATCTAATGTCAACAACAATTTTATGTTTGGTGAGGAAACAATATTATTGGGACCATCCAAAAATAACATGTTGCTCCAATAGGCGACCACATTTATTCTCTGTGTGTATATGCCATCTTTACTACTCTCTCTATCTCTCTGCTCCCATGTAAGGACTTAGTGTAGGATCCGGGTTGCCATTTTTATCCGATCGGACCATAATTGGTTCAAAAAATTATTAAATTTTAAATTTGGTCCGATGCTCGGACCAAATGGAATTTGGTTAATTTTGGTCCATTTTCGTCAAGTCGATATTTTTTTAAAATTTCGAAAATTTTGACAAAATTTTCTATAGAACTAATATGTAGACAAAATTTTCTTTAGAAATAGAATTTTAACCAAATTTTCTATAGAAATAAAATTTTGTACAGAAATAAACTTTAACAATTTTTGTATAGATACAAACTTATGCAAATATTTTATATAGAAACAAAATTTTGCGATAACTTTATATAAACTAAAGTTTGACAAAATTTTCTATGAAAATTAAATTTTAGTTAAATTTTCTAAAGAAATAAACTTTTGCCTAAGATTTCTATAGAAATAGAGTTTTGAACAAAATTTCCTAAAAAATTAAATTTTGACAAAATTTTCTATAGAAATAAAATTTGGATAAAATTTTCTGTAGAAATAAAATTTGGATAAAATTTTCTATAGAAATAATATTGTGACAAGATTGTCTATAGAAATAAAATTTTGACAAAACGTCTATAAAAATAAAACTTTGACAAAATTTTATATAGAAATACAATTGTGACAAAATTTCCAGTAGAAATAAATAGAAATAAAAATTTTGAATAAAAATAAAGTTTTGACAAAATTTGCTATCGAAGTAAAATTTTGGAAAAATTTAAAATTTTAAATTATATTAATTTAATTTGGAAAAATGGTCCCCTGGTATGAATTTTCATGGTCCGCTGGTTCAATTTTAGAAAAATATTTGTCCAAAATAAAAATTCATTGTGACAAAACTGGTAGGATCGACTCCATGCGACTTTTAACTGTTCTTATAAAGGGTGATACGGTCAAAATTTGGTCAACGGAAAACGCGTGTAAATCGTTGAAATCGTTTATTTAAAAAATCAAATTAAATTTCTTTTTCAAGTTCAATTAGTACAAAATTCAGGAAAAATATTCAGTTAGGCTTTCGCTTTTCCAAATCCAAATTGCCGGGCCTCACGCTTGACACCTGCCATCAGATTTTGTACAGCCACCTTGTCCACTTTCTTCGCCGCAGAAAGCCAGTTTGCCTTGAACTGCTGCTCGTCCTTACCAGTTTTTTTGGTCTTCTTTAGGTTCCGCTTTAGGTTCCGCTTGACAATAACCCAGTATTTCTCAATTGGGCGGAGCTCTGGCGTGATGGGAGGGTTCTTGTCCTTGGGAACCACCTGCACGGCGTACCACTCCATGGCCTTTTTACCGTAATGGCAAGATGCCAAATCCGGCCAAAACAGTACGGAACAACCGTGTTGCTTCAGGAAAGGTAGCAGACGTTTGTTCAAACACTCTTTCACGTAAATTTCTTGGTTGACAGTCCCGGAAGCTATGAAAATGCTGCTTTTCAAGCCACAGGTACAGATGGCTTGCCAAACCAGATATTTCTTTGCGAACTTTTACAGTTTTATGTGCTTGAAAATATCTGCTACCTTTCCCCTTCCGTTTGCCGTATAAAACTCCTGTCCCGGAAGCTGCTTGTAGTTGGCTTTGACGTAGGTTTCGTCGTCCATTACCACGCAGTCAAACTTCGTCAGCATCGTCGTGTACAGCCTCCGGGATCGCGCTTTGGCCGTCGCATTTTGTTTATCATCGCGATTTGGAGTCACTACCTTCTTGTAAGTCGATAGTCCGGCTCGTTTTTGGGCTCGATGCACGGTTGTAGACGATACACCTAGCCTATTTGCGGCATCTCGGAGAGAGTGGTTAGGGTTTCGCTTGAAACTACCGGCAGGGGTTGTTCAGGTTTTTTAAATGCAAAATTGAAAGAAATACGTCAAGTTTATATTGACCAAATTTTGACCGTATCACCCTTTATTTTTGCTCACCATAATCACGGTTGCCACAGTTGGTAGAATTCTACCAAAAATTTTAGATTTACTGTTTGGTAGATTGGTAGAATTCTTCATGCTTTGGTAGATTTTGTAAAATATTCATGTCCAACGTAGAGGAACAAAATTTTCTATAGAAATAAAATTTTTGACAAAATTTTCTATAAAAATAAAATTTTGACAAAATTTTCCATAGAAATAAAATTTTGACACAATTTTCTATAGAAATAAAATTTTGACACAATTTTCTATAGAAATAAATACATTTTTTATAGAAATAAAATTTTGAAGAAATTTTCTATAGAAATAAAATTTTGACAAAATTTTCTATAAAGCTGAGTACTATGTTCAGTTTTCAAGCGGAAAACCAGCTTGTTTTCACGGTTACTTTTTTTAATTAACTAATTTAGAAATATAAAATTATTTGCAATCAATTCCTTGGATATTTTCCATCTATTATTTGGCAAAACTCGATCAAAATATATTCGTGTTCATAATTATATTTGTACTTTTAATTTAGTGTTTTGGTGAAAAAAACGAACATAGTACTCACCTTAAAAATAAAATTTTGACAAACTTTTCTACAGAAATTAAATTTGGACAAAATTTTCTATAGAAATTAAACTTGGACAAAATTTTCTAAGAAATAAAATTTTGACAAAAATTTTCTATAGAAATAAAATTTTGACAAAATTTTCTATAAAGCTGAGTACTAAGTTCAGTTTTCAAGCTGAAAACCAGCTTGTTTTCACGGTTACTATTTTAATTAACTAATTTAGATATATAAAATTATTTGCAATCAATTCCTAGGATCTTTTCCATCCATTATTTGGCAAGACTCGATCAAAATATAATCGTCTTCATAATTATATTTGTACTTTTAATTTAGTGTTTTGGTGAAAAAAACGAACATAGTACTCACCTTAAAAATAAAATTTTGACAAAATTTTCTACAGAAATTAAATTTGGACAAAATTTTCTATAGAAATTAAATTTGGACAAATTTTCTATAGAAATTACATTTGGACAAAATTTTCTACGAAATAAAATTTTGACAAAATTTTCTATAGAAATACAATTTTGACAACATTTTCTATAGAAATAAATAAATTTTCTATAGAAATAAAATTTTGAAGAAATTTTCTATAGAAATAAAATGTTGACAAAATTTTCTATAGAAATAAAACTTTGATGAAATTTTCTATAGAAATAAAATTTTGACAAAATTTCCTATAGAAATAAAATTTTGACAAAATTTTCTATAGAAATAAAATTTTCACAACATTTTCTGTAGAAATAAAATTTTCACAAAATGTTCTATAGAAATAAAATTTTAGCAAAATTTTCTATAGAAATAAAATTTTGACAAAATTTTCTATAGAAATAAAAATTTTCTATAGAAATAAAATTTTGAAGAAATTTTCTATAAAAATAAAACTTTGGAGAATTTTTCTATAGAAATAAAATTTTGACAAAATTTGCTATCTAAATAAAATTTTGACAAAATTTTCTATAGAAATAAAATTTTCACAAAATGTTCTATAGAAATAAAATTTTGACAAAATTGTCTATAGAAATAAAATTTTGACCAAATTTTCGATAGGCATAAAATTTTCACAAAATGCTCTATAGAAATAAAATTTTCACAATATTTTCTATAGAAATTAAATTTGGAGAAAATTTCCTATAGAAATAAAATTTTGACAAGATTTTCTATCGAAATAAAATTGTGACAAAATTTTCTACAGAAATAAAATTTTCACAAAATGTTTTATAGAAATAAATTTTTGACAATATTTTCTATAGAAATAAAATTTAGACAAAATTTTCTATCGAAATAAAATTTTGACAAAATTTTCTACAGAAAATAAATTTTGACAAAATTTTCTAGGAAATAAAATTTTGATAAAATTTTATATAGAATAAAATTTTGAAGAAATTTTCAATAGAAATAAAATTTCCTATAGAAATAAAATTTTGACAAAATTTTCTATAGAAATAAAATTTTGACAAAATTTTCTAAAGAAATAAAATTTTGACAAAATTTTCTATAGAAATAAAATTTTGACAAAATTTTCTAAAGAAATAAAATTTTGACAAAATTTTCTATAGAAATAAAATTTTGACGAAATTTTCTATAGAATTAAAAAAATATTCTATAGAAATAATATTTTGAAGAAATTTTCTATAGAAATAAAATTTTGACAAAATTTTCTATAGAAATAAAATTTTGACAAACTTTCCTATAGAAATATAATTTTGACAAAATTTTCTATATGAATAAAATTTTTACAAAATTTTCTATATAAATAAAATTTTGACAAAATTTTCTATATAAATAAAATTTTGACAAAATTTTTTATGTAAATAAAATTTTGACCAAATTTACTATAGAAACAAGATTAGGATTAAAATTTTTATAGAAATAAAATTTTGATAAAATAATTTTTTTAGTTTGGAAGTTTTTTGGTAAAATTTGCTCCAAATTTTGGTAGATTATTTTTTGCTCGAGAGGCAACCGTGGGTATAATTCGTTTGCTATTCCAATTGTAACACATACGGAGTGGCTGATATGTATTACAATCAACTTAAGGTTACTATAATTTCTAAACCGCCCGTCTGACAGCTGTCGGATTTATTCCAGTGACAGTTCATTTTATAGTTTACAAGTTTACAGATGTATTTTAATATATTGCATTCAGATATAAAGTTATTCATAATAGAATTCAAGAGTGATAGTGTGATTTTCTTATATTTGGTTGGGAAACCTAATTTTGTTAATCGTTATAGCATTTATATAAGCATAAATTTTTAACTTGGGGAACGGTACTATTTTAACTGGTCTTCAACGTGCAGTATGTTTCACCAAATGTACTTGCTTGTTTTCTTATCTACTGTATAGTAAATATAAAATATTTTCCAATTGTAGTAATTTCTCACGTACTTCTATAGAATAAACCATGTATAGCGTACATTAATTTACAAAATGGTGTCGTATGACAAACATTGTGCATTTTAAACATTTTACCTAAATAATCTGAGGATTGTCTATTTATTTGTTTAACAGCTGTTTAAAATGGTGCATCTGGCAAACATTTTCCTATAAGGGGGAGTTTGCATAGATTAATTAGCCGTCATTTATATCTGCCTACACCACGAAGGCATACGCCTGCGCCTCATACCCTAATCTATTGAGAAAACCCTGATTATTTCGATTTTGTGATTTTTCATAAGAAATGTGTGATCCTATTGGGGCAGGTAGAATTTCATGGCTTTTTCCGGTCGATCAGAGGCATTGAGTTCAATCGATGGGAAAATGAAATTTAGTGTTCGTTAAACAGTCAAGGAGTAGACTAACAAGAAACCATCTTTATTCGAGGACTAAATATTTCATCATATTTTAAATTTTAATGTGGTTAGTAAGGAAAAAAAATTGAAAAATTTGTAAGATTTTATTATTTAAAATCTGCAAGAAGTCTGTGTCTATTAGCTGGAAATCACAACTTAAATGATACTGTTTGCCTTTATAAAACTTAATCATTCCCTCCAGAATGATCCAAAGCATCGAGTTTGTCGTTAACGGTGAACATTTTTCATATTCACCTGTGAAAAATAATCATAGTACTGTTCTTTATTCTTTTCTATCAATATTTTGTGTGAATCATAATTTCCAATATTTTGTATATTTTTTGTGATAGTTTCTAGATGATAACAAAAACATAGAACCCATATCAATATGTTGAAATTTTGTGCCGTCGGAATAAGATCATGTATTAAGACAGCTTCAAAAGTGCTTAACCAATCGCAGCTGTTAAAGTCTAAACTGTCAATCAGCGCAACAACACGGCTTTTCGGCAAAGGTCAAACTCAAACGCAAATACATTATGTGAATGATTTGGAGGAATTTGATAAACTGGTAAGAATAGCCTAATTATCTAAAAATTTGAAAATATATCAAAAATTAAAATCCATTTAGTTTTTGTACAATTGCAAAATAAAATGTTTACAGATATCGTTTAGGAGGTTTTAAGGATATGTTACCTTGGGCAGGAATATACAGAAAACTATTTTAAGTTCTTGAAAATAATTTGGGAAATATTTTAGAGCGTACAAATTTTATGAATTACAATCCGCTAGATCAAACAAAATTATAATAGCAAACATTCACTGCTATTTTTAACAGACTTTTTTTATGAGTGTATCATGTATATCTACATATATGGTAAACTTTTTAACACATTATCTCTTTTATATTTAACGCAAAAAATAATAAGACCAAACTCATTTGAGTATTTAAAGAAATTTATTTTGTCCTAACGCCGCAAATATGAGATCTTGATTTCTAGTGCCAAAAATGTTATATGCAATGCCAATTATTATCTTAATATATAACAAGTAACAAGTCTTATGTACCCTCCACCATGGATTGCATAGAAACTTCTACTAAAGACTGTCATCCACAATCGAATTACTTGGGTTGCGGTAACACTTGTCGATGGCAAGGTATCTTAAAACTTCTTAACACCGTCTTCTAAATTGTAAGTTAGTCCATACAGGGTATATATTAAACAAAAAAGGCCGATTAAATATGTAAATAATTTAGTTTGACAAAATTTTCAATAGAAATAAAATTTTGACAAAAATTTATATAGAAGTAAAATTTTGACAAAATTTTCTATAGCAATACAATTTGACAATTTTTTCTATAGAGATAAAATTTTGACAAAATTTTCTATAGAAATAAAATCTTGACAAAATTGTTTATAGTAATAAAATTTTGACAAAATTTTTTATAGAAATAAAATTTGACAAAATTTTGTATAGATATAAAATTTGGACAAAATTTTGTATACCAATAAAATTTTGACAAAACTTTCTATAGAAATAAAATTTTGACAAAATTTTTTATATAGTAATAAAATTTTGACAAAATTTTCTGTAGCAATAAAATTTTGACAAAATTTTCTATAGAAATAAAATTTAGATAACATTTTCTATAGAAATAAAATGTTGACAAAATTTTCTATAGTAATAAAATTTTGACAAAATTTTCTATAGAAATACAATTTTGATAGATTATTTTTGGTGATCGGCTATATATAACTATAGGCCGATATGGACCAATTTTGGCGGCCATATACTAGCGCAATGTACCAAATTTCACCACGTACTAAATTTTACCACGTATCAAATTTCACCACGTACTAAATTTTACCACGTATCAAATTTCACCACGTACCAAATTTCATCCGGATCGGATGAATTTTGCTCCTCCAAGAGCTCCGGAGTTCAAATCTGGGGATCGGTTTATATTGGGGCTATATATAATTATGGACCGATAGGGACCAATTTTTGCATGGTTGTTAGAGATCATATACTAACACCACGTACCAAATTTCAACCGGATCCGGTGAATTTTGCTCTTCCAAGGGTCTCCGTAGGTCAAATCTGGGGATCGCTTTATATGGGGGCTACATATAATTATGGACCGATATGGACTAATTCCTGCATGGTTATCATAGACCATATAGTATAGATGTGGACCAATTTTTGCATGGTTGGTAGAGATCATATACTAACACCACGTACCAAATTTCAACCGAATCGGATGAATTTTGCTCACCCATGAGGCTCCAGAGGTCAAATCTGGGGATCGGTTTATATGAGGGCTATATATAATTATGGACCGATGTGAACCAAAGTTCGCATGGTCGTTAGAGACCATACACTTACACCATGTACCAAATTTCAGCCGGATCGGATGAAATTTGCTTCTCTTAGAGGCTCCGCAAGCCAAATCGGAGGACCGGTTTATATGGGGGCTATATATAATTATGGACCGATGTGGACCAATTTTTGCATAGTTGTTAGAGACTATATACTTACACCATATATAAAATTTCAGCCGGATCGGATGAAATTTGCTTCTCTTAAAGGCTCCGCAAGCCAAATCGGGGGATCGGTTTTTATAGGGGGGCTATATATGATTATGGACCGATGTGGACCAATTTTTGCAAGTTTATTAAAGACCATATACTAACACCATGTACTAAGTTTCAGCCGGATCGGATTAAATTTGCTTTTCTTAGAGGCTCCTCAAGCCAAATCTGTGGATCAGTTTATATGGGGGCTATATATAATTATGGACCGATTTGGACCAATTTTTGTATGGTTGTGAGAGACCATATACCATATATATGGTCTCATGTACCAAATTTCAACTGGATCGGATGAATTTTGCTCCTCCAAGAGTCTCCGGAAGCCAAATCTGAGCGTCGGTTTCTATGGGGGCTATACGAACCGACTTCCACGGTTTTGCATACGCTGGAAAGGTCTCGGGCAAAGAAAAATTCTAGAAAAGGAAAATCTTTTTTTATATACAGCGCCATCTCTGATGCAACTCCAGGCCGCACGAACCGATTTCCACGGTGTTGCATTCGTTGGAAAGATCTCGGGCTCTGTGAAGTTTATAGCAAAGAAAACTCTAGAAAAGTTTCAACGGAAAAGCGGGAAAATCGTGTTTTACATACCGCTAACATTACAAAATTTTATATTTTGAATTCATCGCAGTTGCTTTTATTATAAAATAATTTTATTTTTTCAAATGACAAATGTTCGGAGAACGTATATGGTAATCATATGGTGAAGAAAAGGTACCTCATTTTTTGATATCTGGTGGGGGAGGGGGACATCCCCCTTTCCCGACTTAAGCATGTGGTGAAAAAAAATTACTTCATTTTTTGATATCTGGTGGGGGAGGGGGACATCCCCCTTGCCCGACCTTTTCAAAATTTGACCAAAGTTCTCCGATTTGGGTGAAATTTCCAAGGAAGGTTAGGGGTGATGTCTAGACAAAGACCCGCTATTTTATTTTTCGATATTTGGTCGCGGAGCTGGACCACCCCTTTATACTATTTTTGTTTAAAATACAATAAAAAAATTCTCAGATTTACTTGAGGTTTCCAGAGAACACGCCGCGAGCTTATGCATTTATTATGGGGTACCTGATTTTTTAATATTTGGTCGGGAAGGGGGAACAAAATTATCCGATTTGCTTGAAATTTTCAGGGAAGGTTGAAGGGGGCGTCTAGGCAAAGAACAGCTACTTTATTTTCTCTCACAATATACGCTATATCATTTTTCGATATTTGGACGGGGAGGAAGACTTCCTCTAAAACTGAAACAAAAACTAGAATTCTGTAGTTTACTTGAAATTAGCAAAGGCCGTAGGGGTTGGTTATGAAATCAACATGGTGTACTTGAGTTTTGGGTATTTGGACAGGAACCTTCTCCTTGCTCCACACTATGAAACTTGAATGAAATTTTATAGATATTCTTGCAATTTGCAGAGAAAGTGACGTCCCTTTAAAAAAAAATTGTGAAGTTGGGTTCTTGGTGAAATGAATAAAGGATACGTGAATTTACGATATCTGGTCTGGGAGGAGCGAAGGAGGGGGTTCCATTTTGCCCGATGTTTTAAAAATAGAAAGTAGAGTATTGTCGATAAATAGGAACTCGGTACATAATTTTATGATTTTTCCACAGGCTTCTGCCAGACTTTTTTAAGTAAAAAACTTAAATTTACATGAAGTTTACAGGCAACATAGAGGGTGCTTCATTTTGCGGTATATGTTTGGGAAACACATGTTCTCCGTGTCCAACACATTAACCAATTTTAATAGGGTAAATTTTTAAGTCCTTTTACTTTTTCCGATTTAGTGGACGGTATGTTGAGGTGACGTATAACTTCCCCTGACAAACCACGCTGGCAATTCACAGGGAATGTAGAAGATTGCTCACCACCATAGAATGGTGAAGGGTTTGTCACTCCGTTTGTAACACATCGAAATATCGATTGCCGACTATATAAAGTATATATATTCTTGATCAGGGAGAAATTCTAAGACGATATAAGCATGTCCGTCCGTCCGCTCGTCTGTCTGTCTATTGTAATCACGCTACATTCTTCAATAATGACGCTATAGTCCTGAAATTTGGCACAGATTCGTATATTGTCTGCAAGCAGGCCAAGTTCAATGATGAGTTATTTCGGTCCAGGTTTTGATATAGCTCCGATATAAATCAATCCCCCGATTTGAGGTCTTGGACTTCTAGAAACCGTAGTTTTTATTCGATTTATCTGAAATTGGAAATATAGAAGTATTTTAGGACCGAAAATGGTGGGTATCGGTCCATGTTTTGGTATAGCGCCCATATAGGCCGATCTCCCGAGTTTACTTCTTGGGCTTCTAGAAACCGTGTTTGCTACCCTATTCGCCTGAAATTGGAAATCTAGAGGTATTTTAGGACCACAAATAGGTGTGCCGAGAATGGTGTGTATCGTATTGAAGTGTAGTGGGCAACACCAGCGATTATAAATTGAAATCCCATTTGCTTGAACCACAGCAATGGGTCCGACTGCCAAAATAGTGGAGCCTTAATTGCTACAAGAGAAATTTCCTGATGTTGAAGAACTTCTTCCGGGATAGTTGCAAATCCCGCAAATCCGCAAATGCCATAGTTTTTCATATTTAATTTGAAAAATAGAAATATTTAAAAAGAATGATAAAGAAGTAAGGATACACTTAAGACACAATTGTCTTTGGACTCTTTAAAATAAAAAGTTGAAAAACATATCCTATATTTAACTGGTTTTTTGACATATGTTCTATAGAAATAAAATTTTGTCAAAATTTTTGCTGGAGATAAAATTTTGAAAAAATGTTCTAAAGAAATAATATTTTGAGAAAATTTTCCACAGAAATAAAATTTTGACAAAATTTTCTATCGAAATAATATCTTGACAAAATTTTCTAAAGATATAAATTTTTGACAAAAATTTCTATAGATATAAAATTTTGACAGAATTTTCTATAGAAATAAAACGTTAACAAAATTTTGTAAATAAAATAAAATTTTGACAAAATTTTCTATAGAAATAAAATTTTAACAAGTTTTTCTATAGAAATAAAATTTTGACAAATTTTTCTATAGAAATAAAATGTTGACAAAATTTTCTATCGAAATAAAATTTTGATAAAATTTTCCATATATATATAAATTTTTAACAAAATTGCCTATAGAAATAAACATTTGACAAAGTTTTCTATTGATATAAAAATTTTGCCAAAATTTTCTATCGAAATAAAAGTTTGCCAAAATTTTCTATAGAAATAAAATTTTGACAAAATTTTCTATAGAAATAAAATTTTGACAAAATTTTCTATAGAAGTAAAATTTTGACAAAATGTTCTATAGAAATAAAATTTTAACAAGATTTTCTATAGAAATAAAATTTTAACAAGTTTTTCTATAGAAATAAAATTTTGACAAAATTTTCTATAAAAATAAAATTTTGTCAAAATTTTCTATAGTAATAAAATTTTGACAAAATTTTCTATAGAAATAAAATTTTGACAAAATTTTCTATAGAAATAAACTTTTGACAAAATTTTCTATAGAAATAAAAGTTTGCCAAAATTTTTTATAGAAATAAAATTTTTATAAAATTTTCTATAGAAATAAAATTTTTGACAAAATTTTCTATAGAAAGCTCAGCTAGTAAAGCTGAGTAAAATTATAAATTAGACCTTGGGCCCCCACAACGGTTATGTAACCGTTTGTAGTCCAAAACCTTCATTTGCACCCTATTGTATGGCGTGGAATAAGGAGGAGCAATGTGTATCTATTTCGAAAATGCGCTGTCATTCTTCTTTAATAATGTATAAATAAACAGATAAAACCAGATTGAATATACTGAACCGTTTTCCATAGAAAAACTTCCCACAAAGCTATATATAAGTTTATCGAAATTCCCCACAAAATCCCCAAGTCCCCAACTCAAAAATTTTGTCCCCAACAACGAAAAAATATCCCGGATTTGGGGAAAAATCCCCAATAATGGCAACACTGCTCATGAATCTGGAGATTCTCGAATATTCCAAATATTTCCCCAAATATTCCAAACTATTCCCAAAAAAAAAAAGAGTTTCCCCCAACCACGAAAAAATATCCCCGATTTGGGGAAAAATCCCAAATACTTGCAACACTGCTCATGAATCTGGAGATCAGGGATGGAAACTACAATTTTTAAGAAAGTACAAAAACGGTATCTTTTTGAGCGAAAAACTACTTTTCACTAAATTTCAACAAAAAATTCATTGGAAGATTATTGTCAAGAGCTCCTTTAGACTAAATTTTGTTTGTCAACTCCTCAATTTTAAATATTATTTTTCTTATTCTTACAAAGATTACCGTAGTATTGTAATCGTGGTTGCCAGAGTTGGTAGAATTCTTCCACAAATAGTAAAAATAAAAAACAAAAATAAATTTTTGACACAATTTTCTATCGAATAAAATTTTAACAAAAACAAAAAAAAAAAAACAAAACAGAAATAAAATGTTGACAAAATTTTCTATAGAAATAAAATTTTTACAAAATTTTCTATGGGATAAAATTTTAATACAATTTTCTATAGAATAAAATTTTGACAAAATTTTCTATAGAAATAAAATTTTGAAAAAAAATTCTGTAGAATAAAATTTTGATACAATTTTCTATAGAAATCAAATCTTGACAAAATTTTCTATAGAAATAAAATTTTGACAAAATTTTCTATGGAATAAAATTTTAATACAATTTTCGATAGAATAAAATTTTGACAAAATTTTCTATAGAAATAAAATTTTGAAAAAATTTTCTGTAGAATACAATTTTGATACAATTTTCTATAGAAATAAAATTTTGACAACATTTTCTATGGAAATAAAATTGTGACAAAATTTTCTATAGAAATAAAATTTTGCCTATCCATTTGACAGTTACTCATGAACAGTGTTGCCAGTATTTTTCTGGCTTTTGTCCCAAAATTGGTACGCTTGTGTCCCCAAAATCCCCAACTTAAATTAAAATTCTCCACAAAAATCCCCAATAAATTTTGTAACAAGGTTTTATGATAAATAAAAAATAATGGAAAGGGTTCTGCTATAAAAAATCAATAATAATTTAAGAATTAAGAAAAATATATAAAACTTTTTCTTTAGAAGTAAAATTTTCACAAAATTTTCTATAGAAATAAAATTTTGACAAAGTTTTCTATAAAAATAAAATTTTGACACAATTTTCTATGGAATAAAATTTTAATACAATTTTCTATAGAATAAAATTTTGACAAAGTTTTCTATAAAAATAAAATTTTGACAAAATTTTCTATAGAAATAAACATTTGACGAAATTTTCAATAGAAATAAAATGTTGACAAAATATTCTATAGAAATAAAATTTTGAGAAAATTTTCTATAGAAATAAAATTTTGCCTATCTATTTGACAGTTACTCATGAACCGTGTTGTCAGTATTTTTCTGGCTTTTGTCCCCAAATTGGTACGCTTGTGTCCCCAAATTGGTACGCTTGTGTCCCCAAAAATCCCCAATTTAAATTAAAAAAAGACCGTGTGCTAAAAGCGTCGTTAGTGTGCATTGAATTGTAAAGTGAATTTATGAAACATATAGGCTAGCTCAAGAAAATTTTTGGATTATCGGTAAAGAAAAGAATTGTGTTTTATTTATCCGTTAATTAAATATGCCTCGCAATAAAAACTTAACATTATTTTCTGGAAAACGAAATTTTAGACCAACAAAGTTTTCTTTAGTTGTTAAAGTTGTTTGTTTCAATCTAAAATAAAGTTCTTTGGGATCACATATGCAAAGGTTTTTTTACCTTGAAGATACAATTTTACCATAAAACACAGAAAACTGGGTTGGTCGAATTGGTGGGTATTTAAAATTAGGCTCGACCGTATAATTAGTTTTTTTAAGAAATTTTAATAACAATAATAATATTTTTATAATATATTATATATGTATTTTTTTTTTTTTTTATTTTCAGGTCATCAACAATGATCTACCGGTTATAGTTGACTTCAGTGCTAAATGGTGTGAACCCTGTCATAAATTGACACCAATGCTAAAAGAAATGTTTCGAAATTCTAAACATATCGATTTAGCTCTTGTCGATGTGGATACTAATATGGATCTGGTGGAGATATTCAATGTGAAGGCAGTACCGGCAATATTGGCATTTACTAATGGAAATATTGTCGACAAGTTTATTGGTCTTGTGGATGAGAAACGTATTGAGACTCTAGTTTCACTTTTGAAACCTGCAGATCTTCAAAGTGTTTCATTATAAGCAAAAACGACAAAGAAACAGCATCAAAATTAAGACATTTAATTCAATACTTTATTCCGTACTTACTACTTGTAGTCAATATAATGTAATTTTCTATAATTCTGTAATAAATTTAAAATATTTATATGTGTGTCAACTAAAGCCGTATTATTATGGAACGGCGTCTCATATTACGTGGAAACCGCTTGGTAGAAGCATTGAAACACTCAGAAGTGTCACCAGCATTATTGAGGGGCTTATAAAAAATAAAATGAACTGTGAACAAAACAAATATTAGTTTGACAAATATACCTAACTATAAACTTTTTAAATTTTCATGTTATCTACATTGTAAATGAACATATATGCAACCCAAAATAGTCCCATTCCTACTTGTTTGAAAAATTCATTATTTACTCATTCATTCACATTTTCTGGTTTTCTTTTATACCATATCAATTTGCAATTAATAGCGAATAATGATTAAGTATAGGAGTGACAAATGAATGCCCACTCTGGTTTTTTCCCCAACTAAACCAAAGATTACATTACGAATTGCTTGTTCAAAACCACAATGTTGGGTTTAAAGTGTAGGGATGCAAAAGCTCAAAATCGACATTTTGTCAAAAAGAATTCGAATACCTAGCGACATTTTTGATAGTGAACAAAATCAAATTTTAATAAAATAATTGAAAATCATAATTCGTGTTGATAAGGGAATGTGAAGTAGATCTTTTCATACAGACAGATTATCAAAAAGTCGAAAGGCAAAATCGACTCAAAATTCGACGCCAAAATACATTTTTTGAACATTTTACGTTTCGGAAATGTAAAGGAAAAAGGTATTGGTAATAAATCGTATTGTGAATGATCCAACTGAAATAAATGTGTTGGCCACTACACGTTTCCATAGTCTTTAGCGAGATCTGGCCGGGTGAGATGATTGATTTCTAGTCTGAAAAATAAATCAGAGTATCGAACAATTGCAATACTTCCATTTCTTTGAAAATGCTGGAAAATATTTTACATTCACTACCTTAACCCTCTAATGCCCCAATTTTTTTGCCAGCCGATTAAATTTTCTATGTTTACGACACAAAAGCAAGAGAACTAAGCAAGAAAAATTTGTACGGTAAACTTCAGCATATGCTGCAAAGCCTCTTGAATAGTTTCAAATAATTTTTCTTTTCATTTTGCCCATTTTTGTTGTCTTAAGGTGTGTTTTACTAAAAGCAGGATTTAGACCAAAACCCCAAAATATTTTGCAACCAACTTCAGATTGTTATAATTTCTAAACCACTCGTCTGACAGCTGATAGATTTATTCCAGTGATATTTAATTTTATTGTTCACAAGCTTACAAAATCGTTTTGATCTATTGCATTCCAAAATAGAATTAATTGTGATGACTCAAGGCCGATAGTGTGATTGCTTTACATTTGGCAGGAAAACCACGACTGGACATCGTCAGAGCCCTCCAGCATTTAAGTATGCATACATATTTGTTTCTCGTGCAATTGTTCGTTATCGTGATACACCCTGTGTTGCATCGCGACCAAATATTGGACACTGTAAAGACCAGATTTGATCGAAATCCATGCCGCAGTGGTAGATAACTTTCTCATGACCTGAATTTTATTGCGGGAACTGATGCAACATGTTTTGAAAAATAACCTTGGATTGAATCCGTTTAGCCAGGGGGAGAGCCAAGAAGTTGCTTTGCTTGCAGGAAAGTGGCCAGTTACCGAATTTTGTTTTCTCTCATGAAAAGCCATTTCAAATTGAGCAGTCTGTGAACGAAGAAAATTATGGGGATTCTTTGGCAAGCAAATCCCCATTACTTTCTTCATTTAGCTGAAAATGTATACCCTCGATTGGCCCTCAAAGGTCATGTGCCGCCGATGGCAATGAAATTGGCCGCCGTAACGGGCGATGCTCGCTCCCTACTCGTCTTCATCGGCCATGAGGTCAAAATAAATGCCGAATATTTTTGGGGAAAATATCCTAATGTCAGTATTGAAGACCTCGGCAGACAAACATTTCGCCCACAGACCATGGACATTCCAACAGTACTCAGCACCATTGTGTCAAACAAAAGTGGCTTAACAAGGAGGATCCTCGCTTCATTTATACCGCAATGACTACAAAAATCTCTGTATCTCAGCCCTCCATGAGGTTACAGAAGTCAATTCTGGGCACCGGTTTTATGGGATTTTTATACCCTCTACCAGAGGATGGGGGGTATATTAACTACTTCATTCCGTTTGTAACACATCGAAACATTGCTTTAAGATCCCATAAAGTATATATATATATTCTGGGTCATGATGAAATTCTGAGTCGATCTAAGTACGTAAGTCCGTCTGTTGAAATCACGCTAACTTCCGAACGAAACAAGCTATCGACTTGAAACTTGGCACAAGTAGTTGTTATTGATGTAGGTCGGATGGTATTGCAAATGGGCCTTATTGGTCCACTTTTACGTATAGCCGCCATATAAACCGATCCTCAGATTTGAAATCCGGAGCCTCTTGGAGGAGCAAATTTAATCCGATCCGGTTAAAATTTGCTACAGGGTGTATGTATATGGTCTCTAATACAGGTCTGCATCGAATAACTTTTCACTACATGTATGCAATTCGCTGTCGAATATAGTACATACACTGTCTTTCTCTCAGAGCGCAAGTAGTAAAGTCAAGAGAACACTTGCTTGTCAAATACCACCAAGTACTTATCCGAAACAATATGTGTTCCGAAAAAAAGGAACAATAAAAATGTAAGTACTTGAGAAAAAGTACAACATGGATTCGCTTCACTTCACGTGGTACCACAAGTATTGCTCAGTTATGTGCGAAGCAAAACTTTCCATTATTATTAATCATAGATATGTATGTATGTTACATATTTCATATATTTATGTATGGCACACACTTACCTTAACGTTTGCCGTTCTTTATATCAATCCGAAATCATATATTATGGAGAGTAACTGTTTTCTTGTCATTCTGAAACAGTGTTGCCAGGTATTTTGTGATTCTTCCCCCTACTTGTCACAAATTCGGGTTCGATTCCTGCTTCGACCGAACACCAAAAAGTTTTTCAGCGATGGATTATCCCACCTCAGTAATGCTGGTGGCATTTCTGAGGGTTTCAAAGCTTCTTTAAGTGGTTGAACTGCAATGTGAAACGCCGTTCGGACTCGGCTATAAAAAGGAGGTCCCTAAGTGAGTCTAAGGAGGTCCCTAAGTGAGTCTATGTGAGCCTGATACATCGGGCTGCCACCTAACCTTTTTTTAATAGTATCAAATATTAAAAATGCCCCTTCAACAGATGCGTTTAAACAAGAATTTCATTGCATACTTGCTTGGGTTGACTTCCCTTATTTTTTTTCTCAAAATTCATGCCAGAATTGTTCCAAATTTTATTGAGAATTGCTCCACTTTATAAGATCTAGGATATTTTTTTACCCCAAAAAATCCCCCCAAATAAATGTTACCCCTAAAAATCCACCTAAACGTGTAAAAAACCCCTAAATTTGGGGGGAAAACCCCCAACCTGGCAACACTGTTCTGAAACTGCACGTGGTACATGGAGTACTCTATGAAGTTTTGTTCTCGCAACATACTCGACGTGATCACTCTGAGTACACTTCAATAAGAGAGAAAGAGGAATATGTATTTGTTGGTAGTGAAGACATCAGAGTTGCAACAAGAAGTTACTCGTGGCTTTTGGTGTTCATTAAAATGTGTACCAATTGTTTTGCGACTCTCTCAAATAGATGTACTCATTTAGCAAGTACATGTGTACTCTGCATTTACAAATGGAATTGTGCAGACCTCTAGTCTCTAACAATCATGCAAAAATTGGTTCATATCGGTCCATAATTTTATATAGACCCCATATAAACCCATCCCCAAATGTGACCCCCGTAGCCTCTTAGAGGAGCAAAATTCATCCGATCCGGTTGAAATTTGGTACGTGATATTAGTATATGGTCTCTAACAACCATGTAAAAATTGGTCCATATCGGTCCATAATTATATATAGCCGCCATATAAACCGATCCCCAGATTTGACCTACGGAGCCTCTTGGAGAAGAAAAATTCATTCGATCCGTTTGAAATTTGGTACGTGATGTTAGTATATGGTCTTTAACAACTATGCAACAATTGGTCCATATCGGTCCATAATTATATATAGCCCTCATATAAATCTATCCCCAAATTTGACCTCCGGAACCTCTTCGAAGAGGAAAATTCATCCCATTTAGTTTAAATTTGGTACGTGATGTTAGTATATGGTCTCTAACAACCATGCAAAAATTGGTCCATATCGGTCCATAATTATATATAGCCCTCATATAAATCTATCCCCAGATTTGACCACCGGAACCTGTTCGAGGAGGAAAATTCATCCCATTTGGTGTAAATTTGGTATATTGCGCTAGTAGATGGCCGCTAACAGCTTTGCAAAAATTGGTCCATATCGGTCTTTAGTTATATATAGCCGTCGCCAATCACACAAAAATTGGTCCATATCCCCAAAACTAATCTACGAAAATTTTATTTCTATAGAAAATTTTGTCAAAATTGTATTTCTATACAAAATTTGTATACCCTGCGCCACACTGTGGAACAGGGTATTATATGTTAGTGCATATGTTTGCAACACCCAGAAGGAGACGAGATAGACACATGGTGTCTTTGGCAAAAATGCTCAGGGTGGGCTCCTGAGCAGAGATTGTCTGTATCAAACTTTTTTAGGTTTGCGACTGTCGCAAAGTTGTAAACGTCGTAAACGTCACATACGCGTCGTAAATGTAGAAAAAGTAACAAACGTCGGAAACTGAAAATACTTTAGTCGCGTCGGCTAGGCAGCGAATTCGATGATACCCAAGACGATGGTAGGTGCGAAGAAGTTTCAATTCTTAGGAATGTTCACAATTTTCGGTTTTAGTCCCCACATTTTCCCTATTTTCTCGTCCTTTCTTAGCTTTAAGTTCAGTCTCCTGTCCAATATAACTCCAAGGTATTTTACACACTCACTAACGGGAATTTCGATACCACCTAAGAAAATAGGCTTGACCATGGGAAAACTTTCACAAATTTCTGCAGAAACTCACAGCAAATGCTGTCAAACTAAATTACAAAATGTTCAGGATTTCTTCTATTCAAAATTTGGTTTTCTACAGTAGGTTTACGACTTTTGCGACATACGTATTATACCGTCGCAAACGTATGTCACAAAAGTCACAGTTTGTGACAGGCCAACCCTGCTCCTGAGTCGATATAGCCATGTCCGTCTGTCCGTGGACACATTTTTGTAATCAAAGTCTAGGTCGCAGTTTTAGTCCAATCGACTTCAAATTTGGCACAAGTATGTGTTTTGACTCAGAATAGATACCTATTGATTTTGGAAGAAATCGGTTCAGATTTAGATATAGCTCCCATATATATTTCGCCCGATATGGACTTATATGGCCCCAGAAGTCAGAGTTTTACCCTAATTTGCTTAAAATTTTGCACATGAGGAACAATTAGTACTGTAGTCAAGTGTGCCAAATTTTATTGAAATCGGTTCAGATTTAGATATAGCTCCCATATATATCTTTTGCCCCATATGGACTAATACGGTCCCAGCAGCCAGCGTTTTACACCAATTTGGTTGAAATTTTGCACTAGGAGTACAATTAGTAGTGTAGTTAAGTATGCCAAATTTTATTGAAATCGGTTCAGATTTAGATATAGCTCCCATATATATCGTTCGCCCGATTTACACTCATATGACCACAGTGGCCAATTTTTTGCTCCGATTTAGTTGAAATTTTGCACAGAGAGTAGAATTAGCATTGTTGCTATGCGCGCCAAATTTGGTTGTAATCGGTTCAGATTTAGATATAGTTCCCATATATATGTTTTTCTGATTTCGACAAAAATGCTCAAAATACCAACATTTTCCTTGTAAAATCGCACTGCTTAGTCGAAAAGTTGTAAAAATGACTCTAATTTTCCTAAGCTTCTAATACATATATATCGAGCGATAAATCATAAATAAACTTTTGCCAAGTTTCCTTAAAAATGCTTCAGATTTAAATGTTTCCCATATTTTTTTACTAAAAGTGTGTTCCACCCTAATGCATTAGCCGACTTAAATTTTGGGTCTATAGATTTTGTAGAAGTCTATCAAATTCTTCCAGATCGAGTGATATTTAAATGTATGTATTTGGGACAAACCTTTATATATAGCCCCCAACACATTTGACGGATGTAATATGGTATCGAAAATTTAGATCTACAACGTGGTGCAGGGTATAATATAGTCGGCCCCGCCCGACTTTAGACTTTCCTTACTTGTTTTTTTACTATCATTGCGTTTCACCATAGTGCATTAGCCGACTTAAATTTTGAATCTATAGAATTTGTAGAAGTGTATCAAATTCTGTCCAGATCGAGTGATATCTAAATGTATGTATTTGGGACAAACCTCTATATATTCAGCACCCAACACATTTGACGGATGTGATATGGTATCGAAAATTTAGATCTACAAAGTGGTGCAGGGTATAATATAGTCGGTCCTGCCCGACTTTAGACTTTCTTTACTTGTTTTTACTAACATTGTGTTCTACCTCAGTGCATTAGTCGACTTAAATTTAAAATCTATAAATATTATGTTAAAATCTATAAGTATAATAGAAATAGAGCTCGGTCCATATCTGGTCAGATATACAGAATATATATATTTATGGGTGCATATAGCATCCAAAACATTGGCGGATTTGATATGGTATCGAAAATGTGGATTTACAAAGTGGTGCAGGGTATAATATAGTCGGCACGCCCGACTTTAGACTTTCCTTACTTGTTAAAATTAAATTACATCCTCTCATAGAAAAAAAAATTAACTAAAAGTAAAGAAGAAAATCATTGGCGCCAAATCATGAAAAAAAAATTCTGTTTACTCCCCATCCTATGGTAAAGGTTATAAAAATCAAAAAAATTCAATAAAATTATAATTAATTTAGACATTAATGAGAAAATCGGATTTGAAATAAGAGGGTAATGTGATGGAACTCTTTAAATGCTGAACATTGATGAAAATATCGGATGTCGCGACATCAAAATTCGACTTTTAAATAATAAATAAAAGAACAAGTCGACATTTTCAAAATGTAAAAAGTCGAATAATTTTTTGAAAAATTGGAAATGTGTCTTTTGCAACAGTCCAAATTCAAATTCAAAATAATGGAAAAATCGAGTTTTCCAAATTTCGAACAAGTCCAAAAGTCGACATTTTCATTAACATTATAATCCCTATTAAAGTACTCGCTGCAGTTAACGCTTCAGCGATTAGAAAAGGCAGATAGCATAACATTTGATTTATCTCCCTTAGCTCTTAAACCAATAACATTTTAAATTAATTAAAGCCAAAGTGGAAACTTGTTTTTTAATAGCACAATGGAATGTTACGGTCTTTGACATTGCAATGGGATCGGGTTTTTCTTAAAATCTTTTAACATCACACAAAAAGGCGGATTTTTTTCTCCTCTTATCTTTGGCATCGTGCAATTCTTCATTGTTGAGTTTCTTGCCAGAGCTTATTTATTTAGCACAAACTAAGTTACGAATGGTGGAATTTATACATTTTCTTTAACATTTCCATTTTTGATGGTATTTTTAATTCCCTTTACTGCAACAGGATCCACTGATATCATGCCATTGAATTTAGTTTTCTTTTCAAGGCGAAAATCCTTGCAGTTGTGACTTTTGTGACATGAAAAATAGCACTGCATTATTCAAGCAACTCCTCTTTCAATGCGAATGCTGTTTTTCATTGCATCTCGCAACTAAAGATGATGGTTTTTTTTCGTTTGCTTCCATGAAGAAATGAAAATCTAAAGCTGCTTAACAGCAGATGACTTGCATTGAATTCAATTTCATATTGATTTACTTTTCTTTTATACAAAATAGTTTCTGCTTATTAAAAAAAATCATATCTTCTTTTATAGTAATCTCATTTGGCAATGACAAAGCATGGAAACCTGTTACCAAATCCAATTTTTATTATAATATTCCGATGACGTTATCGTGAGATCATAAGAGAGGAGTGAAGATGACTAAATTCCATATTTTTTTTTTTAATATGGTTTCAATTACAATGGGCCAAAACTAGAAATTCTTGAAAATTGGATATTAGAATTAAATATAAACATGTATATACGGCCATAAGTTCGGCCAGGCCGAAGCTTATGTACCCTCCACCATGGATTGCGTAGAAACTTCTTCTAAACCCTGCCATCCACAATCGAATTACTTAAGTTGCGGTAACGCTTGCCGATGACAAGGTATCTTTAAACTTATTAACACCATCTTCTAACTTGTATGTAAGTCCATACATGGTAAAGGGTGATTTGTTAAGAGCTTGATAACTTTTTTTTTTAAAAAAACGCATAAAATTTGCAAAATCTCATCGGTTCTTTATTTGAAACGTTAGATTGGTCCATGACATTTACTTTTTGAAGATAATTTCATTTAAATGTTGACCGCGGCTGCGTCTTAGGTGGTCCATTCGGAAAGTCCAATTTTGGGCAACTTTTTCGAGCATTTCGGCCGGAATAGCCCGAATTTCTTCGGAAATGTTGTCTTCCAAAGCTGGAATAGTTGCTGGCTTATTTCTGTAGACTTTAGACTTAACGTAGCCCCACAAAAAATAGTCTAAAGGCGTCAAATCGCATGATCTTGGTGGCCAACTTACCGGTCCATTTCTTGAGATGAATTGTTCTCCGAAGTTTTCCCTCAAAATGGCCATAGAATCGCGAGCTGTGTGGCATGTAGCGCCATCTTGTTGAAACCACATGTCAACCAAGTTCAGTTCTTCCATTTTTGGCAACAAAAAGTTTGTTAGCATCGAACGATAGCGATCGCCATTCACCGTAACGTTGCGTCCAACAGCATCTTTGAAAAAATACGGTCCAATGATTCCACCAGCGTACAAACCACACCAAACAGTGCATTTTTCGGGATGCATGGGCAGTTCTTGAACGGCTTCTGGTTGCTCTTCACTCCAAATGCGGCAATTTTGCTTATTTACGTAGCCATTCAACCAGAAATGAGCCTCATCGCTGAACAAAATTTGTCGATAAAAAAGCGGATTTTCTGCCAACTCTTCTAGGGCCCATTCACTGAAAATTCGACGTTGTGGCAGATCGTAAGTCTATTCATGATGAAATGTCAAAGCATACTGAGCATCTTTCTCTTTGACACCATGTCTGAAATCCCACGTGATCTGTCAAATACTAATGCATGAAAATCCTAACCTCAAAAGAATCACCCTTTATATATTAAATCAAAAAAGATCGATCAAATACGTATGTAATTCAGTTTGACAAAAGAGACATACAATTTCTACAGAAATACAATTTTGACAAAATTTTCTATAGAAATAAAATTTTCACAAAATTTTCTATAGCAACAAAAATGTTGACAAAATTTTCTATAGAAAGAAAATTTTGACAAAAATTTTTACAGAAATAAAATTTTAACAAAATTTTCTATAGAAATAAAATTTTGACAAAATTTTCTATAGAAATAAAATCTTGGTAGATTATTTTTGGCTCGAGTGGCAACCATGATTATGAACCGAATAAAATTTGAACAAAATTTTCTATTTAAATAAAATTTTGACAAAATTTTCTATAGAAATAAAATTTTGACAATGATGAAAATTTGATTATGAACCGAATAAAATTTTAACAAAGTTTTCTATAGAAATAAAATTTTGACAAAATTTTCTTTTGGCTCGAGTGGCAACCATGATTATGAACCGATACGGACCAATTTTTTTGTGATTGGAGATCGACTATATATAACTATAGACCGATATGGACCAATTTTGGTATGGTTGTTAGTGGCCATATACTAACACCACGTTCCAAATTTGAACCGGATCGGATGAATTTTGCTCCTCCAAGAGGCTCTGGAGGTCAAATCTGTAGAACGTTTTATATGGGGGCTATATATAATAATAGACCGATATGGACCAATTCTGGCACGGTTGCTAAAGATCATATACTAACACCATGTTCCAAATTACAACCAGATAGGATGAAATTTGCTTCTCTTGGAGACTTTGCAAGCCAAATCTGGTGATCGGTTTATATGGGGGCTATATATAATTATGGACCGATATGGACCAATTTTTGCATGGTTATTAGAGACCATATACTAGTTCCATGTACCAAATTTCAGCCGGAGCGGATGAAATTTGCTTCTCTTAGAGGATCCGCAAACCAAATCTGGGGATCGGTTTGTATGGGGGCTATATATATTTATGGACCGATTTCGACCAATTTTTGCATGGGTGTTTGGGGCCATATAGTAACACCACGTACCAAATTTCACCGGAATCAGATGCATTTTGGTCTTCCAAGAGGCTCCGGAGGTCAAATCTGGTGATCGGATTATATGGGGGCTATATATAATTATGCACCGATGTGAACCAATTTATCATTAGAGACCATATCGTTACCTTAATAAACAAAGGCCCTAACTCATGAAAAACGAAGTTTACAGGATTAGGAAAAAACTTAATAAAATTCAGTTTTTATTATTAACATCAGACAAATTCAAAATTATATTTTTTTTAATATTTACATTTTTAATTAATTTGTATGACTTAGGGTTTTTTGGTTTTGAATTTTTGAAAAAAAATGAATTGGGGCTTTTTCTTGTACAACTTAAAAGAAAACAAAATAACATATCAATTCATATTTACGTAAAGCAAATATTGGAATTTATAAAATAGCTTATATTTTAAGAGAATATAAACTTAGGTTTTATAAGGTAATTGTTCATAAAAGTGAATCGTACAGACCGATATCCCTTCTCTCGCCAGTAGCCAAGACACTTGAGGCACTACTCCTCCCCAGCCTTGTGTAGAATTTTCTAGATGCCCACCATCAACATGGATTCCGTAAGGTACACAGTACGACGACAGCCTTACATGCCATTTCGACACATATCAATAGGGGACTTAATCAGCCCAAGCCGTGTCATAGAACGGTGGCGCTTGACCTATCGAAAGCATTCGATACGGTCAACCATGCCACACTATTTGAGGACATCGAGAATACGTCCCTACCGGCAGGAACGAAGCGTTGGGTTCTGAATTATATGTGGGGACGCCAGTCGTACGTGGAATTCAGGGACAAGAAGACAAAACCCGTAGAGTTAAACAGGAAGTTCCCCAGGGCGGGGTGATATCTCCGGCACTGTTTAACCTCTACCTGTCCTCGATTCCACACTCTCCTGACGGCGTCGAGATTGTGTCTACGCAGTACACCCCTGGATCACCTTTATGCGGAGACCAAGATCATCCCTGTGCGTCGACACAATTAGGTACATGTTGTTAAAGCAGTACCTCTTGGGTTGCCATCGAAGTTGTCATCCGAATCACCATCTTGTGGATAGACAACCTCCACCCAGGAATGTAAGGGTTGATCTTACCCTTCTAGAGCCCGAGATCCATCGAAGTTGTCATCCGAATCACCATCTTGTGGATAGACAACCTCCACCCAGGAATGTAAGGGTTGATCTTCACCTTCTAGAGTCCGAGATCCAGCGTTACAAAAGAGAGCCTCTAGATCAGGCAGCATACCAGACAGGTCTGAACAGGATTCATGAGGATACTGTAGCTGAAGCGGTGAGAAGCTACAAGGTTAATCCTGTTCTCGGAGTCCGACCTGCGCCCATAGCACCGGAAGAGAGAGACCTCTCACGGCAGACCAAGATAGTTTTGGCCCAACTAAGATCAGGCAAGTGCAGCCGCCTCAATTCATACTTATCAGTGATTGATAGCAGCGTGGCTGACGTGTGTCCCATTTGCAATCAAGGACCACATGACACTCGTCACCTTTTTGCTTGCCCAGGTAAGCATACCCGTCTCACCACCAGATCACCCTGGACATCCTTGTCGCAGAGTTCCTTGATCTGGCTACAAGTTGAACTACGCAAGCATGAAACAAAAAAATGGATGAGACCACATTAAAAACTGTTACAACAACAGCAATAACCGCTCACAGACATACATAGCAGAAAAGCACTACCCTTCAGTTTTTTTGGTGCCAATTGACCCCTTTTTCCAAGCAATTGGAATTTTATACCGGTCATGGGACTGGTTGTATTTAGCCAATTGGTAGCCACTTCATGAATTTGTCTCTAGACCACAATGAACCCATCCCCTAACCGGTTCAAATGTCTCTATCACAGGGTTAATTAACACATTTCTGTCCCTTTTGCATCTATAACAGGGACAGTTCTATTTTTAGATTTTTTTTCAGTTATATTTTCCCTCCATTTGTTCATTTTCTACCAATATCACAAACATTTAAATTGACGTTTCAACGCTGGGTGTTCAATGGCGTTTGTGGCTGAATGCGTTAAGGCGTTTTGTTATGCTGCCAGTAAACCCAGGTTCAAAACCTGGCCGGAGCGAAAAAGTTTTTCAAATTGTAAAAATTAGATAAAATAACATAAGACAAATAAAAAAAACATTGATAGAAATAAGAAGTAAAATTGGTGGAAAAATTTGTTTTTTTAGAACTGTCTCTCTAACGTGTCTATTTGAACTGGTTAATTGGTGGGTTGAAAACAACCGGTTAAAGGATTGGTTTGTAGGTATCTATGTGGGGGTCAATTGACCCTTCCTATGACAACCCCATGTTAATTTCACCGGTCACCTAACCAGTTAAAGGACCTGTATCGGCTATAAAGGACAGGTGAATCGACCGGTTTGGGAACAGTCCCAAGAACTGAAGGGTATAAACAAAATAAGAAAATCTATGCCTACTATGTGTTTTTCAGTAATAATTGAGTTAGGCTTTTTTGTACATATTGTGTGGGTATGAGTTAGGGCTTTTTATACCCTCCACCATAGGATGGGGGGTGTATTAACTTTGTCATTCCGTTTGTAACACATCGAAATATTGCTCTAAGACCCCCTAAAGTCTGGGTCGTGGTGAAATTCTGAGTCGATCTGAGCATGACCGTCCGTCCGTCCGTCTGTTGAAATCACGCTAACTTCCGAACGGAACAAGCTATCGACTTAAAACTTGGCACAAGTAGTTGTTATTGATGTAGGTCGGATGGTATTGACAATGGGCCATATCGGTCCACTTTTACGTATAGCCCCCATATAAACGGACCCCCAAATTTGGTTTTCGAGGCCTCTAAGAGGAGCAAATTTCATCCGATCTGGCTGAAATTTGGTACATGGTGTTAGTATATGGTCTCTAACAACCACGCAAAAATTGGTCCACATCGGTCCATAATTATATATAGCCCCCATATAAACCGATCCCCCGATTAGGCTTGCGAGGCCTCTAAGAGAAGCAAATTTCATCCGATCTGGCTGAAATTTGGTACATGGTGTTAGTATATGGTCTCTAGCAACCATGCAAAAATTGGTCCACGTCGGTCCATAATTATATATACACATGGTGTTAGTATATGGTCTCTAACAACCACGCAAAAATTGGTCCACATCGGTCCATAATTATATATAGCCCCCATATAAACCGATCCCCCGATTAGGCTTGCGAGGCCTCTAAGAGAAGCAAATTTCATCCGATCTGGCTGAAATTTGGTACATGGTGTTAGTATATGGTCTCTAGCAACCATGCAAAAATTGGTCCACGTCGGTCCATAATTATATATACCCCATATAAACCGATCCCCCGTTTTGGCTTGCGAGGCCTCTAAGAGAAGCAACTTTCATCCGATCCGGCTGAAATTTGGTACATGGTATTAGTATATGGTCTCTAACAACCATGCAAAAATTGGTCCACATCGGTTCATAATTATATATAGCCCCCATATAAACCGATCCCCCGATTTGGCTTGCGAGGCCTCTAAGAGAAGCAAATTTCATCCGATCCGGCTGAAATTTGGTACATTGTGTTAGTATATGGTCTCTAACAACCATGCAAAAATTGGTCCACATCGGTCCATAATGATATATAGCCCCCATATAAACCGATCACCAGATTTTACCTACGGAGCCTCTTGGAAGACCAAAATTCATCTGATTCAGTTGAAATTTGGTACGTGGTGTTAAAATATGGCCTCAAACTCCCATGCAAAAATTGGTCGAAATCGGTCCATAATTATATATAGGCCCCATATAAACCGATCCCCAGATTTGACCTCCAGAGCCCCTTGGAAGAGCAAAATTCTTCCCATTCGGTTGAAATTTGGTACGTGATATTGTATCCAACAACCATGCAGGAATTGGTTCCTATCAGCCCATAATTATATATAGCTCCCATATAGACCGATCCCCAGATTTGACCTCCGGTGCCTTTTGGAGAAGCAAAATTCATCCGATCTGCTTAAAATTTGCTACGTGGTAATCGTATATGATATTTAACAACCATGTCAAAAGTGGTCCTTAGCAGTCCATAATCATATATGGCCCCATATAAACCGATCCCGAGATTTCGTTTTGGAGCCTCTTGGAGGAGCAAATTTCATCCGAGTGAGTTGAAATTTGGTACATTGTGCTAGTATGTGGTCGTTAACAACCATGCCTAACTAGGTCCATATCGGTCTATAGTTATATATCCCTTAGATAAATCGATTTCCAATCACACAAAGTTCATAATTGTATATAGCCCCCATATAAGCGACACCCATATTTCAATTCTGGCTCTCTACGTACCGTGCAAAAAGTCCATATCGATTCGTAATTATTTGTAGACTTAACTATACATAACTTTTTTTGTCTAATATATACCACGTATGGACTAACTCACAATTTAGAAAACGAAGTTAAGAAGTTTTAAGATACCACAACCCAAGTATTTCGATTGTGGATAACAGTCTTTCGTAGAAGTTTCTACGCAATCCATGGTGGAGGGTACATAAGATTCGGCCTGGCCGAACTTACGGCCGTATATACTTGTTTTTGTATATATTGTGTGGATATGATTTAGGGCTTTACATTATTAATTTATAACTTCGCTATTTTTCAACGCATCTCCGTAAATTTTTTATGGAAGGTGTATCTGATAGTGCTTTGTCAGAATCCTACTTTCGTAGGAAATTGGTATTTCAATGTGTTACAAACAGAATGCCAAAATAATATACAGCCTAATATTCAGGGGTAAAAAAAAATCCGTTATGGCAATTGTTATTAATCAATTTCAATTTTTTGAGCATTTAATTTCGATATAAACAATTATTTCAAATTTCACCAAAACATAAATCTCTCTGACCACAAAAATCACAACATTATCGAATATTATTGAAAAAAGTTCCAAATCGAATAATGCAATAATGTAACACGTTTTCCTTTCTTCCAGTGATCCAGGAGTTCTCACCCGTAATTTTGAAGCCTAACAAAAAAATTTTCATGTACACTTTACAATACAAAAATTCCCCTCACAAAAATTTAGTTTTTTAAGATCTTCTACGCATCTCATGATAGGAACTAAAACGATTTGCCCTTAACCTTCGATTTGGGTCATTATCACGATGATTATCATCTCGAGCCTGTGGACCAAATGGCATTGCAATATTTTCCACATCCATATCATCGTCATCTTCATCTTCATTGGGGGATTCAAAGCCCCGCATTGAACTACCCCGAGCTGTTACCACCGAAGCATTGGAACCAGCCATCGACTCATCTCCAGTCATGGCTAATAGACGTTGACGTCTTTCTTCCATTAATCGGTCACGTTCCTTGTGTATATAATCCCGTTTATTGGCTAAACCAGCAACATTATTTGCCGTTAAAGCTGATCGTAAATTATTCATATCGGTAGCTTCCATCCATTCATTGGTTTCGGGAACATAGCATTCGGTATGGGATATAGTGGAGACACCATTGAAACCAGCTATGGCAAAGATCATATCATCGATAATTTCCAAACCGAAATTACTGCGTGGGTGATTCATTTCTCGAATAAATGTCCAAGTTTGGGTTTGTGGATCGAAACGCTCACCGGTGGCCAAACGGGCGGTGCCATTGAAACCTCCAATGGCATATACCTGACCGCGAAAAGCCACACAAGACACACCGGAACGTCGTTGATTCATGCGAGGTAGAAGGGTCCACACCTTCGCTATAGGATCATAAACTTCAGCACTATTTAAACATTCTTGACCATTGAAACCGCCTTTAGGAGAGGGAGAAAGAACTTTTGGTTTCCATAGGAATCTATCACATTGGATTTCACTTACCCGTCGCATATATTTGCCCATTAAGGGTACATGCACTTGCATCAGATCTTTGCACATTCATTGATGTTATAATGGTCCATTGATTGGTTTGTGGATTATATCGTTCCACTGTATTGAGCCGGTTGTGGCCGTCATAACCTCCCATAGCATATATTAGACCATTTAGTTCACACACACTGACATAACATCGACGTGAATGCATAGGGGCTATCTATATGAGAAATATGAGAGTTAATAAAACGGGGGCTTGATACGATAAACTCCGAACCATGGATTTGGAATTATTAGGCAATTTTCAAAACCTATATAGCCAAGAAGTTCCAAAGACGTATGGAAAACTGCTTGTTTAATTACAAAAACTGAAAGTGTAACTGAAACCAATAGCACAAAAATTTCCCTAAAATACGAATGTTGCACCGTGGTGCAATGGTTAGCATGTCCGCCTTGCATACACAAGGTCGTGGGTTCGATTCCTGCTTCGACCGAACACCAAAAAGTTTTTCAGCGGTGGATTATCCCACCTCAGTAATGCTGGTGACATTTCTGAGGGTTTCAAAGCTTCTCTAAGTGGTTTCACTGCAATGTGGAACGCCGTTCGGACTCGGCTATAAAAAGGAGGTCCCTTGACATTGAGCTTAACATGGAATCGGGCAGCACTCAGTGATAAGAGAGAAGTTCACCAATGTGGTATCACAATGGACTCAAAAGTGTAAGTGAGCCTGACTCATCGGGCTGCCACCTAACTTATCCTATGCTTAGGGTTTTTACCAAAAATCGATAAACTATTCAATGAAAGCGTATTGTCCTTAGAATTAGGATATGCGTCTTTCGATGTGTATCCTTCCGTAAAAGACAATCCTATTTAACTGAGGTAAATTTGTCCTGAAACATTGGGAATAAATCTTCTTCATCCAAGAGGAGCTAATTTTTAACCTGTCTATTACATGGCTGGTTTATATTCTTGACCTTCGGCAACCAAAGGCAAACTCGGATAGGCAACAGACTGAGACAGTGGACAACAATGCATCTTACTGTTAACAGATAGATGCTGGTCGTTCTACGGGTGGCGCATTTCACATCGTTCTGCTCGTAATTTAGTTATAATTTTTGCGAAGTCTAAGGAAACAATTCCTAAGCACAAAAAATAGTACCATTGTAACCTTCGGGCCTACAGTTCCAGTGCTGAAATCTTCGAGCCTACAGTTCCTCAACTGAGACTTTCGGGCCTACAGTTCACCAACTGAAGCTTTCGGGCTTGCAGTTCGCTCGTAGACTAGCTAGCAGAATAGTTTGCATGATATTTGTCAGCAATACTAAAACCGACTAGAACTGATTACTGGACCTGTGAGCCCATCACTGAAATCTTCGCATCTACAGTTTCCCAACTGAGACCTTCGAGCCTACAGTTCGCCCGTAGACAAGCCAGTAGAATAATTTACATGATAATCGTCAGTAATACTAAAACCGATTAATGGAACTGTAGACTCACCACCGAAATCTTCGCATCTAGGATACTACCACTGAGACCTTTGGCCTGCAATTCTACCACTAACACCTTCAGGCATGCAGTTCCACCACTGAGAGCTTCGAGACTACAGTTCCTCAACTGAGACTTTCGGGCCTACATTGCCACCACTTAGATCTTCGTAACTACAGTTCTACCAATGAGATCTTTTGGACCTACAGTTCCCCAACTGAGACCTTCGGGCCTTCAGTTCGCTCGTAGACTAGCCAGTAGAATAATTTGCATGCTAGTCGTCAGTAATACTAAAACCAATTATAACCGATTAATGGAACTGTAGACTCACCACCAAAATTTTCGCATCTTTATATACTACCAGCGAGACCTTTGGGCCTGCAATTCTACCACTAACTCCTTGAGACCTACAGTACCACCACGGAGATTTTCTAATCTACAGTTCCACTGCTGAATCCTTGGAGTTGGGGAACTGTACCCAACTGAGACATTCGGGCCAACAGTTCCAACACTAAGGCCTTCGAGCATACAGTTCGCTCGTAGACTAGTAGTTTGCATGATATTCGTCAGAAATACTAAATCCGACCATAAGCGATTACCGGAACTGTACGCCCACTATCTACAGTTCCATCTCTGAGACCTTTGGGCTTACAATTCCCCCCTAGACCTTCAGACCTACAGTTCCACCATTGAGAAATTCGAGTCTACAGTTCCCTCACTAATACCTTCGGATCTCCGGTCCACTGCTAAGACCTTCGAGCCTACAATTCTCCCACTGAGACCTTTGGGCCTGCAGTTCCATCACTGAGACTTTCGGGCCTACAATTCCCCCACAGAGACTTTCAAGCCTACAGTTCCTCCACTGAGACCTTCAAGCCTACAGTTCCTCCACTTAGGCCTTCGAGCCTACAGTTCCTCTGCTGAGATATTCCAGTCTACAGTTGTACTACTGAGGCCTTTGCAGCAACACGAAGACGTCCGAAAACAGAAGACATTGCCTACAGTCCCAAACACTGAGAAATCGACCAGAACACCAATTCTCAAACCCTTTCAAATCGACGAATACATATCATCCGGAACCGAACTACTCAGCAAAAACCAATCATCACCCTACCAACGAATACAACAGTCTTCGATCAAATTCTAACCGAAGCTCTCACAAATTACAAATTACCTAAGAACCAATTTCCCCACCAACAAATCAACAGCCTCATCAACTGCTGATCATAGATGAACCGACGCTCTCATCCACTACCGATCATCAGCAAACCGAATCTATACGAACCGGCATTCTTATCCAAAAAACTCACCAACTAACCGAATTTCTCATTGAGTACCGAACATCAAGCAACCGATGAAGTTCTCAATGGTGGAACTGTAGGTCTGAAGGTCTAGTGGGGGAACTGTACGCCCACTATCTACAGTTCCATCTCTGAGACCTTTGGGCTTACAATTCCCCCATTAGAACTTCAGACCTACAGTGCCACCATTGAGAACTTCGAGCCCACAGTTCCCTCACTAATACCTTCGGATCTCCGGTCCACTGCTAAGACCTTCAAGGCTACAATTCTCCCACTGAGACCTTTGGGCCTGCAGTTCCATCACTGAGACCTTTCGGGCCTACAATTCCCCCACAGAGACTTTCAAGCCTACAGTTCCTCCACTGTGACCTTCAAGCCTACAGTTCCTCCACTTAGGCCTTCGAGCCTACAGTTCCTCTGCTGAGATCTTCCAGTCTACAGTTGTACTACTGAGGCCTTTGCAGCAACACGAAGACGTCCGAAAACAGAAGACATTGCCTACAGTCCCAAACTCTGACAAATCTACCAGAACACCAGTTCTCAAAACCCTTCAAATCGACGAATACATATCATCCGGAACCGAACTACTCAGCAAAAACCAATCATCCACCTACCAACGAATACAACAGTCTTCGATCAAATTCTAACCGAAGCTCTCACAAATTACAAATTACCTATGAACCAATTTCCTCACGAAAGAATCAAAAAACTCACCAACTAACCGAATTTCTCATCGAGTACCGAACATCAAGCAACCGATGAACCGAAGTTCTGGTAATCTACCGAATCTATACGAACCGGTGTTCCCATCCACTACCAATCATCAAGGAACCGAAGCCTCAACGTCCAGCAACCGATGCAACGAAGTTTTTGTAATCTAACGATTATCAAAGAATCAAAAAACTCACCAACTAACCGAATTTCTCATCGAGTACCGAACATCAAGCAACCGATGAACCGAAGTTCTGGTAATCTACCGAATCTATACGAACCGACGTTCCTATCCACTACCAATCATCAAGGAACCAAAGCCTCAACATCAAGCAACCGATGTACCGAAGTTCTTGTAATCTAACGATTATCTTGGAATCAAAAAACTTACCAACGAAACCAATTTCTCATTAAGTACCGAACATGAAGCAACCGATGAACCAAAATTCTGGTAATCTACCGAATCTATACGAACCGGCGTTCCCATCCACTACCAATTATCAAGGAAACCAAGCCTCAACCTCAAGCAACCGATGTACCGAAGTACTTGTGATCTAACGATCATCAAGGAATCAAAAAAAAAAAAAACGCCAACGAACCTAATTTCTCATCAAGTACCGAACATCAAACAACCGACAAAGATCATTGAGGAATCAAAGAACTTAGTAACCTCCCGATTACCTACGAACTGAATTCCTCTTTTATCTCAAAGAAGATACCAGTTCCCGATTATCTACAAAGCGATGATACCCCGAATGTCTGCTCCAATCAGATTGTTAGGTTAGGTTAGGTGTAGTGACGGTCCAATATTTCAGGCTCACTTAGACTATTCAGTGCATTGTGATACCACAGTGGTGAACTACTCTCTTTTCACTGAGTGCTGCCCGATTCTATGTTCAGCTCAATGTCAAGGGACCTCCTTTTTATAGCCGAAACTGAACGTTCCATATTTCGATGGAACCACCAACCAGAAGCTTTGAAACCCTCAGAAATGTCACCAGCATTACTGAGAGAGGATGATCCATCGTTGACAACCTTTTTCGTTTTAATCCACGACCTTGCAAGGCGGTCATGCTAACCATTACACCACGATGGCTTCCATAAGATCTTGATCATATTACCGAGATTGTCTTAGAACACAAAAGTAGATTATCAGTAAATTAAAAATAATATTTTATGTTTAATACTGAGTTCGATTCTTCGAAAAATGGGTTCCTAAACACAGCGTTTTTATATTATTTGAGAAAATAATATGTCTGCCAATTTGTCCGTGCGTGCGAAAATTGTAGAGTGTAGAGTTACATCACTAGTAGTTCGAAAAAAACACAAAACAAAGATTTCTCAGTTATTCCGCGCAAATGTTTTCGACAGTTTTTTTGACCGTTAAGGCGACTGAGCGTACCTCAGCCGACGAGAAAACTACTCACGCTCACTCACAAAATAGAAATCCTTACTCACGAAAAATTTATGAATATTAACACTTACTAGTGGAAGAGTTTTATGCACAACTCACGCGTGAGTTACGAAAATTTTCGCTAGTCACAATAATTTCGTGTCAAGTGTACACCTCTAATAATTCGGGATATACTCATCAGACAAATTAGATGCATACCTCTTTCCAAGTCATTTTGTGGGCATCAAATTGCCGGCATGTATTAAAGTATTCCAAACCATCATAGCCACCAATACAATAGATCTTATGACCAATTACCGCTGCACCATGATAAGCCCTGGGACCAGCTGGATCTTCGCAAGGTATTTTTACCCATCTATCGGCCCTTGTATCGTAGGTTTCTATACAACCCCTAGAAGCACCACCGCTCCATCCACCAATGGCAAAAATGAATTCGTGCGGCAAACGGGGCATAGCCAAGGGTGGGGTGACCAACTTAGATGAGAATGGCAAGCGGAAAGGAAGATAGAGATTCGAGCTAAAATTATAAACAAAAAGCGATAATGGACCCTATGGAATACCTCTCCGATATTGGGATTATGTATATCCAAGTCATACATGAATTTAAAGGTATCTACTATCAACGGTTTGGCTTCTTCACTATCCAGAACATAAGGATGGTCCTTGACCTCTTCCATGAAACACTAAAATGAGAAGCGCACAGATGAAGAGATATGTGTGCTTTGTATTCATTCCCAAAGCATCCGGACATTTCATACCTTAGGGCTCATAAGGCCCAATCGTATTCCCTGCATTAAATTGGCAACATATTTTTTACGTTTCTCTGGATCATGGTCTATCCATTTTATACACAACTTCCATACAAGATCCTCTTCCTTGGTATTCAATTCATCATCGCTTATGATATCTAGGAAATCTTTCAGATTCATTTCCAAAAGATCTTTGTTCTTCGATGACACTTCAATGAAATTCCGTAGTAAAAAATTTCTTGCTTTCGTATAGAGATCATCGAGGAAACGAAATCTGGAATCATTGAGTTATAAATTTTGTTACTATTTAAATCATTCCTCTCTCAAAGCCATACCTTGCAAAACACATTATATCAACACAATTCCCTGGTGTTAGCATTTTTACCATATAGTCTTTGCATATATCTATCAATCCCAAAATACCAAAATAATCAGCACTTACTAAAAGCTCTTGGACATTTTCATTGTTTATTGAACACTTTCGAAGATATGCATAATTGACGATTTCTTCCATTATATTGGCACTTATTCCTGGTATATGGATTTGGCAATTGTGTTCACTCTTTCCATCAGTGGATGTTGCTAATGTGGTTGTAAATTGAGCTCTATAATTGTATTGCAAATAGGAATTGAAAATGGTTAACGTGTCTGTCCAGAAAACATGCGGTTTGATTAAAAATTGCCTGCTAGCTTTACAAAGTTACCAAAGATACAATAGTCTAAAATATACTCTTCGACTAATGGAAAAAATTGTAGTAAAAATCTGAGTCATATTTGCAATGACTCAGGTCAAGAACTAAAATTCGTTAGGCAAAATTTTCCAAGTTTGCAAAAAACTAAGGGTCGACTTTTCGCAATTAGAAAATAGTCAGATATTCTACACTAATAGAAAAACTTTCGTTAGGTTAGGTTAAAGTGGCAGCCCGATTAAATTTCAGGCTCACTTAGACTATTCAGGCCAATGTGATAAAAAGTTTGGTTATATGAACGAAATGTGTCGTTAAAAGTCAGCCAATGAAACATATTCGTTAATACAACGAATGTTTTCGTTAATATAACGAATTTTCTGCAAATCAACGTAACGTTTCGTATTATAAACGAATATTTTCACTGTATTAATGAAAATGTTTCGTTATATCAATGAAAACATTTTGTTGGCTGACTTTTAATGAAATTTTCTTTGTGTGTACTTTTGATTTAAATGAGATTGTAGAAAGTGCCACAAGTCATTTTTGGAAATCAATTTATATTGGGTTCTACTAAATCTTAGATTAATCAGAGATAAATATTTCTCTTAATCTCCGAATTTAAAATATTGGATGGCAAATGAGCCTTCAGGATGATTTAGATTAAATTAGGTTATCTTTAGAACAAAACGTCTTATATTCAAGATAGTGGATAACCACATCAAGGACTAAAACGGACCCAAAAAAGGTCTCTCCGGTTTTAAAATGACAATCGAATTGATTGAAAATTTACTTTCTATGGCCTCAAGAAGGCAAATCGGGAGATCGGTCTATATGGGGGCTATTCAAAAAATGGGCCAATATATACCAAATTTATCACAGCAACTGACTTAAACTAATTTCAAACAAATCGCATAAACATTGCGGTCTCTATGCCCCCAATAAGTCGGATCGTGGGATTGGTTTATATGGGGGTACGTCGAAACATGGACCAACTTCGAACTTGACCTGTCTGGAGATACAAAACGAGCAAAAAGTGCAAAAAGTAAGCAAAATATCTTTATTATTCAAGGCTGCAGCCTGATTGCTGGGGATCGGTTTATATGGGGGCTATATATAATTATGGACTGATATGAACCAATTCCTGCATGGTTGTTGGATATCATATACTAACACCATGTACCAAATTTCAGCCGGATCGGATGAAATTGGCTTCTCTTAGAGGAATCGCAAGCCAAGTTTGGGGGTCCGTTTATATGGGGGCTATACGTAAAAGTGGACCGATATGGCCCATTTGCAATACCATCCGACCTACATCAATAACAACTACTTGTGCCAAGTTTCAAGTCGATAGCTTGTTTCGTTCCGATATTAGCGTGATTGCAACAGACGGACGGACGGACATGCTCAGATCGACTCGGAGTTTTACCACGACGCAGAATATATATACTCTATGGGGTCTTAGAGCAATATTTTGATGTGTTACAAACGGAATGACAAAGTTAATATACCGCCCATCCTATAGTGGAGGGTATAAAAATTGCGAATTTTTGAAAATATTTGAGGTCAAACGTTTCAGACAAGCGTTAGAGTATATTAAAAATCATAAAAAAATTATAAAAAATATTTATTTGACAAAATATCACATTTTTTTTTTTACATCACACCCTGTTCCGTGCAATGGCTGTTGTAATGGTGGACATCTGTCCTATGACAAGCCCATGTTAAATGCATCGCTTCTGCGCCAATTTTGCACCACTTCCGGATCCAAAAAGAAAATGTTCACCACTTTTTTGGCGACGATTTTTTTGCTGGGATACCCTGCACCACATTGTAGATCCACATTTTCGATACCATATCAAATCCGTCAAATGTGTATAAAGGCTTTTGTCCCAAAAACATACATTTACATTTAAATTTGACTCGATCTAGACAAAATTTGTTACTTCTAAAAAATCTAGAGACTTAAAATTTATGTAGGCTAATGCCCTGGGGTGGAACACAATATTTGTAAGAAAAACTCCATATTCAAAATTTCACTTAAATCGGATTACAAATTTGACCACTGTTGCCATATGAGTGTAAACCCGACGAAGGATAACATATGAGAGCCATATCTGAACCGATTTCAATCAAAATTGGCAAACATATCCAGAACGTTAATTCTACTTCCAGTACAACCCAGCAAAAAAAGCGTCGCCAAAAAAGTAATGAAAATGTTCTTTTCGGATCCGGAAGTGGTGCAAAATTGACGCAGAAGCGGAAACGTTTGACCGCAAATATTTTCAAAAATTCACAATTTTTTCAGATTGGATTTAACATGTTTTTCGACACCTATTTGAAACAAAAAAAAGTTAAAATTACCCATTAAAAGTATGAAAAAAACCAAGTTATAAAAAATTGAATTAAAAGAACTTCCTGGGTATTTAAAATAAAGAACATCATTGGGAATGCACCTTCCGAAATTCGATTGTGGATGACAGTCGTTAGCAGAAGTTTCTACGCAGTATATGGTGTAGGGTACATAAGATTCAGCCTGGCCGATCTTACGGCCGTATATACGTGTTCTTTAATTGAAATGTCTTCAATCATAGAAATGATAGTATTAAAAAAAATTAATTGAAAGCCAATAAAAAAAATAATTGATACTATTAATATTTGTGATTGATTTTTGCTTCAATTATAAAAATTGTTGAATCAATTAAAATTTCAATTGAATATGTTTTAAAACTCAAGACTTTAATTGGAATTTTTTTCATGATTTTTTTTTTCTGTGAACATTTATAATAAGTACGAACCTCCAAGGCATAGACATTAGAATCGCCTAACTTATATATTTAGGAAATATCATCCCAAATTTTATTATATGGTATATAAAAATTGTTATATCATGATTTCTCATCGTATCTTTTTGAATAGGCTCTATGAATACTAACGGAAGGCTGAGCCCCCCCACGGTTCTGTTGATACCAATATAATTCCTACCTATACTAAAAATGTTTATACAAATCTCACCTGAAATATGAACTACAAGCACTCATAATTGCCCGATGTACATTGAAGGATCCATCCGTTACAGTTATAGTGGCATCACATAGAAGATTATTACAACGTAATTCGTTTAAAGTTTTCAAAGCAGCATCGCTTATAGAAATCTTGGTCGTAGTCTTTGATTCTAAAGATTCGGCACTTTCGTCGCTATTCACATTCATATCGATATCAACATCTGCTTCTTCATCATTCGGTGGTAGAACATTTCCCATATTAACACGATCAGGATTCATTTTTTGAACTATACAAAAATCTGAATTTTTTGCAAGCTCGATCAAGAAAAGTTTTTGAAGAAAACTGATAATTTTTCTTTTCGAAGGTCCCAGTGGAGCGAAAAATCCTAAGGGTTTTCTTATTCTAAGATTAGGTTTTTAATCCGTTTGTGCTCCTCTTAAGTGTATGGCCTGTTTGGTTTTGCAATGCAATGTTACGAAATTGTTTGTTCTTTTTTACTTGAATAGTAAAAAAAATAAATAAAACAAAATTTTCCGAAAGAAAGGAAAATATTGATAAGAATTAAAATATGTATAACTGCTTTAAAATACGACTGACGTTATTGTCATGTCAGAAATATGAAATCAAACTTCAGAATGAATATTCAATGAATATCCAGGAGTAAACCGATGCAGTTGTTTGGGTGTGTTTTACAATAAGGCCTTTTAGTTAATAAATTTTATATCCTACAAATGTTATATACTATTCGGAGGAAATAATATTGGCTCTCACTCTTGAATAGATAAAGATATGATCTGTTTGTATAAAAGCTACGGTGTTTTCCAACAATTTTGGGAGTTTGTAGCTCCTTGGTTGGGACACGGGCATGGGGGTAGCTAAACCTCCATCAGAAAAAGTTTAGACACCCAGAAGGCTACCCGGTAAACATTTTTAGTCACCACACCTTAGAATTCGAGCATAACCTTCGCCCAATTTTTAACTAATTTAACATGTAAATCTTTACTAATCTAAAAAGTTCAAATTAACATGCTCAAAAATTAAAATTGATAGGAAGTTTTCAAAAGGATCATTGTTAATAGATTAATAATGCTTAAAAATAATACGTTGCTCAATTATTAAAAGTACATCGAGATGGGATCAATCTCATATATCCTTATGATTTTAAAATAGCTCCAGATTTTAAGTAAAATAACTTCACACAATTCTCTATTTAAGCATCAAGAAAAAGAAACGGGGGCTTTATTAAAAGCATATTTTAAATTTCAGTCATTTCGGCGATGTTTAAAAATTCGGGAGATAGGACTACATCAAAACCTGGAACTCAAGAAGTCAAATCTGGAAATCGTCGTAGGTAGTAATTTGATTAATTTTTAGTGTAATAATAAGAGCTCAATAATAATCCAACTTCATGAGGTTTATACGAAATATAAGAATACCAGACCGTCATGTTTGCAAGGTGATGGGCGTATAACAAGTCATTCCGTTTGTAACACATTGAAATATAGATTTCAAAATATAAAATATATAAATATGTATATTCTTGATCGGAGATAAATTCGAAATCCGTATGTCTGTCTGGTATGATCATGCTACAGCCTTCAATAATGAAGCTATCGTAGCGAAATTTGACACATATACGTTTTTTGTCTACAGGAAAGTACAAAAATAGGCTATATCGGTCCAGGTTTCAATATAGTCCCATTGGCGTAACATAGCTAGCTAGGGGTTCCTTGGGGAGTGCTGTCACTCCCCAGAATATTATCTGACGAGAATAGTCAAAATTTCTATTTATGTAGCATAAAGGACATTAGGAAAATTTCAGGCAAACCAAGACGATCAAAATATAAAATTCATTGGGATTGATATAAACTACATAGACATGTATTTTACTGACTCAAAAAATTTTCAAAATTTAGAAAACTCGGAAACTATTATTTGGAACAAACATCAGTTCATTTCAAATTTCACCAACATCAGAAGTAATGAAAACTCTTAAAACACAACAAGTATATACGGCCGTAAGTTCGGCCAGGCCGAAGCTTATGTACCCTCCACCATGGATTGCGTAGAAACTTCTACTGAAGACTGTCATCAACAATCGAATTACTTGAGTTGCGGTAACACTTGCCGATGGCAAGGTATCTTAAAACTTCCTAACACCGTAATATATACCACATAGTCCATACGTGGTATATATTAATCTAAAAAGGCCGATTAAATACGTATATAATTAAGTTTAAAGTTCCTATAGAAAAAAAATTTTCACAAAATAAAATTTTGACAACATTTTCTATAGAAATAAAATTTGGAACACATTTTCTATAGAAATAAAATTTGGAAAAAAAATTTCTATAGAAATAAAATTTTGACAAAATTTTATATAAAAATAAAATTTTGACAATGTTTTCTATAGAAATAAAATTTGGAAAAAATTTTCTATAGAAATAAAATTTTGACAAAATTTTCTATAGAAATAACATTTTGACAATGTTTTCTATAAAACTAAAATTTTGGTAGATTATTTTTGGCTCGAGTGGCAACCATGATTATGAACCGATATGGACCAATTTTTGTGTGATTAGGGATCGGCTATATATACCGGCTATATACTATAGACCGATATGGATCAATTTTGGCACGGTTATTAGCGGCCTTACACTAACACCACGTTGCAAATTTCAACCGGATCGGATGAATTTTGCTCCTCCAAGAGGCCCGGAGATCAAATCTGGGGAACGGTTTATATGGGGGCTATATATAATTATGGACCGATATGGACCAATTCTTGCGTGTTTCCTAGAGACCACATTCTAACACCATGTTCCAAATTTCAACCGGATCGGATGAATTTTGCTCCTCCAAGAGGCTCCGGAGGACAAATCTTGGGATCGATTTATATGGGGGCTATATATAATTACGGACCGATATGGACCAATTCGTGCATGGTTGTTAGAGACCATATACTAACACTACGTACCAAATTTCAACCGGATCGGATGAATTTTGCTCCTCCAAGAGGCTCCGGAGGACAAATCTGGGGATCGATTTATATGGGGTCTATATATAATTATGGACCGATGTGAACCAATTTTTGCATGGTTGTTAGAGACCATATACCAAAACCATGTACGAAATTTCAGATCGGATCGGATTACATTTGCTTCTCTTTTAGGCTCCGCAAGCCAAATCTGGGGATCGGTTTATATGGGGGCTATATATAATTATGGACCAATATGGACCAATTCGTGCATGGTCGTTAGAGACCATATACTAACACCACGTACCAAATTTCAACCGGATCGGATGTATTTTGCTCCTCTAAGAGGCTCCGGAGGTCAAATCTGGAGATCGGTTTATATAGGGGCTATATATAATTATGGGCCGATGTGGACCAATTTTTGCATTGTCATTAGAGAACATATACCAACACCATGTACCAAATTTCAGCCGGTATCGGTTTATATGGGGGCTATATATAATTATGGACGATGTGAACCAATTTTTGCATGGTTGTTAGAGACCATATACCAATACCATGTACCAAATTTCAGCCGGATCGGATGCAATTTGCTTCTCTTTGAGGCTTCGCAAGCCAAATCTGGAGATCGGTTTATATGGGGTCTGCATATAATTATGGACCGATGTGGACCAATTTTTGCATGATTGTTAGAGACCATATACCAGCATCATGTACCAAATTTCAGCCGGATCGGATGAAATTTGCTTCTCTTTGAGGCTCCGCAAGCCAAATCTGGGGATCGGTTTATATGGGGGCTATATATAATTATGGACCGATGTGGACCAATTTTTGCATGGTTGTTAGAGACCATATACCAACACCATATACCAAATTTCATCCGGATCGGATGAAATATGCAACTGTTAGAGGCTCCACAAGCCAAATCTGAGGGTCCCTTTATATGGGGGCTATACGTAAAAGTGGACCGATATGGCCCATTTTCAATACCATCCGACCTACATCGATAACAACTACTTGTGCCAAGTTTCAAGTCGATAGCTTGTTTCGTTCGGAAGTTAGCGTGATTTCAACAGACGGACGGACGGACGGACATGCTTAGATCGACTCAGAATTTCACCACGACCCAGAATATATATACTTTATGGGGTCTTAGAGCAATATTTCGATGTGTTACAAACGGAATGACAAAGTTAATATACCCCCATCCTATGATGGAGGGTATAACAACATTTTCTATAGAAATAAACTTTTGACAAAATTTTCTATAGAAATAAAATCTTGGTAGATTATTTTCGGCTCGAGTGGCAACCATGATTATGAACCGAACAAAATTTGAACAAAATTTTCTATAGAAATAAAAAGAATATATAAAAAAAAATTGGCAACCCTGGTAACGATCGATCGTGTTTTTTGCAACCTGTCTCAATCAGGTGAAAAAATAAATAAATTACGAAGTTCGCAAAGTTTTCGTGATAAAATAAGTAACATCGTCTTGGCTTAAGAGAAATTTGCTTTCCAAATTTGTTCAAAGATGTCCTTGAAACATCGTAGAAGTGTTGGCACAACAAAATTATATTGCAACCAGTGCGAGTTAGAGATAAATGAGGAGAAAGATGGCTTTATTGAATGTGACAGGTGCGGTAAAGCTCTTCATTCTCAATGTACACGATTGGATAAACGTCAGTTCGAACCAGGGATCCGGAGCGTGGAGCGGAGCGGAGCAAGCCCTTTTTTTGCCGGAGCGGGAGCGGAGCGGGAGCGGAGCGGTTTCCAAATGAAAAACCGCTCCGCTCCGAATAACATATTACTTGAATGAAATGTGTAACTTTGAAATTACACTGTGTAGGTAATTTCAAATTTAGCTAGTACTTAGCGTAGTGTGAGTAAACGTTTAAAATGTACGATATGTATTTTTGTACGTACGTACATTGGGGAAAACACAACGTGTTTTTTAGTAATTGTTTTCAAAAACGGCAAATGTCAAAATATATATCTAGTATGTGTTGTAAAAGTAACAACAGTACTTTCGATCAATTTCATCCCGTATTACTACAAAGATGTTTGTAATGAACGTCAAATAAATGCAATTAAACGATCTTATTTATATTTAATTTTTTAGTTTTCTACACTGAAAAAAATATTGTCGTGAAGTCAAAGATTCCATGTCCTTAGAATAAGAATGCAAATTTTGCTTAACATGGAAGACGCATTTCTCAAAATAAAGTTTTTTTTCTTTTCCAAAAGGCAATAAACTTTTGAATGAAGTTATAATGTCCTTATAATTAAGTGATTTTACTTAAAAATGTGTATCATAACATGAAAGATAACATTGTTGAGGTAAGGTCAACGTGACTTTAATAATTAAGAAAAATTCTTTAAAATTAATAAAATTGTCTTTAAATTTGTTTCCTTTTTGCATCTTGCCTACAAAGCAAAAAATCGTTAGAAAATAAGACATGTTTTTCAACACTTTATTTTAAAGACGCTTTTTACTCGAAACATAGTATAATTTCTACTGGAAGTCGAGTCTTAATATGGAAAAAAATAACTCGTTAACTCGTTTTTAAAGGATTTTGATAACAACTGACGAAAAAAATCTAAAAAAAATGAAAAATTAACATTTGCTTCCTAGAAGCAAGTACATAACCCCCAAATTTTGAAAGAGAATTACGTCTTTAAAGTATCCTTACTTGTATTCTCCGCTTCTTTGGCTCCGAATTAATACCCAAACTGTTAAAGTAAAGACAAAATCTTTGGAACCGGGCATGCTTTTTTTCATTCACATTTGCTTTACTATTGTACTATATCCTAGCATTCTCTTATTTCTGATATTAGTTCTCGAAAATTTAATTAAAATTATGGATAGTTTCAATTTTGGTTGAAAAATGTGCGCATATACATTTATTATACAATAATGGGGAAAAAAGCGAAATTAGGTAACACTAGATCTGAGTAAGAATATTCGTAGGTATACCACGGACTGATGTCGATGGAGGTTGTTGCAAACATAAACATACACACACACATTACAAATATAACAAAACCTCTTCTCTACGTCTGTTGCAAAACAAAAAAAAACTTTCGGAGAGTAGTTACTTCTACTCTGTGTATAGACTTTCAATTCCAATCAGCGTTGCCGTTTTGGTCCGATCGGACCAAAATTGGTCCAAAAGATTTCTAATTTTTAAATTTGTTCCGATGGTCAGACCAAACAGAATTTGGTCCATTTTGGTCCATTTTCATAAATTTGGTTTCTATCACATATTAAATAGTAGATGGTGCACCGCCAAGAATATTGTCGGGAGGCCAAATATTTCACATGCTTAAAATACGAATACGAATTTTGCTTAGATTAGAAGACGTATTTCTCTGAAAAAAAGTTTTTCCTTGTCTAAAAGTCTCTAAATTTTTCAATGAAGTCTGTTTGTCCTTATAGCTAAGTGATTCGACATAAAAATGTGTATCCTAACATGAATGAAAATTTCGTTTTAATGAAGTCAAAATGGATTTAATATTTCTGAAAAAATCTTCAAAATTAATAAAATATTTCAACACATTGTTTTAAAGTCATTATAACTAAACCACATAGTGGTTAGGGTATAATAAGTTTGATCTGCCAAAAAATGTGTGTCCATGTATTTGTTGTTCACAGGATTTCGGTCGCAATTATTAACCGATTTTGATGAAATTTGGTACAGGGAGTTTTTTTTTGGCACAAGGACGAACGTTATTGAATTTGGAAGAAATCGGATCAAATTTAGATATAGCTCCCATATATATGTATCGCCCGATCATAAGCGTAGGAAGGCCTCTGGGGAGGGGGCTTAGACCCCCCCAGAAAAATGTTAGCCCCCCCAGAATTTGAAAACCTATTTACGATTTTACATTTTTCTAAAAATTAAACAAGTATATACAACCGCACAAAGTTCCGCTAAAAACTTTCATGCACAATCGAATTAATTTAGTTGTGGTAGCAGTGCCGATGGCAATGTTTCAAATCTGATATTTATAAAATAAATCTGTGGTTAAACTTTTGATTTACTTGAATAACTAAAGCTCCTTTATTATTTTGTTTAGTCTGGTTTAGTCAATTTAATTAAAAAAAATAGTAATTGATACTATTCTTTCATAAATTAATATCTTAATAATGCTGCAAAAAAGCATAGCCAAAAAGAAGAGAAAATCTTCTTTTTGGGTCTGGAAGTGGAGCAAAATTGGCGGAGAAGCGATGAATGTAATATGAAATTGTCATAGAACGAATGTCCACCGTTTCAACAGCCGTTGCAATGAATTTGCATCACTTCTTAAGTTGTGATCCAAATTCAGTGTTTTGAATGTGAATTAAAAAATTTTGTTATATTTTCCCAAATAATTAATTTTTATATTTTTTATGATTTTTAATGCATTCTAACGCTTGTTTGAAACGTTTTCCCTCGAATATTTTCAAAAATTCTATAAAAATTTCTATAATGAATTTAGCATTTTTGTGGCAAAATTTGAATAATTTGTACCATTTTATTTATTCTTACCTTTTTTTTTAAAGAAAACAAAAAATTACGCATTAAAATATGAAAAAATGAAGTAAAAAAACTTCCTGTGTAGTTAAAATAATTAACTTCTTTGTGAGGACATTTTTGGAAGTGCTTTTAAAGTTGTGACATTAGAACAACTCCCATTTTTTTGCAGGGAAAAGTGTGGAACTACTTTTAGTTGCTTTATTATAAATTAATTGTCGAGTTATTTTGATGCCTATATTGTTATTCATTTTTATGAAATAAAACATTAATTGAACCTATAAGTTCAGTCTATAAATTTTCAGCTTGGGGGGCTATAGCCTCCCCTAGGAAAATTGTGTAGCTACGCTAATGCGCCCGATTTCGACAAATGGGTTCACGTCGCACTTTTTTTAATAACCGATCGTCGTCAAATTTACCACAAAATAATCTTCTGTATCACCCTTTAAGTCTGAAAATTTCATCGAAATCGGTTCAGATTTAGATATAGGTCCCATATATATGTATCGCCCGATTTTGTCAAATTAGGTCATAAAACCCTTATTTATCAACCGATCTTACTCAGAGTTGGCGAAATGTAATCTTCTATAGCACTAACTATATGTGCAAAAAAATCATCGAAATCGGTTCAGATTTAGCTATAGCTCCCATATATGTACCGCCCGATTTTTCTAAATAAAATAAAACTCAATTGAACAAATAATACAATGTTTGTACTATAATTTTCTCGAAGAGGAGCGGAGCGGAGCGTGGAGCGGAGCGGAGCGATTTTTTTTTCCCGGAGCGGGAGCGGAGCGGAGCGAAAAAAATGGACCGCTCCGGATCCCTGGTTCGAACATCTATTGAGCAACAAAGATGTTATGTTTGTTTGTCACTTTTGTGGGCCAAAGGAAAATATTGATAATGGAGTTAAAACTGAATTAAAAGAAATCAAAACACAGTTGTCAGCAATACAGGAGACCATGAAGTTTATGTCTCAGCAATATGACGACATATTGAAAGGTGTGACGGAGAATAAGAAAAAGATATCTATCATTGAGAAAGAGAACGCCTCACTCAAAAGAGAAATAGTAAGGCTTAACATATCTGTCAAAACACTGAATGACTACCGAGTGAGAAACGATTGTGTGGTAAACGGGTTGAAGGTTGCTGATGGAATATCGGCTGCTGAGGCAGTGGTGAATTTGGCAAAAAGCTTTGATGTTGATGTTAAATCTGAAAACATTGAAGAAGCTTATTATATGCCTAACATGAATAAAAGAGATCCAGAGAGGAAAAAAGCTGTGGTGAAGTTCTCCAACAAATTGACCAGAGATGCCTTTATGTCCGTAAAACCTAAACTGAAGACAAAAGAAAATACAAAAACCGTTTATATTAATGAATTCTTAAGCAAGGAAACATTGGATTTATTTAACTATGCTAAATCTATTAAGAATGTTGGATTTCAACATGTTTTTGTTGTGAATGGAAAAGTATACTATAAAAGGAGTGATATCTCAAAAAAGCAGATTATTCGTTCTGTGGAGGATGTTGACACTTTACTTTTAAATGCAACCAGCACAAGGCCTCGGGAGAGGAATAAGATTCAGAGTAAGCGGTTAGTTGAAGTACTTGATGATGATTCAAATGGCGATGATGATGATGGTGTTGAGTACACATCACCAAATTAAAATTTCGTATTTATATTAATTACTTTTGTTAAATATATAACTTTGAAGTCTCTTTTATATTACCTTATGAATGGAAATCATTATTTTCTTAATATATCAGATTACAATAAACATTTTTATCAATTGAATTATAATTTTTTGAATGTTATGTCAATTAATATTAGAAGTATCTCATCAATTGCAAAATTCAATCGATTTAAATCAATGATTGCTTCATTTTCGAGACTTCCAGATATTATAGCCGTTCAGGAAACGTGGTTCCTAGAAAGTTTACTTCAAGTTTATAATATCCCCGGTTATTCTTGTGTTCACTGTTGTAGGTTTGATGGCTACGGGGGAACGTCTTTATATATTAGCGATAAATTGAAATATTCTCTTGAATTTTCACAAAGCTCAGATTTTTTTGATGTTGTTGTAGTTAAAATAGATAGTATTCGCATTGACTCAAAACCACTAAGAATAGTATCCTATTATAGGTCTCAAAAATGTTCAGAATTGCTGTTTATATCGAAGCTTGAACGAATACTGGGGTTTGCAGTTAAGAATGCTACTTTGATTCTTGGGGACTCGAATATTGATCAGAATAGGGCTACGGAATTCGGTAATTTAAGGGATACATTTCTTAGTTATGATTGTGAAAGCTGTCATAGTTTAATCACTAGGCCAGGTTCCTGCGTATCTATAGATCATGTATTTTCCAATATATCTGAGAGGGTTTACGTGGATTCCATTGAATGTGGATTATCAGATCATAATATTGTCAACTGCCGAATTCAGTACGAGCACATCCCATATATTTGGAAGTAAATATGGTGCATTTGGAGGATGAAACCCCTATTGATCATACGGATACATTTATAAATACATTATCAAAGGCTATAGAAAATGCAACAACAGAAGTTAGATCAAGATTGCTTATGAGATTCGAAATGATGCCATGGATAAATTCAAATTTGCAAAAATTAATTCTTTACAAAGAAAAATTACTTGCAAAAAGAAGGAAATCTAAATGCTGTAGATATATGTTATTAAAACAAATTAGTAAAATAGTGAGGGTGGCTTCTAGATTGTCAAGGCAAAGTTACTTTTATGAAAATTTGTTGAAAGTGAGTGGGGATACATCAAAGACGTGGAGGTTTGTCAACAATGTTCTTGGTAGAAAAGACAAAAGATCAGTCCCAGATTTCTCTTTTAAGAGTCAAACTATTGTAGAAAATAGAATGAAAGCAGAAGTTTTGAATAATTTTGTTATACATTTTGTTCAGGAATTGAAGCAATCCATTGTAGAATATTCCGGAGATAACTGCAATAATCTGAGGACTTTATGCCGGACTCAAAATAGGTTTGTTTTAGTTCATTGTACTTTACAGGAAGTTTATGATATTGTGAGTGATTTGAAGCGGAATAAATCTCCTGGATATGATAATATATCATCAAATGTTGTTATTGAGTTCAAGGAGTATTTATGTCCATATTTAGTAAAAATATTTAATGTTATGGTTGACTCAGGAAATTACCCCCAAAGTTTAAAAATTAGTAAGGTTATACCAATTCCGAAAATTGGAGGTGCACTTTCTATTGATCAATTTCGGCCAGTGAGTATTTTATCAATCGTTGACGTGGTATTGGAGAAATTATTACATAGAAGCATATCTAAATACCTAGATGATAGTAACACAATATATAGATACCAATTTGGTTTTAGGAAGGGGTCTGGAGTAGAGGAGGCTACTATGAATCTATTGAATTTTGTATGTAAGAGTTTGGATCAAGGATATAAGGGTGTTGGTGCCATATTTTTGGATCTCACTAAAGCTTTTGATATAATTGATCATGATATATTTCTTGAAAAATTATATTACTATGGGATTCGAGGAAGAGAATTATTGTTACTACGGAGTTTCTTGTATAATAGGAAACAGTTTGTACAAGTTTCCGGCGAAAGGAGTAGTATGTGTGATGTGAACAGTGGAGTACCTCAAGGTAGTTGTTTAGGGCCGCTGTTGTTTGCAATTTATATAAATGATATTTCAAATCTAGGATTGGAAGGGTGTATGTTTATGTTTGCGGATGACATATGCCTTCTTTATCCGTAGAGAAACGAGCTTGTTTTGAAAATTTCAATGGAGCGTGATATGTGTTTAGTCCTAGAGTATATGAGGATTAACAAGATGGTATTAAATGCGTTTAAGACCAAGCTAATTAGATTCGGACCGAATTCGCATCAACTTCGCCAGGACTTTTCGATATCTATAGGTGAGCATGAGGTTAACGAAGTAAAATACTTAGGACTACATTTGAGGTTTAATTTATCTTGGGACTTGCATATTGCTTTTATAAGAAATAAGGTATCCCCGGCTGTTGGGATTTTGAATAAACTTAGGTATGTCTTAAACACTGAAACCAAGATGATGATATATCAAGCATTAGTTCACAGCCATATTGGGTTTTTGGCGGGAATCTATGGTCACAAAAACTCAACTGAGTTACAATCACTGCAACGCATGCAGAACAAGGCACTAAAAGCGGTTCACAACTTGCCGCAGAGATATTCTACAGTGGATTTGTATGGGAAATTTTGCAACACAATTTTGCCAGTATATTATCTGTACAGATATCAGATACTTATTTATGTTTATAAATCATTGAATAATATAGGATATCACACTATTGGATTTTATCAGAATCAGATTACGTTTAATACAAGGAATAGAACACAATTACGAGTAGCTAGATGTAGGTTGGAGATGTCCAGACAACGAGTAGAATGCATTGGTTGCTCCTTGTTTAACAGATTACCGGTTGATGTAAGGAACTTGTTACGGCTATCGCAATTCAAACGGAATTTGAAGAATCATTTACTACGTAATGTTCAGGAATTTTTGAATTAATTTGTAATTTGAATTATTTACAATAATCAACTGTATTAATATTAAAATATTATATAGTTTTAGGTTACTTCTTAATTAAAAACTTTAGAGTTGTTGTTATCTTGCCAACTTGCCTCAAAAATGTCTTAAAGGCGCTGAGGCTATAAAATGTATTGTTATGTTTTTAATTGAAATTCTAAATAAATAAAAAAAAAAAAAAAATTGACAAAATTTTTTATAGAAATAAAATGTTGGTAGATTATTTTTGGCTCTAGTGGCAACCATGATTATGAACCGATATGGACCAAATTTTGTGTGATTGGACCAATTTTGGTATGGTTGTTAGCGACCATATAAAGGGTGATTCTTTTGAGGTTAGGATTTTCATGCATTAGTATTTGACAGATCACGTGGGATTTCAGACATGGTGTCAAAGAGAAAGATGCTCAGTATGCTTTGACATTTCATCATGAATAGACTTACGATCTGCCACAACGTCGAATTTTCAGTGAATGGGCCCTAGAAAAATTGGCAGAAAATCCGCTTTTTTATCGACAAATTTTGTTCAGCGATGAGGCTCATTTCTGGTTGAATGGCTACGTAAATAAGCAAAATTGCCGCATTTGGAGTGAAGAGCAACCAGAAGCCGTTCAAGAACTGCCCATGCATCCCGAAAAATGCACTGTTTGGTGTGGTTTGTACGCTGGTGGAATCATTGGACCGTATTTTTTCAAAGATGCTGTTGGACGCAACGTTACGGTGAATGGCGATCGCTATCGTTCGATGCTAACAAACTTTTTGTTGCCAAAAATGGAAGAACTGAACTTGGTTGACATGTGGTTTCAACAAGATGGCGCTACATGCCACACAGCTCGCGATTCTATGGCCATTTTGAGGGAAAACTTCGGAGAACAATTCATCTCAAGAAATGGACCGGTAAGTTGGCCACCAAGATCATGCGATTTGACGCCTTTAGACTATTTTTTGTGGGGCTACGTCAAGTCTAAAGTCTACAGAAATAAGCCAGCAACTATTCCAGCTTTGGAAGACAACATTTCCGAAGAAATTCGGGCTATTCCGGCCGAAATGCTCGAAAAAGTTGCCCAAAATTGGACTTTCCGAATGGACCACCTAAGACGCAGCCGCGGTCAACATTTAAATGAAATTATCTTCAAAAAGTAAATGTCATGGACCAATCTAACGTTTCAAATAAAGAACCGATGAGATTTTGCAAATTTTATGCGTTTTTTTTTTTAAAAAAGTTATCAAGCTCTTAACAAATCACCCTTTACTAACAACACGTTCCTAATTTGAAGCGGATCGGATGAATTTTGCTCCTCCAAGAGGCTCCGGAGGTCAAATCTGGAGAACGTTTTATATGGGGGCTATATATAATTATGGACCGATACGGACCAATTCTGGCACGGTTGTTAAAGATCATATACTAACACCATGTTCCAAATTACAACCGGATTGGATGAAATTTGATTCTCTTGGAGACTTCGCAAGCCAAATCTGGGGATCGGTTTATACGGGGGCTATATATAATTATGGACCGATGTGGACCAATTTTTGCATGATTGTTAGAGACCATATACCAACACCATGTACCAAATTTCAGCCGGATCGGATGAAATTTTCTTCTCCTTGAGGCTCCGCAAGCCAAATCTGGGGATCGGTTTATATGGGGGCAATTTGCAATTTGCTTCTCTTTGAGGCTTCGCAAGCCAAATCTGGAGATCGGTTTATATGGGGTCTACATATAATTATGGACCGATGTGGACCAATTTTTGCATGATTGTTAGAGACCATATACCAGCATCATGTACCAAATTTCAGCCGGATCGGATGAAATTTGCTTCTCTTTGAGGCTCCGCAAGCCAAATCTGGGGATCGGTTTATATGGGGGCTATATATAATTATTGACCGATGTGGACCAATTTTTGCATGGTTGTTAGAGACCATATACCAACACCATATACCAAATTTCAGCCGGATGGGATGAAATATGCTTCTGTTAGAGGCTCCACAAGCCAAATCTGAGGGTCCCTTTATATGGGGGCTATACGTAAAAGTGGACCGCTATGGCCCATTTCCAATACCATCCGACCTACATCGATAACAACTACTTGTGCCAAGTTTCAAGTCGATAGCTTGTTTCGTTCGGAAGTTAGCGTGATTTCAACAGACGGACGGACGGACGGACATGCTTAGATCGACTCAGAATTTCACCACGACCCAGAATATATATACTTTATGGGGTCTTAGAGCAATATTTCGATGTGTTACAAACGAAATGAAATCGTGGACGAAATCGTGAACATTCCGTTTTGATTTTTTGTGTACGTTTTCGTCTCATTTTGTCACCGTCCGTTCTTGATTGTGGAACACAATTTTTATACCCTGCGCCACACTGTGGAACAGAGTATTATAAGTTAGTGCATGTGTTTGCAACACCCAGAAGGAGACGAGATAGACACATGGTGTCTTTGGCAAAAATGCTCAGGGTGGGCTCCTGAATCGATATAGCCATGTCCGTCTGTCCGTGAACACATTTTTGTAATCAAAGTCTAGGTCGCAGTTTTAGTCCAATCGACTTCAAATTTGGCACAAGTATGTGTTTTGGCTCAGAATAGAACCCTATTGATTTTGCAAGAAATCGGTTCAGATTTAGATATAGCTCCCATATATATATTTCGCCCGATATGGACTTATATGGCCCCAGAAGCCAAAGTTTTACCCTAATTTACTTAAAATTTTGCACAAGAAGAACAATTAGTACTATAGTCAAGTGTGCCAAATTTTATTAAAATCGGTTCAGATTTAGATATAGCTCCCATATATATCTTTCGCCCGATATGGACTAATACGGTCCCAGAAGCCAGAGTTTTACCCCAATTTGGTTGAAATTTTGCACAGGGCTTTCGCCCGATTTATACTCATATGACCACAGAGGCTAATTTTTTGCTCTGATTTAGTTGAAATTTTTGAACAGGGAGTAGAATTAGCATTGCAGCTATGCGTGCAAAATTTGGTTGAAATCGGTTCAGATTTAGATATAGCTCCAATATATAGCTTTCGGCCGATTTACACTCATATGACTACAGAGGCCAATTTTTTTGGTCCGATTTAGTTGAAATTTTGCACAGGGAGTAGAATTAGCATTGTAGCTATCCGTGCCAAATTTGGTTGAAATCGGTTCAGATTTAGATATATCTCCCATATATAGCGTTCGCCCGATTTACACTCATATGACCACAGAGGCCAATTTTTAACTCCGATTTAGTTGAAATTTTGCGCAGAGAGTAGAATTAGCATTGTTGCTATGTGTGCCAAATTTGGTTGAAATCGGTTCAGATTTAGATATATCTCCCATATATAGCTTTCGCCCGATTTACACTCATATGACCACAGAGGCCAATTTTTAAATCCGATTTAGTTAAAGTTTCGCACAGGGAGTAGAATTAGTATTTTAGCTATGCGTGCCAAATTTGGTTGAAATCGGTTCAGATTTAGATATAGTTCCCATATATAGCTTTCACCCGATTTACACTCATATGACCACAGAGGCCAATTTTTTGCTCCGATTTAGTTGAAATTTTGCACAGAGAGTAGAATTAGCATTGTTGCTATTCGTGTCAAATTTGGTTGAAATCGGTTCAGATTTAGATATAGCTCCCATATAAATGTTTTTCTGATTTCGACAAAAATGGTCAAAATACCAACATTTTCCTTGTTTTGAAAATGACTCTAATTTTCCTCAACTTCTAATACATATATATCGAGCGAAAAATCATAAATAATCTTTTGTGAAGTTTCCTTAAAATTGCTTCAGATTTAAATGTTTCCCATATTTTTTACTAACATTGTGTTCCACCCTAGTGCATTAGCTGACTTCAATTTTGAGTCTATAGATTTTGTAGAAGTCTATCAAATTCTGTCCAGATCGAGTGATATTTAAATGTATGTATTTGGGACAAACCTTTATATATAGCCCCCAACACATTTGACGGATATGATCTACAAAGTGGTGCGGGTATAATATTGTCGGCCCCGTCCGACTTTAGACTTTCCTAATTTGTTTCTATTAAGGTGGGTATTAAGTTCGAGTTTAGCCGCTAATTTTCACTAAAGTGAAAACTAAATCAGTAAAATAAGTAATAAAATTATACATATTTGTTGCAGACTTCATTATAACTTGACGGGGAATATCCTAACGCAAATTTTCACAAAATTAAAATGGATTATTAAAGAAAAATAATCGTGAAAAAATGACGATTTTAGCGGCTAAACTTGAACTTAATACCCACCTTTAGTGACGAATTTTAGGTCCACAAAGACCTGTGCCAATTTTGTTTACATTGCTCTATATTTTAGTATAGCATCCATATAAATCGACATCCCGATTTTACTTATGTAGCTTTTAGGTCGACTTTGGCCCCCAAATAGATGAGCTGCCTATCGTGCATATTGGTCTACATTTTGGTATAGCCCCCATATAGACCGATTCCCCGATTTGACTTCTTGGGCTTCCAGATACCACAATTTTTCTGAAATTCGAAATCTACAAGTATATTGGGTCAAAGAAAAATTGCTCCAAATGGTTATTGTGTCGGTACATATTTTGCTATTCCCCTATATGGACCAACCTCCCGATTTGACTTCGTAGGCGTCTAGACACCGCAGTCTTGCTACTATTGGTATGAAATTGAAAATCGAATAGTATTTTGAATCCACAAATGGAAATTTGGTACATTGTGCTAATATATGGCCGTCGGGAGCCACCGTGGTGCAATGGTTAGCATGCCCGCCTTGCCTACACAAGGTCGTGGGTTCGATTCCTGCTTCGACCGAACACCAAAATGTTTTTCAGCGGTGGATTATCACACCTCAGTAATGCTGGTGACATTTCTGAGTGTTTCAAAGCTTCTCTAAGTGGTTTCACTCCAATGTGGAACGCCGTTCGGACTCGGCTATAAAAAGGAGGTCCCTTGTCATTGAGCTTAACATGGAATCGGGCAGCACTCAGTGATAAGAGAGAAGTTCACCAATGTGGTATCACAATGGACTGAATAGCCTAAGTGAGCCTGATACATCGGGCAGCCACCTAACCTAACCTAACCTAGTATATGACCGTTAACAACCATGCCTAACTAGGTCCATATCGGTCTATAGTTATAAATAGCCCTCAGATAAATCGATCCCCAATCACAAAAAATTGGTCCATATCAAGTTCATAATTGTATATAGCCCCCATATAAGCGACCCCCATATTTCAATTCTGGCTCTCTACCACGTATGGACTAATGAGAATAAAATATGATCAAAATTTTGGATGGATCCGCCCATTTAAGATTCCGCCAGGGCTGAATTTAAGGCCTTATATTTATGTGTTTTTTTGATTGTTTTCAAATCCCTGAGTGGAGCGGAAAAAATCCCTCTGGTTCCACTTTAAACAAAACGTATGTTATACGGATATAAAATTTTACCCTTTTTTGCTACAAATATAGTCTTTACCAATCCCAACAGCGTTTTTAATATATTTCCCAGAAAGAATTATTTATTTGCATGTAACCTTCAAATTGTTATCATCCCAAGAGAATTGCATAAGATTTCAATACGGCCAACGTGTGAGATGTAAAGGCGAAACAAAACCACTTAGGCGACTATGCAAATCCATAGACACTTAATAAAAATTTAGCATACATTTATGTTTTAAAGCTATCAAACTACTACCACATACACAAACAATATTGGTTTAAGCCTGCTACTAATGTGTATTGTAAAAATACCCAGACCCATACCTTACAGAATACAAAAGATACAAGGATTACTCGTATAGCCTAAACATGTAAGTCACTAGTGATAATGCTCACAGGACACGGTGCAACAAGAGAAATAGATGTTAGAGGAGGGGGAAGAAGAAAAAACGAAAACATGCCACAAGGCTACATAAAACATTTTATTCATTCTTTCATCAAATGAGTCCTTCCGTCCGTCCGTCCGTCCATCCATCCGTTTGGTTCGTTTGATTCTCCACCATACATACAACAGTTGTTCCTTGTTACGCATAGACCTAGAAACATACATTCAAACGGCCTCAAGTCACCAGAGGGCATTGGGGATTATTCATCACCATCACCAAAGAAATGAAAGAAAACTTTATCTCGCACACAGTTTTTGGTTTTTGTTTCGCGTTTTTTTTTACTCTCTCTCTCATTCCCTCTGCCACTTTCTCTTTCTAGTTTGTTGTCGTTTTTCATTAAAAATCTCAAAGACATTCAAGGTCTCTAATGTATCATCATAATCAGCGGGCGAAAAACAATGCTGCCACGGTCTGGGCTAATTGAAATTAGCCAAAAAACATGATGTGGAACAAAGCAGGACCCATATACTCTCACATACATGGTTTGAGGGTAAGTACGATGGAACTTTTTGTAAGATTGAATTCAGGATATGGGTTTTTTGTAGTCCTATGCTGTAATATGGTGCCATGTCGTATTTATTTTACAAGCTATTTAACATGTGGAGGCTATGTATGAGAGTATGTGTAGTAGTCCGTTCTAATATAAATTTTTAAGAAATTTTGAAAAGAAAGAAATAAAAATGTTAAAGCTCAGAAACTTTTTGAAGCCCCGGTATATCAGGGATGTGAGAAGAGTAATACACCATGGTGGAGGGTACATAGGTTAGGTTAGGTTAGGTTAGGTTAAAGTGGCAGCCCGATTAAGATTCAGGCTCACTTAGACTCGCTATTCGAAGTTCCAGATCATTAGAATATACTCCAAAACCCACTTGTCCATCCAATTTGGAGAGCCATCAGTGTAGAAATCCATATATTCTTTATTCCCCGGGGTCTGTGTGCACCACGCCTCACTGTTGGGGATTTGAGTCTCAAACTTTTTGTCGAAAAGTGGACTCGCCAAAGTGTAATCCACTACGTTAGGCACATCTGGCATTATTTTGAGGACCAAACTGTGACCGTAACTTTTTTCCGACCACAGCGATAGCTCGCGCAACCTCACAGCCGTTGTTGCAGCTGACTGTTTGGCCAAAATGTCTAAAGGCTATAGATGCAGCATGACATTAAAGGAATTTGTTCCTGTCTTGCTGAATGCGCCTGAGATACACAAAAACGCCATACGCTGAACTTTGTCTAAACTTGTTGGCTGGCCATCAGACTATAACACCATATAGCATTATAGATCTAACCACTACCGTTTATAGTCAATGCAGAATTTTTGGTTTTTTGGTCCCCACCTTTTTCCTATTGCCTTTTTGCACGAGTACAAAGCTACCGCTGCTTTTCTCGCCTTTTCTTCAATATTAAGCTTAAAGTTCAGCTTCCTGTCCAAAATAACGCCAAGGTATTTTGCACACTCACCAAAGGGAATTTCAATACCCCCTAAGGAAATGGGTCTAACCGTGGGAGTTTTGCCATCTTTGCAGTACATGACTAGTTCTGTCTTTGCAGGATTTACCGCAAGACTATTGTCTTTCGCCCATTTCTCAGTAATCCGGAGGGCCCTCTGAACAATATCTCTGATTGTGGATGGGAATTTTCCCCTGACTGCTAGCGCCACATCATCTGCGTATGCCACCACTTTTTCTAGGGTAATCAGTAGGTTATTTACAGCAACATTCCAAAGAGGAGGTGATAGAACTCCTCCTTGGGGAGTGCCTCTGTTCACATACCTTTGTATGTTTGCTTGTCCTAGTGAGGCTGAAATACGTGTCCAATAGTACCTGCAGCGTCTCCTCACTGGACGTTGTTCAATTGCCCTCCGATGTTTTAATGAAACCTGGAGCGGAGCTCGTGGATGCTAGCACCTTCCGTAGTCTGGAAGCCTCGGACGTATTCTCAATGCTGCTGCAGTAATCATTCCAAGAGTTATGCTGAGCGTTTCTCAGTTCTCGCTTGTATCCTCTCAGATTCTTCTTGTAAGCGTCCCAATCCACAGGATATCTGGTGGACTTTGCTTTGTTAAAGAGCTTCCTGCACGATTTCCTCATATTACCTAACTCCGTAGACCACCATGGTGGTCGATTTTTCCCCCTTGGCTTCCCTTTAGGGTATGCAGCTTTCAATGAAATGTTGAAGGCCTTAGTAATCCTTTCCACTGCATGTTCAATATCATGCACATTTCTCGTATTTGTCTCTGTTATTTCCGGTATCATCATATCGAACGATTCCCTATACCTATTCCAGTCAGCTTTCCTAACATTTGGCGGAAATAGGGTCTTGGTCTTGGTATGAACATCAAATTTGAAACTGATGTAGCGATGATCTGAGAAGCTGTGTTCAATTAAAACCTGCCACTCAGATATCATTTCATTCAGTTCTTGCGAGGCCAAGGTGATGTCCAAAACCTCTTGCCTGTTTTTAGTGACAAAGGTTGGGACATCTCCCTTGTTGCAGACTACCAGATTAGTACGCAAAATAAACTCTATTAGCGACTCTCCTCTTGCATTAGTATCAATACTTCCCCATATACTATGATGCGCATTCGCATCGCATCCCATAATGAGTTTCGTCTTTGTTTTCAGTGACTCCTCAACTAAGGTCTTAACGGCACATGGAGGCATCTCCCTGTCATGTCCCATATAGACCGAAGATACCCAATATTTGCATTTGGCTATTTCTAAATTGGCAACGACAGTGTCTGCATTGCACATTGAAGGAAGCAGAAACAAGTTAAGCTCGTTTTTAGCAATTATACAGGCTCGAATTACATCATTACCAGTATACTGCAATAGTTTGACCCCCGGAGTACTTAATTCACATATTTTGTTTCTATAAACGTATGGTTCTTGAATAAGAACTATCTCTATGTCCCCTTTCATCAGGAGAACTTTTAAGGCAGCACATGCAGCCTTACAATGATGATGATTTATCTGGAGGATCCGTAGGACCAACGAGATTTTCAACAACCGTCACATCAGCCGCTTCAATCGAGTCATCAAGACTGTCCTCTTCAGAGATCTCGGTGACCCTCGCAATAACCATAGGTTCAACTTTGGTGAGTTCTGAGGCAGTAGAAACTTCCTCACGCGTACGGTATCTATCCATGTCTTCAACTTTGGTATCTCCCTCGACTTCGCAAGAGGATCCGCTTATTTCTGATTCAGACGGAGGCTTGTCCATTTCTGAATCCTTTAGCTGATCGTTTTCATTTGGATATAATGAACCCCATAATATACACGGCCCTGAGACTTTGCTAGATGTGGCAAAGACTGAGTGTTCAATATAAACACTGCATGCCGTCTTGGTCCATCCACTTCATCCAAACGGCCAACCTTCCAATCAGCTGTTGGAAGATCTGGATTGCATCGTTTCAGCCAATTTGAAATAGATTCAGCGTCAGAAGGGTTTGCAGGTATCCACACATGAGGATACATAAGATTCGGCCTGGCCGAACTTACGAGCGTATATTGTTGATTCTGATTACAATCCCATATAATAGGTTCCTCTGAAAACTTCACGTCGTAGAGGATTACTTTAAAATGTGAATGAGTTATTAAATAACATTTTTATCAATTATAAACATAAATGTAAAATTTCCAATAACAGATGATATGACATCATGTAATTGGTAGCACTGAAGAAAGACGACTTCAGCGACATCTATTGACAAAATACGAAAAGATATTTCGAACTACCCAATATTTCAATATTTCATTGCAAATGGAATGACACGCATATTACATATCCATCCTACGATGCAGGAGTTTTAAAATACAAAGTCGTTGTGATAATAATCAAAATTTATTTGCACAACTGTGTATATGAAAATAATCCTGAGGGCACAGCGAACCGGACCTCCCACAGCAAAAGTCACACCCCGCTACAAGAGTGTTGCGGTGATAGCTACCGTAGCAAATTCGTACTAAAACATGTTAACACCCAGCAGTATATAAAAAATATATATGTTATAAGGAAACAGAAGTGGCAGCAGTTCGCACAACATTGAATTGTAATACCAAAAAGTTTATGTGTGCTAAAGCCAAGTGGAGAAATGTTTCTTTCATTTCAGCTTTGTTGCGTTTTTTTTTACGGATGGTCATGAGAATGCTGTTGTTTTTGCTTGTGCTCCGTGTATACTGTCTTTGGTCCGTTTTATTGCTACACATAAATTTAATTTTAAAAGTGTAATAAAAATGTTTTAAACGATTTTATACTCGTATAATACTATCCAGCAAAAACAGAGCTTCCAAAAAAGTAGTTTGCATCCCCAATTTGCGATCCAGAAGTATGTAGTGCAAACTTGGATCATCTCCAAAAGTACTCCATTTTTGGATCCTTTGCACTGCATTAGAATGAAGAAATTTAAAAAACTGAAAAACAAACATTTTTCTCCAATTTCACTTTTTATTTTTATCAGCATGTTTTTGTTACACTTTTAATTTCTTATTATCTAATTTTTACAAATTCCACCAGCGGTTGAACCGGGGTCTGTTGGAACCATAACAGAACGCTTTAGCAAACTCAGCCATAAACGCCATTGAACACGATGCATCTAACCGTCTACAGAAATGTTTGTCATATGAACCTATTATGACATCACGGCATGACGGCATATTAGGAATGAACAAGTATATACGGCCGTAAGTTCGGCCAGGCCGAATCTTATGTACCCTCCACCATGGATTGCGTAGTAACTTCTACAAAAGACTGTCATTCACAATCGAATTACTTGGGTTGTGGTATCTTAAAACTTCTTAACATCGTTTTCTAAATTGTGACTTAGTCCATACCTGGTATATATTACACAAAAAAGTTATATAGGTAAGTCTACAAATAATTACGAATCTATATGGACTTTTGCACGGTACGCAGAATTGAAATATGGGGGTCGCTTATATGGAGGCTATATACAATTATGAACTTGATATGGATCAATTTTTGTGTGATTGGGGATCGATTTATTTGAGGGCTATAACATATATAACTAAAGACCGATATGGACCTAGTTAGGCATGGTTGTTAACGGCCACATACTAGCACAATGTACCAAATTTCAACTGACTCGGATGAAATTTGCTCCTCCAAGAGGCTCCAAAACCAAATCTCGGGATCGGTTTATATGGGGGCTATATATGATTATGGACTGATATGGACCACTTTTGGCATGGTTGTTAAATATCATATACTACCACCACGTATCAAATTTCAACCAGATCGGATGAATTTTGCTTCTCCAAAAGGCACCAGAGGTCAAGTCTGGCGATCGGTTTATATGGGGACTATATATAATTATGGACTGATATGAACCATTTCCTGCATGGTTGCATATTTAATATCACAATGGACTGAATAGTCTAAGTGAGCCTGAATCTTAATCGAGCTGCCACTTTAACCTAACCTATGGTTGTTGGATACCATATACTAACATCACGTACCAAATTTCAACTGAATCGGACGAATTTTGCTCTTCCAAAGGGCTCCGGAGGTCAAATCTGGGGATCGGTTTATATGGGGCCTATATATAATTATTGACCGATTTCGACCAATTTTTGCATGGTTGTTAGAGACCATATACTAACACCATGTACCAAATTTCAACCGGATCGGATGAAATTTGCTTCTCTTAGAGGCTCCGCAAGCCAAATCGGGGTATCGGTTTATATGGGGGCTGTATGTAGTTATGGACCGATGTGGACCAATTTTTGCATGGTTGTTAGAGACTATATACTAACACCATGTACGAAATTTCAACATGCAATCGAAAGCCAGATTTGGGGGTCCGTTTATATGGGGGCTATACGTAAAAGTGGACCGATATGGCCCAGTTGCAATACTATCCGACCTACATCATTAACAACTACTTGTGCCAAGTTTTAAGTCGATAACTTCGTTCGGAAGTTAGCGTGCGTCCGTCTGTCCGTCTGTTGACGGACGGACATGCTCAGATCGACTCAGAATTTCACCACGACCCAGAATATATATACTTTATGGGGTCTTAGAGCAATATTTCGATGTGTTACAAACGGATTGACAAAGTTAATATACCCCCATCCTATGGTGGAGGGTATAAAAAATAAAGAACGCTGGTTCAAATCTAACCAGCGGCAATGTTTTTATCAAATATTTTCCTAAAAAATTATTTATTTTTTATGTTGCACATCGTTTTATATATATTTTTGTATAAATATATGTAAAAATTAAAAATTGTTGTAATTCGCAAAACCTTCTCAAAAGAACTTCCATGTAATAGAAAAAGCCAAACGGCACAGGTTAAAATCCCAACGAGGATGAAAATTATTTTTTTTTATTTTTATTTTTTTTTTCCTTTTTTGGATTTTCTATTTTTTTTTGTGAAATATAATTGCTCATAACTATAATTTTCATTTAAATTAGCCTAATTACGTACTTTCTAATACTTGTCCCAAAGGACTGCATCGGAATTGAAAAAAATCGATAGGGAATCCTGGAATGCGTTATAAAAGAAATGTTTGTGATTTGACCAAGAGGACTACATTGGAACTGCAAAAAAATTGTGGGGGATTCCGAGATGCTTTTTAATAGAAATGTATGTGGAACAACTTCCATTTTGTTTTGCTCGGTAATCAATTGGAAGATAGATCGAATTTGGTTTAAGGATATAAAAGTGAAAAGTGAAACTAGTCTACTTTTCTTCAATACATGGTCGACTTCTTGCGATCTTAAAAATCGACTAATGGGTTTTTGGATTTTCTGTAAATTCATGTCAAATGGACTTTTCCAAAATCAACTAATTGACTGTTTTACGGTGAGCATAACCACCCAATCGATAATCAAACATTAAATACTGAAAATTCTTCAAAAAATCAACTTTACAATAATTGAAAAAGGGAATGGTCGAAGGACGAGCTTTTCCACATTTGAAAAAAATTAAAAAGTACATTGTTATGCTTAATGCAATCTCATATGTGCTTACACTTTAAAGTGGAGTAGTACACAGAGAATACAGATTGGTTGTGATAACCGAATTTATTTCCAACCTCCCTTTTGGCAGTTGTGTCACCCGACTGATTCGGTCGACACAACTAATATCTCATATGGTTTTGGTGGGGTCTGCCGACGACGTCGGTTGTAGCTACCTTCATCATTCGGTTGTGTTGCCCAACTTTAATAATACTCATGACGAAATTTCGATGCGATTCACTTGCTCGTATACCCTTTGCCATGAATTGAAAATCATCCAGCAAAAAATCTTTAGAATAGAGAAAATACAAATTGTTTAATAAATACTTAATTAAGAGAAGTCGGTTTTGATTAATTGATCAAATCATAGACTGGATGTTAGGGATAAATACCGGTTGAAACTGAAACGATTGGTGCATAAAACTGGTGTCTTGGAGCACAAAGTATAAAAATGATGCAAATTAAACATAATGAATTAGAAATTGGGGTATATATCAATCTGTTTGGAGCATACAAAGTACTCTGGACTTACTTGGTGTGTCCAATCTTTAAGGTTTTCCTTTGTAGAGTGATGGAGGTACATTTTCTATTAGATTTCAATTCTCGATGTTATCTTGACATATAATATTTCCCTGCATATTTGACTCCTTATCCATTGAGGAAGTGCATTTCACATCCGATCTATTACATCCCGAGTTCTCAAGATAATTTGTTACATGGATAGAAGATTAAAAAAATACCACAGCTGAAAATTCTGCGTTTTAATTTGAAATCCATAAAAATACGTCTTCTTTCGACATAAAATTTAATATAAATGACATTTGTAAAATAATTCAAATGACATTTGGTTGAGAAAACCATCCGTAAGTGGTGATAACTAAATGACAGATACCACAATTAATTACGGCAAGTCGTATCATCCGAATTCAGGGGAAAATTTTCAAAATAGGGATTTTTAGTTCCTACAACCCTCTGTCTTCTATCACAAACGTAAATGCATTGAAACAATTGAAAAATTGTAGTACAGACCCACGTATGATTGTAAATATAGTAAATATATTGAGACAATTGATATTTAATTATAAATGTAGAATATTCATTACTTCAACCGATATCCAACCAATCTCTTCTCTGTGTGTAGCAATACCCATTTTTTTTCATATGTACCACTGCTTATAATTTCCATCTGTTACCAATGTTAAGCTTGAAGCCAAATGTGAGAATGAATCCTGTTGGAAACTTTATCCTTGTTTTTGCTTTTTTTTTTGTTCGCATGTTGTAGTCGTAAAATAAAAGCAAATCATATAATCATGTTATTGTATAACTCTGGAAATTCCTGTAGCATAGTTTTTACTCCTAGTTGTGTAGTCTATTAGCCATACTCGTATAAATGTTTTAGCAGACGTCGCTGATTTACATCACTAGGGATGAAAGTTAACAACAATTAAAAATTCTATTTTTTTAGGTAAATTATAATTGATGATAAATGTGTGCCATGTTTAATCGAATAGAAAACGATGAAACATTGACCATATGGTTTCATTTCATTTCATTTTATTGAGTACCTACACAACAAGATTAAAATCTTATAATTACAGTGCAGGATTATAAATGTTAAAACATCTCCGATTAATAATAAGTACAATAATTAAATTTAAAGATAAAAAGAAAATAAATTAAAATTAGAATAAATAAAAAGTGTATTAATAATAATAGAAAAAAATATATATATAGAAATTACTTTTATTATACAATTGCGTTGTATTATTGATGATTGAAATTGTGATACTATATTATATATACAAGCAAATTTTTAATGATAAATATTCTAATTTTGAAATAAATTTTGAATACTCTTCTTAAAAGATGATGCGTTGCTGATGCATTGTATATCGGGTGGTAGAGTGTTCCAGAGACGTATTGTGCCAATAAAGAACTGCCATTCGGATACAAGACTTGTCCTTATAAAGGGTATTATATTCCTATTTCTATCAGATCTGGTAAACCGAATTTTATCATGGAGATAGCTGGATTTCCGTTTGTAAATCAATTTATGTAGAAATACTAACGACTTGACATTAAGCAGGGTATTAAAACTAAAGCCAAAGAGGGAGTTTGTAACATGCGAAACATGATCGGTCCTGCGTAACCCATACACATAACGAACTATACTATTGAATGTCACGTTAAGTCTATTTTTGCTCACGGAGTCACAATTCGCGAAGAGTTCAGATCCGTAAATTAAACCCGGTAACAAAAGACTTTTCGCCAGGAGAAGTCGAATATTCACTGGTGTGTAGGAATGAGTAACCCATAAAGCACGTAGTTTTGCATATGTTTGTCCAACGGCTGTGTTTACATGACTTGACCAACTCAATGTGCTATTGAATACTACTCCAAGATTCTTAGCACTAGTGACTACATCGATTTTTTGACCATTCAACATAATGTCAGCATTGGACAAAGAGAACCTTCTATTCTTCTGTATAATCAAACATTTAGACTTTTTTGGATTTAGTAGCAGACCATTTGCTGTTGCCCATCGAAACACACGATCAAGGTCGTGGTTAAGTTTCCCCAAACACTCACTAGTATCACCTACCGGACTACTTAAAAAGATTTGTATGTCGTCTGCATACATAAGTATCTGACTATGGACTATTTCTAGAGGGAGGTCATTTGCGTACATGCAAAGTAATAGAGGTCCAATTATAGACCCCTGTGGAACCCCTTTCGTAACTGGTAATGGCAATGAATAAGTATCTCTGGTGTAAACCGTCTGTAACCGATTGTTATGAGAGAGGTAGCAGTAGGTGAGAAATTGAAAAATCTTTGAAGTTTTAGACATAACATGTTGTGATCAACAGTATCGAAAGCCTTTGAGTGATCTAAGAGTACAAGAAAACTAACATGGTTCTCATCAATGTTTCTCCTAATTGACTCCGATACTTCGATCAGTGCACTCACACAACTATGATCTCTGTGGAAACCAGACTGCCTTTCAGATAACAAGTTACCGCGAAGAAGATAATCATATATCTGCTTATGTAAAATCTTTTCGAACACTTTAGAAACATAACACAAAATAGCAATGAGTCGTGACTCTGAATTAGATTTCGGTATAGGAATAATCTTTGCATGCTTCCATATCGTAGGATAAGTACTGGAGGTCAGAATTGTGTTAAATAAGTAGGTGAAAAGAGGTATAAGTTGAGGGAGCAGTATTCGTATAAACCTGGGGTCCATTCCATCCAGGCCAATAGCATTCGACTTAACCTTGAAAAAACTCTCTTTGACCTCATCGTGGGTAACGCACCTGAACTCGAAATCGTTCCTCTCAGATAAGATTCCTCCTATGCCGTCATCCGTGTCATAGAAGGATGTGTCCGTCGGAGGGGCTGGGATATTAGTAAACATCTCGTTCAAGTCATTTGGATCACCTTGATAACCGCCCGATGACCTAGACTTCCCAACGCCAATATCATGTATAATTCTCCATTTTTCCCTGGAATCTAAAGCAGAATTGAAACGCATAGAGTAATATTCAGTCTTCGCCGCATTGATATTTCTGTTCGCTATTCTCCGCGCCGATCGATACTCCTCTAGAAGATGTGGTAATCTAAAGCGCTTCCATCGTGAGTATGCAATATCCCTTTCCCTAATAGCAGTCTTAATCGTGTCGTTAAACCATAGTTTAGTACCTGATTTCACTTTGATCCTCTTAATAGGCACAGTTGCGTTATATAGATCACATTTAGCATTTCGCAAAAAATCGAATTGCTGGTCAACAGATATGAGTCCATACATGTCATGCCAATTAATTTGTCCAAACATATTTTGCAGTCCAATATAATTCAAATTATGAAAATCACGGTACGTGTATTCGATCTGATCCTTCTGTAATTCAAGATTATAAGACAGGAATATAAGGTCGTGTTTCGAGAAACAAGGAACCGAAATCTGGTCGTATAGGAGGACGTCAGACAAATTATTTACAAAGAACAAGTCCAGAAGAGTATTAGAAGAGGAAGAAAAATGTTCGTATTATTAGGTGTATATAACCCAATAGCCAACATATTATCTGTTAATGTGGAATTGACGAGAATATTCGAATTAAAATCACCGGTAATAATTACGTCTTCATACCCCAATGTAATGGATCCTAATTTAATCTGAAACTGATCCATACTTATCGTATTATTGGGTCGATAACAACATCCAACTAAAATCTTCCTTGAAGTAGACACAAGTTCAACAAATACATACTCTATTCTCTCATCGCGGGTAGATTTCGTACGAAACTTTGCCTTCAAGGTATTCCTCACAAATATTGCGACCCCTCCTCCACGGCTTTCCCTATCATATCTGAACACGGAATATCCCCTTAAATTTATCAATCCATTGGGAATGGATGAGCTTAACCAGGTCTCTGAGACGCATATAATGTCAGTACCCGTATCCTCAGGATAAAATTTATAAATAAAACTTGAAATGTGGAATTATTGTCATAAGCTCAAAGATATTTTTGAAAATAACGCTATGATGTATTAAATAAAACGAACTTGATTTCATAGAATTCGGACAAAATTTGAAGATGTAGGAATTTTATTCTGGTTGTGTCTTAAAAGATATCGTGCACTGTTAAGGGTTAATTTTATTATTCAAAAGTAAAAATGTCCTAAATAACATCAAATTTTAGAAGAAGAGTTTAATACATATTTATTATATGTTTATTTGTGTTTTTTTGTTATAAACCGATTTTTTACACATTTTTAAATTGTTTTGATATAAAACATTTTGGTTAAATTGCATATTTGGAGTGTATTACTGTAGGATCTCTTTTAAAAATTTTCCCAAACCATTTTGTGTCTATTGATATTCCTACACAAATTTTGGGGGTTTTTGAAATAAAAATCTAGAACATGTTAGGGGATTTTCTTCGTGGAGGGAAAGTTCAAAAATCAGCCTACACACCCTAGTAAGCCAGATAAACACTCCTCAAAACGAATAATTATAATAATTTTCTTCACCAAATAAATGACAATAACCAACATTGAATATTTATGGTTCTTCCCTATGCATATTTCTCCCCTGTTCATATCTCTCATTAGAACCATAAATTCGTGTTATCACTGTTCTTAGTGGTTTTACGCTAATGATGCCATAATTTTCTAAAATTATGAATAGAAGACAAATAACCTAGAAATCTCCAAAAGGCAACCACTGTCAATAGAGACTTGAACAATATTAACAAATGGTTTGTCATTATTCATGTCTTAAACAGAGAGTTTAATTGGCTTGTTCATTTGAACCACACTAAAATCCATCGAAGACAATGTCAACATTGACAAAAGTCCCAAAGGAAAACTGAAGCACATGGCCAACTTGAAACTTGAAGTCTAGACATAAAATATGGCATTAAATTATCAACAGTAGGAATGATTAAACATTACGTTATGTAAATATACAACACTTAAATATTTTAAAATAATGAACAACACATTACGTTATGTAAATATACAACACTTAAATATTTTAAAATAATGAACAACATTAGCGGGTAGTATACATATGAATATCGGACGGACGGACTAAGACCTAGTCAACATTTAAGAAAATTATAAATGTAAATTTGTACATACCAAATGAACTTTAATTTACGAAATTAATATTCGTATGGCCAATGTCCAACCATCCATCAGCTTGATGTGACCACAACCAGAACATATTAATTTCCATTACATCTTCATAGCTATAACCTTTCCTTGCCAGCTAGCTGATGATGCCGGGCAACGTTTGCAAAGAATTTTTAATGAGAATTTTCTAAAGCTTGCCATAAATTATGCAATAAAGAAAACACCTACATCATTATGGAGGGGCTTTCTGGGCTGACCGAGAAGATATTGTGGTGTTGGTAGTCCTTTACCACTAACATCATTTATTAAAGTGATCCTTCAGGGCATGTTCCCAAAAATGGAATGGAAGTTAAAAGGCTTCTGTTTTTATAGTACATGGCCATGGGGAGGCCTTAAAATGTTCCTTAAATGCAAGTAAAATCTACATCTACGAATGGTTATAGCACACCACTTTATATTCCTTGCATGACAATGTACTAACCTGGACAAGGATTAAAGAGAATGGACCAATTTAGCAACCTCATTAAAAGAAAGCCTGCAGCATTGCAAGGATGTATTGGAAATGCAGTAGCATTTATGTTGAAAGTCATTAGTATTAGTATTAGTATTAGTATTAGTATTAGTATTAGTATTAGTATTAGTATTAGTATTAGTATTAGTATTAGTATTAGTATTAGTATTAGTATTAGTATTAGTATTAGTATTAGTATTAGTATTAGTATTAGTATTAGTATTAGTATTAGTATTAGTATTAGTATTAGTATTAGTATTAGTATTAGTATTAGTATTAGTATTAGTATTAGTATTAGTATTAGTATTAGTATTAGTATTAGTATTAGTATTAGTATTAGTATTAGTATTAGTATTAGTATTAGTATTAGTATTAGTATTAGTATTAGTATTAGTATTAGTATTAGTATTAGTATTAGTATTAGTATTAGTATTAGTATTAGTATTAGTATTAGTATTAGTATTAGTATTAGTATTAGTATTAGTATTAGTATTAGTATTAGTATTAGTATTAGTATTAGTATTAGTATTAGTATTAGTATTAGTATTAGTATTAGTATTAGTATTAGTATTAGTATTAGTATTAGTATTAGTATTAGTATTAGTATTAGTATTAGTATTAGTATTAGTATTAGTATTAGTATTAGTATTAGTATTAGTATTAGTATTAGTATTAGTATTAGTATTAGTATTAGTATTAGTATTAGTATTAGTATTAGTATTAGTATTAGTATTAGTATTAGTATTAGTATTAGTATTAGTATTAGTATTAGTATTAGTATTAGTATTAGTATTAGTATTAGTATTAGTATTAGTATTAGTATTAGTATTAGTATTAGTATTAGTATTAGTATTAGTATTAGTATTAGTATTAGTATTAGTATTAGTATTAGTATTAGTATTAGTATTAGTATTAGTATTAGTATTAGTATTAGTATTAGTATTAGTATTAGTATTAGTTTTAGTATTAGTATTAGTATTAGTATTAGTATTAGTATTAGTATTAGTATTAGTATTAGTATTTAGTATTAGTATTAGTATTAGTATTAGTATTAGTATTAGTATTAGTATTAGTATTAGTATTAGTATTAGTATTAGTATTAGTATTAGTATTAGTATTAGTATTAGTATTAGTATTAGTATTAGTATTAGTATTAGTATTAGTATTAGTATTAGTATTAGTATTAGTATTAGTATTAGTATTAGTATTAGTATTAGTATTAGTATTAGTATTAGTATTAGTATTAGTATTAGTATTAGTATTAGTATTAGTATTAGTATTAGTATTAGTATTAGTATTAGTATTAGTATTAGTATTAGTATTAGTATTAGTATTAGTATTAGTATTAGTATTAGTATTAGTATTAGTATTAGTATTAGTATTAGTATTAGTATTAGTATTAGTATTAGTATTAGTATTAATATTAGTATAGGATGGAGAACTAGTCAAGGAGAAGTGAGCGTCAAGGTACAAATGTCTCGATAGGGAACATTTGTTGTGAACGAGCCCTTATTTTTATACCCACCACCATAGAATGGTGACGGGGGTATAATAAAGGGTGTTACGGTCAAAATTGGGTCAAGGGAAAACGCGTGTAAATCGGTGAAATCGTTTATTTAAAAAATCAAATTAAATTTCTTTTTCAAGTTCAATTAGTATAAAATTCAGGAAAATTATTCAGTTAGTCTTTCGCTTTTCCAAATCCGAATTGCCGGGCCTCACGCTTGACACCTGCCATCAGATTTTGTACAGCCACCTTCTTCGCCGCAGAAAGCCAGTTTGCCTTGAACTGCTGCTCGTCCTTAGCAGTTTTTTTGGTCTTCTTTAGGTTCCGCTTGACAATAGCCCAGTATTTCTCAATTGGGCGGAGCTCTGGCGTGTTGGGAGGGTTCTTGTCCTTGGGAACCACCTGCACGTTGTTGGCGGCGTACCACTCCATGGCCTTTTTACCGTAATGGCAAGATGCCAAATCCGGCCAAAACAGTACGGAACAACCGTGTTTCTTCAGGAAAGGCAGCAGACGTTTATTCAAACACTCTTTCACGTAAATTTCTTGGTTGACAGTCCCGGAAGCTATGAAAATGCTGCTTTTCAAGCCACAGGTACAGATGGCTTGCCAAACCAGATATTTCTTTGCGAACTTTGACAGTTTTATGTGCTTGAAAATATCTGCTACCTTTCCCCTTCCTTTTGCCGTATAAAACTCCTGTACCGGAATCTGCTTGTAGTCGGCTTTGACGTAGGTTTCGTCGTCCATTACCACGCAGTCAAACTTCGTCAGCATCGTCGTGTACAGCCTCCGGGATCGCGCTTTGGCCGTCGTATTTTGTTTATCATCGCGATTTGGAGTCACTACCTTCTTGTAAGTCGATAGTCCGGCTCGTTTTTTGGCTCGATGCACGGTTGTAGACGATACACCCAGCTTATTTGCGGCATCTCGGAGAGAGAGGTTAGGGTTTCGTTTGAAACTACCGGCAACTCTCTTTGTCGTCTCAGCGGCTTCCGGTTTTCGATTTCCCCCCGATCCAGACTTCCTGGCTGTCGACAAACGTTCCCCAAACACTTTAATTGCATTTGTAACGGTCGATTTGGCAACTTTTAGCGATTTTGCCAGCTTTGCGTGCGAGTAGCTCGGATTTTCGCGATGCGCGAGCAAAATTTTGATACGCTGCTCTTCTTGCTTGGACGGCATTTTGACAACTGAAGAGTGAATTCCAAAATCAAAATAGGAGCAACATTTTACACACACACACACACACCTTCAAAATGAGTGGTGTTCAGGTTTTTTAAATGCAAAATTGAAAGAAATACGTCAAGTTTATATTGACCAAATTTTGACCGTATCACCCTTTAGGACGGAGAACTACCCGGCAAAAAAAATTGGAAGTTCTTCCACAGGCACATCTTTAAAGGCACTTCCAGAAGATGCACTCCCAATGATGTTCTTTATTTTAACTACCCAGGAAGTTCTTTTAATTCAATTTTTTATAACTTGGTTTTTTTCATACTTTTAACGGGTAATTTTATCTTTTTTTATTTCAAATAGGTTAAAGACAGAGTAAGAATTCATAAAATGGTACAAATCATTAAAATTTTGTCGAAAAACACGCTAAATCCAATCTGAGAATATTGTGAATTTCTGAAAATATTTGAGGTCATTAAAAAGAATAAAAAGAATAAAAAACTATAAAAATTATTTATTTGACAAAATATCACAGAATTTTTTTATTTACATCCAAAACATTGAATTCGGATCACACCTAAAGAAGTGATGCAAATTCAGTGAAACGGCTGTTGAAAGGGAGGACTTCCGTCCTATGACAAGCCCATGTTAAATTCATCGCTTCTGCGTCAATTTTGCACCACTTCTGGATCCAAAAAGAACATTTTAATTCCTTTTTTGGCAACGATTTTCTTTTTGCTGGGTAGTCAAGGAGAAGTGATCGCCAAGATACAAATGTCTCGATAGGGAACATTTGTTGTGAACGAGCCCTTATTTTTATACCCACCACCATAGAATGGTGACGGGGGTATAATAAGTTTGTCATTCCGTTTGTAACACATCGAAATATCGATTTCCGACTATATAAAGTATATATATTCTTGATCAGGGAGAAATTCTAAGATGATATAGCCAAGTCCGTCTGTCTGTCTGGCTGTCTGTCTGTCTGTTGTAATCACGCTACAGTCTTCAATAATAAAGCAATCGTGCTGAAATTTCGCACAAACTCGTCTTTTGTCTGCAGGCAGGTCAAGTTCGAAGATGGGCTATATCGGTCCAAGTTTTGATATAGTCCCCATATAAACCGACCTCCCGATTTGGGGTTTTGGTCTTATAAAAACCTTAGTTTTCATCCAATTGGAAATCTAGAGGTATTTTATGACCACAAAGAGGTGTGCCAAAAATTGTGAGTATCGGTCCATGTTTTGGTATAGCCGCCATATAGACCGATCTCCCGATTATATTTCTAGGGCTTCTAGAATCGATAGTTTCTATCCAATTCGCTTGAAATTGGAAATCTACCAGTATTTTAGCACCATAAAGAGGTGTGCCAAAAATGGTGACTATCGGTTGATGTTTAGGTATAGCCCCCATGTAGACCGATTTCCCGATTTTACTTCTTGGGCTTCTAGAATCCGTAGTTATTATCCAATTTGGTTGAAATTAAAAATCTAGAGGTATTTTAGGACCATAAAGAGATGTGCTAAAAATAGTGAGTATCGGTCCAGGTTTTGGTATATCCCTCATATAGACAGATCTCCCGATTTGGGTCTTGAGCTTATAGAATCCGTAGTTTTTATCCAATTTACCTGAAATTGGAAATCTAGAGGTATTTTCGGGTCATAAAGAGGTGTGCCGAAAACGGTAAGTATCGGTCCATATTTTGGTATAGCCGCCATATAGACCGATCTCCAGTTTTTACTTCTTGGGCGTCTAAAATCTGTAGTTTTTATCCAATTTGCCTGAAATTAGAAATCTAAAGGTATTTTAAAACCCTAAAGAGGTGTGCTGAAAATGGTGAGTATCGGTCCATATTTTGGTATAGCCCCCATATAGATCGATTTCCCGATTTTACTTCTTGGGCTTCTAGAATCCGAAGTTTTTATCCTATTTGTCTGAAATTGGAAATCTAGAGGTATTTTCAGGTCATAAATAGGTGTGCCGAAAACGGTGAGTATCGGTCCATATTTTAGTATAGCCCCCATAAGAACGATCTCCCGATTTAACTCCTTGGGTTTCTAGAAACCGTAGTTTTTATCTGATTTGCCTGAAATTGTAAGTATTCTGGTGTTGTAGGCTCACAAAAACGTGTATCGGATTAAGTTTTTATCGGTCCATTTGGTAATGCCTACATATAGACCGACTTCACTTCTTGAGGGTGTAGAAGGCGCACTGATCATGAAAATTGCTTGAAACTCAATGTAAAATTTCCAGATTTTACTTCTACAGATTTAAGATTTTAAATCAAGAAGTTATTTTGTAATTTTCTTGCACACTTACAAGAGATGTTATGATTCCTCTAAAACTCTAACAAAAATGGTTCTTATAAATCCAGAATCTGATATAGTCCTCATAGGTGAAATCTTTAAATTTATCTTCGGGAAGTGTCCTCAAGCCCTCTTGAAATTTCAAAGGAAACCCTAATATTTGGTTCATGGTGGTGGGTATTTAAGATTCGGCCCGGCCGAACTTAGTGCTGTATATACTTGTTTTTTTTTTTACTTTAAGTAGCAGAACAATGAATTTCGCCTGGCTGAAGTAGTTTTTGTAGTAGGAACTGGTATGTTAGAATTTATAACGTATATTTTTGGTGCTTTTTGCCCTTCGGGAATTGACATCAGTGTGTACGGTTGCGCGAGCTATCGCTGTGGTCGCAAAGAAGCATGGTCACAGTTCGGCCTTTAAAATAATGCTACATATGTCCAATGTAGTGAATTACACGCTGACGAAACACAGACCCCGGAGAATTAAAGTTATATAGATTTCTGCAGCGCTTGCTCCAAATAGGATGAGCAAGTGTATTTTACACTAATATATCTTGCATTAAGATCACTGCTTCCCCTAATACTATGATGTGCATTTTCATAACATCCCATAAAAAGTATTATTATACCCTCCATCATAGGATGGGGGTATATTAACTTTGTCATTCCGTTTGTAACACATCGAAATATTGCTCTAAGACCCCATAAAGTATATTCTGGGTCGAGGTGAAATTCTGAGTCGATCTAAGCATGTCCGTCCGTCCGTCTGTTGAAATCACGCTAACTTCCGAACGAAACAAGCTATCGACTTGACACTTGGCACAAGTAATTGTTATCGAAGTAGGTTGGATGGTATTGAAAATAGGCCATATCGGTCCACTTTTACGTATAGCCCCCATATAAAGGGACCCTCAGATTTGGCTTGTGGAGCCTCTAAGAGAAGCGTATTTCATCCGATCCGGCTGAAATTTGGTACATGGTGTTGGTATATGGTCTCTAACAACCGTTCAAAAATTGGTCCACATCGGTCCATAATTATATATAGCCCCCATATACACAGATCCCCAGATTTGGCTTGCGGAGCCTCAAAGAGAAGCAAATTTCATGTGATGCGGCTAAAATTGTGTACATGGTGTTGGTATATGATATTTAACAACCACGCAAAAATTGGTCCACATCGGTCCACAATTATATATAGCCCCCATATAAACCGATCCCCAGATTTGGTTTGCGCAGCCTCAAAGAGAAGCAAATTTCATCCGATACGGCTGAAATTTGGTACATGGTGTTAGTATACGACCTCTAACAACCATCCCAGAATTGGTCCATAGAGGTCCATAATTATATATAGCCCCCCATATAAATCGTTCTTCTGATTTGACCTGCGGAGCTTCTTGGAGGAGCAAAATTCATCAGATCCGGTTGAAATTTGGTACGTGGAGTTAGTATATGGCCGCTAACTGCCATGCAAAAATTGGTCCATATCGGTCTATAGGTATATATAGCCGATGGCCCATCACACAAAAATTGGTCCATATCGCCAAAAAAATCTACCAAAATTGTATTTCTATAGAAAATTGTGCCAAAGTTTTATTTCTACAGAAATTTTTTTCAAAATTTTATTTCTATAGAAATTTTTTTCAAAATTTTATTTCTATAGAAATTTTTTTTCGAAATTTTATTTCTATAGAAAATTTTTTCAAATTTTATTTTTTCTATAGAACATTTTGCTAAAATTTTATTTCTATAGCAAAATTTTGTCAAAATTTTATTTCTATAGAAAATTTTGTCAAAATTTTATTTCTATAGAAAATTTTGTCAAAATTTTATTTCTATAGAAAATTTTTTCACAATTTTATTTCTATAGAAAATGTTATCAAATTTTACTTCTATATAGAAAGCTTTGTCAAACTGAATTATATACGTATTTAATTGGCTTTTTTACACCTTCCACCATAGGTATATTAACTTGGTTATTCCATGTGTAACACATCGAAATATTGTTCTGAGACCCCATAAAGTATATATATTATATAAAGTATATATAGTATATATCCTGGGTCGTGGTGAAATTCTGAGTCGATCTAAGCATGTCCGTCCGTCTGTTGAAATCACGCTAACTTACGAATGAAACAAGCTATCGACTTGAAACTTGGCACAAGTAGTTGTTATTGATGTAGGTCGGATGGTACTGCAAAGGGGCCATATCGGTCCACTTTTACGTATAGCCCCCATATAAAAGGACACCCAGATTTGGCTTGTGGAGCCTCTAAGGAAGCAAATTTCATCCGATCCGGCTGAAATTTGGTACATGATGTGTGTATATGGTCTCTAACAACTATGCAAAAATTGGTCCACATCGGTCCATAATTATATATAGCCCCCATATAAACCGATCCCCAGATTTGGCTTGCGGAGCCTCTAAGAGAAGCAAATTTCATCCGATCCGGCTGAAATTTGGTACATGGTATTGGTATATGGTCTCTAACAACCACGCAAAAATTGGTCCACATCGGTCCATAATTATATATAGCGTCCATATAAACCGATCCCCAGATTTGGGTTGCGGAGCCTCAAAGAGAAGCAAATTTCAACCGATCCGCCTGAAATTTGGTACATGATATTGGTATATGGTCTCTAACAACCATGCAAAAATTGGTCCACATCGGTTAATAATTATATATAGCCCCCATATAAACCGATCCCCAGATTTGGCTTGCGAAGTCTCCAAGAGAAGCAAATTTCATCCAATCCGGTTGTAATTTGGAACATGGTGTTAGTATATGATCTTTAACAACCGTGCCAGAATTGGTCCATATCGGTCCATAAATATATATAGGCCCCATATAAAACGTTCTCCAGATTTGATCTCCGGAGCCTCTTGGAGGAGCAAAATTCATCCGATCCGTTTCAAATTAGGAACGTGGTGTTTGTATATGGTCGCTAACAACCATATCAAAATTGGTCCAATCACACAAAATTGGTCCATATCGGTTCATAATCATGGTTGCCACTAGAGCCAAAAATAATCTACCAAAATTTTATTTCTATAGAAAATTTTGTCAAAATTTTATTTCTAGAGAAAATTTTGTTAAAATTTTATTCGGTTCATAATAAAATTTTCATCATTGTCAAAATTTTATTTCTATAGAAAATTTTGTCCAAATTTTATTTCTATAGAAAATTTTGTTCAAATTTTATTCGGTTCATAATCATGGTTGCCACTCGAGCCAAAAATAATCTACCAAGATTTTATTTCTATAGAAATTTTGTCAAAAGTTTATTTCTATAGAAAATTTTATTAAAATTTTATTTCTGTAGAAATTTTTGTCAAAATTTTCTTTCTATAGAAAATTTTGTCATACAATTTAGAAGATGGTGTTAGGAGGTTTTAAGATGCCTTGCCATCGGCAAGCGTTACCGCAACTTAAGTAATTCGATTGTGGATGGCAGTGTTTAGAAGAAGTTTCTACGCAATCCATGATGGAGGGTACATAAGCTGCGGCCTGGCCGAACTTACGGCCGTATATACTTGTTTTTGTTTTCAGTGAATCCTCAACCAAGATATTAAAAATCCAATTTATTTGTAAATATTCTTGTTTAAAAGAATTCAATTAAAGTATTCAATATAATTCAACGAAATTAAAGTATTTTAAATTAAATTCGATTTAAATATTCACAAATTCAATACTCATACATAGTCTTACACAAGTTTACATACCCCTGAGTTTTTAACCTTCTAACTAAACATGTTTCTTGTTGTTGGTTATAAACCACGCATAAAATTGTTTCTTAAAAATTAACAAATACTTTGTTTTTCAAATTATTAAACTAAAATTAAAGCATGTATATGCATAGTTTATAATATTTTATTATTTAAAGAAAATACAAATTCTTTAATCGTATGTAAACTTCTGTGAGACTGTGTATGTAGCCCCATAGTGACTATTAGTTTTATTTAACCTATTATTGTGGTAACTTCTCTTTAGTTCAATTCTATTACAAGATAGGACTAACCCAAAAATATACTTAAAATAATTTTATATCTTCTTACTGGTCTCCATTTAAAAGCTTTATTCAATCAATAAATGAAGTCATATATGAAGACATTGAAATTAAATCGACCAAAACTAATACTTGCAAAATATTTGCTTGTTTTCTTTTATTTCGGTTCTTAAAATCGCAGATGGCTTTTACAACCCCAAAATTCTTAAGAATGACTATGACAAAAATTGAATTTACACCAATTGCTAAATGTTATACTCGTAACAATCAATAGTATTAAAGCAAAGCAAGCAATAACAATAGAGTCAATTGAGCAAAAATAATAAAATCGATAACGTTCGTTAAATATTTCGATTCGAAGCGGATATAAAATAAAATGGTTATGTTCATTGTTATGGTTATTACCTAGGGCTCGTCTTAAAACCAGTTAACAGACGACTATAAGTAGACATACAGACGGACAGACAGAATATATTTTTGAAACGGTAATGCTTTATTTAAATGCATAAAATATTTTAAAGATAAGTAAACACAAAAAAGCGTTTAGAGCTTTAACCTTTCTTTTTAATTATTTTAAAGACGTGAACACAACACAAGTATATACGGCCGTAAGTTTCGCCAGGCCGAATCTTATGTACCCTCCACCATGGATTGCGTAGCAACTTCTACGAAAGACTGTCATCCACAATCGAATTACTTGGGTTGCGGTAACGCTTGCTGATGGCAAGGTGTCTTAAACCTCCTAACACCGTCTTCTAAATTGTAAGTAAGTCCATACGTGGTATATATTAAATTAACAAAATTTTCTATAGAAATAAAATTTTAACAAAATTTTCCATAGAAATAAAATTTTGACAAAATTTTCTATATAAATGAAATTTTAACAAAATTTTCTATAGAAATAAAATGTCGGTAGATTATTTTTGGCTCGAGTGGCAACCATGACTATGAACCGATATGGACCAATTTTTGTGTGATTGGGAATCGGCTATATTTAACTATAGACCGATATGGACCAATTTTGGTATGGTTGTTGCGGCCGTATACTAACACCAATTTGCATGGTTGTTAGAGACCATGGTTAGGTTAGGTTAGGTTAGGTGGCAGCCCGATGTATCAGGCTCACTTAGACTATTCAGTCCATTGTGATACCACATTGGTGAACTTCTCCAATGGTGTTAGAGACCATATACTAACACCATGTACCAAATTTCAGCCGGATCGGATGAAATATGCTTCTCTTAGAGGATCCGCAAGCCAAATTTGGGGGTCCGTGTATATGGAGGCTTTACGTAAAATTGGACCGATATGGCCCATTTGCAATACCATCCGACCTACATTAATAACAACTACTTGTGCCAAGTTTCAAGTCGATAGCATGTTTCGTTCGGAAGTTAACGTGATTTCAACAGACGGATGAACGGACATGCTTAGGTCGTCTCAGAATTTCACCACGACCCAGAATATATATACTTTATGGAGTCTTAGAGCAATATTTCGATGTGTTACAAACGGAATGACAAAGTTAATATACCCCCATCCTATGGTGGAGGGTATAAAAAGTACACAATATTTATACCCTAAACCACATAGTAGTCAGGGTATAATAAGTTTGATCTGCCAAAAAAATGTGCATACCATAAATATTGATTTTATACCCCATAAAATATATACCGATCGACTCAGAATCACCTCCTAAGTCGATCTAGCGCTTGGTGTCCGTCCGTCCGTCTGTCCATGTATTTGTTGTTCACACACCCTAAAAAAATCGCTTCTGTAACATATACCCCAAACACATTTTGCTTCAAGCATATATATTTTCAGGATTGGTCCAAACAAAATATTGTTTGTATTGTTCAAACATATTATGTTTCACCTTAGGGCATACACTGGTAGAACAAAAATTAATGAAATTTTCCAAGCTTAATACCCTATTTATAATTTTATTGTAATTGTAATTAATTGATAAATAAATAATGAAATTTCCTTTGTGTGGATATATTTTTAAGGCGCCAATTGGTTAGTTCCATTATTTTACTTGAAGCATACTATCTAGGTCTCTCTTTCTAAACACATATATGTTTATAGGCTATTTTTAAATTAATATATGTTTGCATCTAAGCATATTATATTTATAAACATTTTATGTCCCAAACATAATAATAACTAACATATTAACATATATGTCCCAAACATGTTATTTTTAAGTGCAAACATATAATGTTCATAAACTAACATTATATGCTTGCACTAAAAAATATTGTGTTAAAAAATTTGATTTTTAAACATATAATTTTCACACCCAAACATATAAAAAACAGTCTTTTTCATCCGTTCAGGATTCCCGTCGCAATTATTAACCGATTTTAATGGAATTTGGTACAGGGTGTTTTTTGGTCACAAGGACGAACGCTATTGAATTTGGAAGAAATCGGATCAAATTTAGATATAGCTCCCATATATATGTATTGGCCGATTTCGACAAATAGGGTCACGTGGCACTTTTTTACTAACCCATCGTCTTCAAATTTGGCACAAAATAATCCTTTTCATCACCCTTCAAGTGTGCAAAATTTCGTCGAAATCGGTTCTGATGCAGATATAGCTCCCATGTATATGTATCGCTCGATTTTGCCAAATTTCGCCCTAATAACCTTATGATTGACCATAGAGGCATCATTTATTAAGTGATCGAACTCAAATTTTGCACAAGGTAACCGTCTGTGGTATCAATCATACCTGCAAAATATTATACAAATTGGTACAGATTTAGATATAGCTTCCATATATATGCATCGCTCGATTTTCCCAAATTTGGCCATAATACTCTGATTTATTAACCAATGTTACTCAAATTTCAAAATTTTATGTACTAGTCGATCGTATTTGGACTTACATGTAGTTCTTACAACATAATATTGACCGATTTTTACAAATTTGGATTTAATACCCAAAACTAAGTGAGCGATTTCCTCTTTTTGTACTCTCCACCTTAGGATGGGGGTATATTAACTTTGTCATTCCGTTTGTAACACATCGATATATATATATATATATATATATATATATATATATATATATATATATATATATATATATATATATATATATATATATATATATATATATATATATTTATATATATATATATATATATATATATATATATATATATATATATATATATATATATATATATATATATATATATATATATATATATATATATATATATATATATATATATATATATATATATATATATGCGGTTTATCACCCAAACCTATACCACCCAAACCTATACCATTGATACCCCACAAACAATCTCTACGAATCCAGTAGGGATGGTTTACTGGTAGGGATGGTTTCTACTTTACTCAGTAGGGATGGTTTCTACTTTACTCACTTGTTTTAAATTTGAAAATAATTTTCCTAAAATACGATCTATATATAATAAAGATCGATATGGACCAATTTTGGCATTATTGTTATCGGCCATACACAAGCGAAACGTACCAAATTTCAACCGAATCGGATGAATTTTGCTCCTTCAAGAGGCTCCGGAGGTCAAATCTGTGGATCGTTTTATATGGGGTCTATATATAATTATGAACCGATATGGACCAAGTTTTGCATAATTGTAAGACACCATATACTAACACCAAGTACCAAATTTCAGCCGGATCGGATGAAATTTGCTTCTCTGTGAGGCTCCGCAAGCCAAATCTGAGCGTCGGTTTGTATGGGGGCTATACGTAAAAGTGAACCGACATGACCCATTTGCAATAACATCCGACCTACATCAATAACAACTACTTGTGCCAAGTTTCAAGTCGATAGCTTGTGTCGTTCGGAAGATAACGTGATTTCAACAGCCAGACGGAAGGACATGCTTAACAGGTTGGCTGATAAGTCTGACACATAGATGGCGTCGCTAGTATTAAATGTATATTATTTGTATATAGTACCAACCTTCAAATGATTCGTGTCAAAATTTGATGTCTGTAAGTCAATTAGTTTGTGAGATAGAGCGTCTTTTGTGAAGCAACTTTTGTTATTGTGAAAAAATGGAAAAAAAGGAATTTCGTATTTTGATAAAATACTGTTTTCTGAAGGGAAAAAATACGGTGGAAGCAAAAACTTGGCTTGATAATGAGTTTCCGGACTCTGCCCCAGGGAAATCAACAATAATTGATTGGAAATGAGCACGAAGGACGGTGAACGCAGTGGACGCCCGAAAGAGGTGGTTACCGACGAAAACATCAAAGAAATTACACAAAATGATTTTGAATGACCGTAAAATGAAGTTGATCGAGATAGCAGAGGCCTTAAAGATATCAAAGGAGCGTGTTGGTCATATCATTCATCAATATTTGGATATGCGGAAGCTCTGTGCAAAATGGGTGCCGCGCGAGCTCACATTTGACCAAAAACAACAACGTGTTGATGATTCTGAGCGGTGTTTGCAGCTGTTAACTCGTAATACACCCGAGTTTTTCCATCGATATGTGACAATGGATGAAACATGGCTCCATCACTACACTCCTGAGTCCAATCAACAGTCGGCTGAGTGAACAGCGACCGGTGTTACCGTCTCCGAAGCGTGGAAAGACTCAAAAGTCCGCTGGCAAAGTAATGGTCTCTGGTTTTTGGGATGCGCATGGAATAATTTTTATCGATTATCTTGAGAAGGGAAAAACCATCAACAGTGACTATTATATGGCGTTATTGGAGCGTTTGAAGGTCGAAATCGCGGCAAAACGGCCCCATATGAAGAAGAAAAAAGTGTTGTTCCACCAGGACAACGCACCGTGCCACAAGCCATTGAGAACGATGGCAAAAATTCATGAATTGGGCTTCGAATTGCTTCCCCACCCACCGTATTCTCCAGATATGGCCCCCAGCGACTTTTTCTTGTTCTCAGACCTCAAAAGGATGCTCGCAGGGAAAAAATTTGGCTGCAATGAAGAGGTGATCGCCGAAACTGAGGCCTATTTTGAGGCAAAACCTAAGGAGTACTACCAAAATGGTATCAAATAATTGGAAGGTCGTTATAATCGTTGTATCGCTCTTGAAGGGAACTATGTTGAATAATAAAAACGAATATAACAAAAAATGTGTTTTTCTTTGTTAGACCGGGGACTTATCAGCCAACCTGTTAGATCGACTCAGAATTTCACCACG